>NC_046162.1:65561468-65922093 GCF_011064425.1 Rattus rattus
GTAAAAGGGTAGGCTTGAGGCGGACGGGATGTGGGATGTGTGGGCAATGTGACTGAGGAGTGGCACTGTGGGGGAAGCCCTCACGAGAGTGAAGGACGTGCCTGACCCCTCAGCATCCCAGTCAGCCACTACATCTTCACCCCCATTGATAAAACCCTGTTCTTTAAGAGCTGGGTGTTCTAGTGGCCTGAGAACTCGAGCCTGGACCGTGCAGTGTGCCTCAGTCACAGGCTCCTGGTTCTGTAACCTGGAGTAAATGGACACAATGATCTAGCCAATGTGGACATCTGCAACATGAGAGCCACGGGCATCTCAAACAACCTTCCGGACCCGAGATTAGGTCCTAGGGGCAGTCATGGTATCCACTAGAAAGTCTGCCTCCAAGGTCAGCCACCCATGCTGAGGAGACCCGCTCTGGCAGGGGGGAGACCTGTGGGATGTACAGCTAGAGCCCCCTTTGCACTCTTCCCTCTGAGAAGAACAGCAGTTGGAAGAATGCTTGCACAGGATAAACCCAGCCCCGGTCAGCATTGTTTCTGGCTGGCTCCTCAGGGTACTGATGCTGAAGTGAGAGAGGCAGGAAGCTCTGCTCATCCCTCTGTAGGAGATTTGTGCTCCAGAGCCTCCATTTGCCAAGCAAGAGTCGGGGCGCTTCAGAGGGACAGCCCTGGGCTTGCTGTGGCACGGCCAGGAGGGGCATCGGCTCGTGAGAGCTTTAACTCTGAGTATTCTGAAGTTCATTATTGGGGGCTTGGGGTCCCCAGGGCAGGAAGCAAGCTCCCCAGGTTTTACCTGGTGCCCTACCTACAGGAATGGCCTTCCAGGTGGGTCCTCAGGTTGCCTCTGTTAACCTGTGGGGTTCAACTGAAGCATAGCCAGCAAGCAAGTAGACATTCTCAGACAGCCAGAATGGACAGGCCAAAGTGCCCAGGGCCCCTGAAACAGGATGCAACCCCTGACTCTCCTCTTCCCTAGGGAAGGTGGGACCCAGCCCGGCCCCAAGGCTCTGCTCTGATGAGATCTTAGGGGACATCTTAGGGTAGACGTCCCAGATTTCCTCCCTACTAGCCTTAGCTATGTGGAAGATTCCAGATTAGACACAAGGTGGGACGCTAGCAGACTGAGGATGGTGGAGGGTAGATGTCACCTGTTACCTGTTCTCCCGTGGAGCTTCCGGGTACAGTCTGCTACAGTCCATTGCCACCCTCTCGCTGACTGGCCAGTGGCTCGGGCATGCAACGAGATGACCAGAGTGAAGGAGGAGGGTGAGCTAATCCTTCTCCAACTACCATCTGACCTGTGCGGAGTCCACTGCGATCCAGCTGGCCTCTACCTCTGCAGGCCCCAGGGATCCGGGCTTTGCTCCCAAGTCCCAGTTGGGAAGAGGTCTGCCCACCTGCAAGAAGGGACAGGCAGAGGTGCAGAGTCCCAGGGAGAAACCAATCACACACACACACACACACACACACACAAACACACATAAATACACACACATATACACATACACATACAGACACACACACAGACATACCATACACACACACACATGCACACACACATATACACAAAAACACACATAGACACACACACACACATACAGAAACACATATACATACACACACACATATACACATACACATACAGACACACACACAGACATACCATACACACACACACATCACACACACATATACACAAAAACACACATAGACACACACACACACATACAGAAACACATATACATACACACACACACACACACACACACACACACACACACACATTGCCAGTCTGTCTCCGAGTGTTAAACGGAGAGGTTGTAACACCTGCCCTGGTGCATAATGAGTCCCTCAGGAGTGAGTACAGTATTTATGGTACACAAGACCTATCAACCACCATTCTTCTTCTTTTAACATTTTTTAAAAAGATTTATTTATTATTTATTTCATGTATGTGAGTAGACTGTCGCTGTCTTCAGACGCACCAGAAGAGGGCACCAGATCCCATTACAGATGGTTGGGAGCCACCATGTGGTTGCTGGGAATTGAGCTCAGGACCTCTGGAAGAGCAGTCAGTGCTCTTAACCGCTGAGCCATCTCTCCCGCCCCCTTCTTTTAACATTTTATTTAGTGGTGTGTGTGTGTGTGTGTGTGTGTGTGTGTGTGTGTGTGTGTGTGTGTGTGTGTGTAAGTATATCATATGTATGGAGATCAGAGAATAACTTGTAAGAGTTGCTTCTCTCCTTCCACCATGTAGGCCCAGGGATTTGAACTCTGGTCACCAGATTTAGTGGCAAGCTCCTTTACTCACCAAGCCATCTTGCTGACCCTGTCACTATTCTTCTCTTCAATCCAATGGCCTTCCTCCCCTCTTCCCCAGCAACCCAACAGAAAGACTTGGGATGAGAGTGCAGAGGGTGGGAGCCATCACTCAGGGAAGAGAGAGCCCCAGGAACCTCAGGGCAGCAGGGAGATTTCGGGCAGGAGGTGAATCCTTTGTCCCAGCCCTGGATACAGATGTTTTCAAGTTGTCTCTCCCCTTTCCCTTGTACTCCAAGCTTCTGATGCCCCGGGACAAGGGTGCCCAGGAGCAAGCTGGGGGAAGTCACAGTGCAGGGAGAACCTAAGAACACCAGAGTAGGGTTGCTGGCTGTTCCTCCTGTAACAGGTGGCTGTAGATGGGGAGGGGGACCCAGGTCAATGGCCCACCTTCTCTGCCCATTCCTGGATGGGGTCCTACCATTTGCAGAGGTGTCCCTGTAGGCCTACCTACCTGCTGCCTTTGGAGGTCCCAGGCATAAGGAGAGGCGGCAATATGTGCGGGAGGCCAGCGGTTATGTTCTTTTTGTTCTAGGCTGGAAGCTAAACCCTGTGGTAGGAGCAGTCTATGGGCCCGAATTCTATGCAGGTAATGGCGGTGGGGAGGACAGGAACAGGTGGGATGGGGCAGGTGGGACAGGTGGGACTGTAAGCCTTGGCCCTCTCTTCGCTTCCCCTCTCCCACTCTCTTGTGCCCCTTTCTGCAGTGACCAGTTTCCCCTACCCCACCACGGGCACCGCCGTCGCCTATCGGGGTGCGCACCTGCGGGGCCGGGGCCGTGCCGTGTATAATACATTTCGAGCTGCACCACCTCCGCCCCCCATTCCAACTTACGGAGCGTGAGTACCCATTAGGGGAAGCTGAAGGAAAGTCAGGGTGCGTGGGAGGCAGCCCCAAGCAGTTAAGGGGGCTCAGCAGCCCTCCCAGGGCTGTGGGGCAGGACAGATGGTGGGGACCTCAGAACCCAGAGCTGCAACTGCCTGTGTCATCAGTACTCCAGCATGGGGGACACCTCCAGGGCTGGCTGGCCTCTGAGGGGCCATCAGCGTCACGTCATCTGAATGTTAAATGGGGCGTGTGCCTCCTGGGAGCTCTCTTTGGTCCCTTCCCTGGGGTCCTGCCCTCTACTGCTAAAGGGGACAGCTGCCTAGGGGGGAAGGGAGGACAGCAGCAGGAGTGGGCTGATGGGCCCCTGGGTTCTGGGAGAAAGGAGCTGACCAGCAAGGGTGTTACTCTATTGTTATACCAAACAGGGCACTGGAGCAAACGCTTGTTAAAATGCCAGTCCCGTGGGCGGGGCTGGCACCGTGCCCCCTCCCTCCTCAGCAGACACCGGAGCCGGCCTACCCCACCTCTCCAGCGTTCCCACCACTCTCTTGTCCGTTTGCTTCCAGGGTCGTGTATCAGGATGGATTTTATGGTGCTGAGATTTATGTAAGTGTAGCCCTGGGGAGGGAAAGGACAAGCCCAGCATATTCTGTTTTTGTCCATGAGAAGTCCGTCTGCCCTTACGCCCTGTGGACTCGGCGCTCATGCACCAGCGCACATAGGCCCATGGCATCTCTAGAGACGCCAGCACACCTCAGTTTGGGTACTCCATCCTTACCTCAGCCATCGCTAATGACTGCCCCAGGAGCCCTGTAAGCCTACGGCACCCTGTTCCATGTGACAGGGGTTATATGAGGGACAGCCAGTGGCCCTCTCCCATTCCTAGCCGTACTAAGAGCAGCATCTGAGAACTCTCTTGCCTGATGTGGAGGCCCTGAGAGAGAACAGAGGCAGGCCTGAGGCGCTCATTCTCTCTGGGTGAGGTTCTATGCCTCCATCTCCCTTTGAAACTGTTCTCATCACTTTCTGTGGCTCTGACACCTCTGTGAGCGTCTCACAGAACAAACCTGGCTGTGCCTTGGCCCTGGGCAGCTCTCTGTAGCTCACTCTCCACTGCCCAAGGCTAAGGCATTGTCTGAACGAATCCCTTCCAGGGCCCCTTCATCCTTCCTGGTATTCCAGGCTGTCCAGAATCACCTGTGGGCTTCCTATGAGTCAGCGTTCAAGATGCGGCTGGGCCATGGGTGGGTCTGTGAACACTTAGTGTGGGCCAGGAACAGCATGCTGCCAGAGATACAATCAGTGCCCGTTACTATGCACTGAAATTACAAGTGGTTTTGAGGAAGGGAGGAAGGAAGAAAGGAGGGAAGGAAGGAAGAAAGGAAGGAAAGAAGGAAGGAAAGGAGAAGAGAGGAAGGAAAGAGAGGAAGAGAGGAAGGAAGGGACAAAGGAAGGAAGGAGGAAGGAAGGGAGGAAGGAAAGGGGAAGGGAGGAAGGAAGGGGAAGGGAGGAAGGAAGGGAGGGAGGAGGGAAGGGGGAAGGGAGGAAGGAAGGGGGAAGGGGGGAGGGAAGGGGGGGGGGAGGAAGGAAGGGGAAGGGAGGAAGGAAAGGGAAGGAGGAAGGAAGGGGAAGGAAGGAAGGAAAGGAAGGGGAGGAAGGAAGGAAGGAAGGAGGAAGGAAGGAAGGAAGGAAAGGGAAGGGAGGAAGGAAGGAAGGAAGAGAGGGAAGGAAGGGGACACAGGAAGGAGGGAGGAAGGAAGGGAGGAAGGAAAGGGGAAGGGGGAGGGGAAAGGGGAGGGGGGGAAGGAAGAGAGGGAGGAAGGAGGAAGGAAGGGAGGAAGGAAAGGGGAAGAGAGGGAGGAAGGGACACAGGAAGGAAGGAGGAAGGAAGGGAGGAAGGAAAGGGGAAGGGAGGAAGGAAAGGGGAAGGGAGGAAGGAAAGGGGAAGGGAGGAAGGAAAGGGGAAGGGAGGAAGGAAAGGGGAAGGAGAGGAAGGAAAGGGGAAGGGGGAGGAAGGAAAGGAAGGAAGGGGAGGGAGGAAGGAAAGGGGAGGGAGGGAGGAAGGAAGGGAGGAAGGAAGGAAGGGAGGAAGGAAGGAAGGAGGAAGGAAGGAAGGAGGAAGGAAGAAAGGAGGGAAGAAAGGAAGGAAAGAAGGAAGGAAAGGGGAAGGGAGGAAGGACGGAGAGTAGGAAGGAAGAAGGAAGGAAGGAACCGACAGCCCTACCTCATCTTGAATAGTCAAGTCCTCACACTCCCCCCACATCAGACCCACAGATCAGGTTCTTAGGACCCCCTAGGCTGCCCTACACCTAGGTGGGAGTGCAAGGCCTCCCAGGAGGCCTGAGGAGGTCTGCAGCCCCTCCTAAGGGCCTGGCCCTGCTGGGTCTGTGCTCTCCAGCATCTCTGGCTCTGCTTCAACAAGAGTGAGCCTCACTAAACCCGTCTGCCATCTCTCCTTCCCACCTCCCCTGCAGGGAGGCTATGCAGCTTACAGATATGCTCAGCCAGCAGCAGCAGCTGCCGCCGCAGCCTACAGTGACAGGTAAGGCTAGGAGCAGCAGGCTGCAGGGGCTCATGGAGGGTTCTTTGTGGGTTGGGTCCAGACAGACAGGAAGCCCCACCCACCACGGGACCTATGGGTGGAGGCCTGTGACTGGTGAGGGGAGGATCTGGAAAGGGAACAAATCCAGACTCAGCTCAGAGATCCATGAACCGAGCCCCCGACTGGTCACTTCCTTCTAGCCCGTGTAACAGATAGCACCTGATTCTCAAGACAGAGGTTTGATAGCTCTCAAGGCCTCTTACAAGGAAAGCAATGGGACGCCTCCGTTTGGCCTCTGGAAACAGCCCAGTTTATGTGTCTGGGAGCACCCAGCCCTTCTTCCAGTCAGCTGTGATCATGCCCAGGATTAAGTCTGTGCTGCCTTGTTTTGCTCAGGGGCCAGTCCTCGACCGAGACCAAGCCTAGTGCCTTTCCCCTTACACTTGGCCCGGTAGCTTCAGAGTTCCCGTTCGAGCCATATCGTAGATCTGTCTACAGAAAGCTATCACACCTGTCCATGTGCCCCGGTGGCCTGGGAACTGCTAGAATCCTCCAGTAGTTGGTGGGACCCTCCAACCCATGCCCTCCATACAGTATTGCTACCCCACCTTGTAAAATGTACGAGGCATACATGGCCCAGGCCTGTCCTCTAAAGAACTTGTCACAGCACAGATCAAGTGAGCAGAAGGTCACCTGGGACAGGGTGCCACCTCTTGGGTCATAACGTTCCTGGTCCCCACCTCCATCTCTCTCTTCTTTCAAACCTTTTCCCCCCAGATCTTAGCCCTTAGTTCTTGCTCAGGGCAGAGTCAAATGGATTTTCTAAGAACGACAGTCTCCACCCCTTGTCACTAATCAGAACACGTTGCTCCTAAGGAAGGGGTAGTCTGCTAAGTTCCAGAAACTTCCTTCCAAACAGGAAGGAAGGTCAGACAGCTGAGAGGGTGTCATGGGGGAGGGAAGGGGCTTTCGGGAAGGAGGCTGGCCAGCTGGTGCCTGCTTCAGCCGCCCCTCTCCTGCACCCTCCCCTCCCTGCTCTTCCCTAGTTATGGTAGAGTCTATGCGGCTGCTGATCCCTACCATCATACCATCGGCCCCACAGCAACCTACAGCATCGGAACCATGGTAAGAAAAGCCTCCAGTAAGGAGGAGGAGATCCATCCCATAATGGGCGGGGCGAGGCTGCAGGGAGAGGCCGAGAGCTCTAGCCACTGCCTAGACTTGGGAAGAACTATTGAGAGGGAGGGACCAATCCTCCATTGTGACCACACCTCTGGGAAGCATAAAGACCACTATCCCCGTCAAGGTTCCTCCATTCCCAGTTTCAGGAGAGCAAAGGAAATCAGTACAGCCTCTCTGCAGGGGCTCCAGAGGCCTGGCAGTTTGGGCAGATGTAACCCATTCCTCCAGTGAAGTGCTTGAGTTGGTTAACCCCTCCAGGTTCCATTCACACTTGGCAGAGGGTTAAAACACAGCAACTCTCTCCCTCTCACCAAAACCTCTTCCCAGCCTGCCCCGGGGACACCGGGGATCTGGTCCCCAGCAGGGTGGGAGAGTCGGTGGGTTGGTGTGTCTGTGTGTGTGTGTATGTGTGTATGTGTGTGTGTGCCCGGCCCCTCTGTGCCCACAGTCTGTGTCCAGTGAACACCTACTTCCTGTGCCGCCCACACCCCCAGGGATGTTGTATGTTTTTAGCTTGGCATCCAGCATCAAAGATGAAAACATTTGGGGGGGGGGCAGTAAAGAAAGAGAGGGCTGAGAGGCAACATGGATCTTTTTTTTCCTACCTCCCTAGGTTTTGATTATTCCTTTGGAATTTTTGTCTTTGTTGATTTTTTTTTTTTTTAAAGGCCCAGCCATCCTGAGCGGGCCTGTAGGGGCTCTAGCTAGGACGGTGCCACAACCACACAGGAAGAGAGCAGGGACTGGGCCCACAGACTGCCTGCAGAGCTCAGCCTCCAGACCGTGGCTAGCCAAAAGCTGCTGCTGGCTCCCCCAGCACTCTTGTTTCCCTGTTTGTTTAATTTTTAATGCTACGGGGGCTTTCCCCAACATTTTGTTCCTGGATTTGCTCCCTTCTTCCCATCTCCCGCAAAACCTGGGGCTAGGGGTGGGAGACTCCACAGACACCTCCCTGGCAGGACACAGAGGTGAACCTAGGGAGCTCTGGGAGGCTCAGGTGCAGGGTAGGAGCTGCAACCAGTAGGTGTGCCCTTCAGGCTCTAGTGGCCCCAGAGCTACAGCCTAGGAACCCTGTCAGGATTGTCCGGCAGCTACGAAGAGATCACATTTAGATGCCGTCCACCAAAGGGCACGGTGGGCTCAGTGTGCCCCAAGAAGGGGCACAGACAGAATAAAAGTCTGCAAGAGAGGGCCGGTTGTGGTGGTGCACACCGTTAGGATTTGCTGAAGGAGGCAGAGGCAGGAGGACCATGAGTTCGAGGCCAGCCTGGGCAACAAAAGTCAGCAAGAGAGGACCACCTCTCCCAGCCCCATGACCACCACCACAGAGGAACTAGGCCCCCTTGGTTGCCATGACAACCTGAAGCCCATCCTTCCCAAAGAAATACCATTGGGGGAAAGAAGTCGGGATTTAGCTATTTCTTTCTTTCTTTCCCTTTTCCTTATTTTTTTTTCCTTTTTGATTTTTCCTCCTGATGCCAAAAGACGGTACTGATTGGCTGTTTTTCATCTTTGATGTTGCAGGCTAGCCTCTGCCGAGGAGGGTACAGCCGCTTCACCCCCTACTAGCAAGAGACCCCCCCTCACAGCATTCACACCACAGCTTATTCCAAACCAAACCCTACAGTCCCAACACCAGGCACAACCGCCCGGAGGACAGTGCGCCCCTCCCAGTCAGCGACCAGCGAGCTGACCCTCTGCGACTCTATAAAGTCCATAGATTTTTACCTCCAGCCAGCTGGTCTCCCCACCCCACCCATGCTGGTGTGTGTGTCTCTGACCCTGGTTTTCCTGTATGTCTGAACCTTGGTTTCCTATCTTGACGTTGTTGTACAAGCCACTTCAGGTATGGTATGCATACAGCGGGAGCCAGGCCGGGGGGACGGCATGGTGCCCTGTCAGGGCCGTGCCCACGCCTCAGGGCAGCATGGGCCCTCGGGGCTCCAGAAGTGCCAGGCCAAATCTCCCTCAGAGTCACCTCAGCCAGCCCCTGCAGGCCTGGTCACCCAGGGTTTGATGGCTGACAGAGGAGCTCCAGGCCTAGCCAGTAGGATCCCCCCTAATGGGAGGGGCTTCTGCCCGCCTTTCACAAGGAGTAGCTGCATCCCCTCTCCAGGCTTCCACTCAACTGAAGTTAACATTTCTATTAAAGCTTACTAATGATCCTTCCTCTCCAAGTAGTCACACGCACACTGTTCTGTGTGCAGTACTGCCGAGGTCACCCTGGCTCTGGGACTCCTTACATACATGAACATGCCCCTGTCCCAAGGTTTACCCTGCATTGCCTGTGGATCTGGAGACCCTCCCTGAGTCTGACCACCTCCTCGGGCTCCTGTTGCTGATAGCTCTGAATATTTTTCCTTGACCTACAGAGCCACCCCACCCATCCCCAAGACCCAACAGATGGTTTGTGGAGGTCCATTCCAGGAAAGAGAAGGGTTCAGTGGTCAGGCCAGGGACACAGTACCGGCTTCCTTCCTCTGGCCTCCCTGCAGCCACCCAAGCCTCGGTTAGCATGTGTGTGCCTCTGTGGCCTGTGGGGACCTACCTAGCCCCACTGCCCAGAGTCCCAAGCCGAAGTCAGGCTGAAACCCTAGAAAACTAGCAGATGCTAATCTCTCCACTCTGGGGGTTCAGGGCCACAAGGTGACCCAAGCTGTAAGCCCCATCTAGCTCCTTTGTGAATAGAGCCCTGCTCTCTTGCCTCCACGTTTGCAGCTCTCCTCCGCCATATCCTGCCCTCTACCGGGTCCAGACATTATCTGCCCCAGCTCTGCCCATCGCTAAGAGATGGTCCTACTTTAGATCTGGCTTGTGGTGTGGTCCCAGAAGCTGTGGTGGGGATATGGGCAGGTTTGGGGGGGTGTGGCCTCAGGGCAGGTTTAGGGGGAGGTGTGGCTTCAGGTCGGACCCCAGACCACAGTCACGTCCCCCCCACCCCCCCCCCCCCCCCCCCTGCGCCCCCCCCCCCGAAACTGCAAGCCCTCCTTTCTGTTTCTGTTGTAGTGAAACCTTCCACCGTCTCCTTCTCGGATCATGAAGGGCAAAAACAAAAAAACAAAAAAAATCACAAAACAAAAAACAAAACAAAAAAAGATGTTAAGATCCAAGCAACAACAACAACAAAAAAAAATACCAACCAAACCAAGAGGCATCCAACCAAGTCCAAGTCCACGTCTGGCGTACACCCGCACCGAGGGAGCTCGTCCCCCAGGGGGCGCCGGAGAGTGGCTTTGCCTGGCTGGCGGTGCAGTGGGGACGCGGCCAGGCACTGGGGAAGACCTGAAGGGGAAACGTGGCCAGTGGGTGTGGGGCGGGGGGGCTCCGGTATCTATCCAGTCTTCCTTTCCCACCCTGCTCCCCAGACAGGGGGTTCCTAGGGTGGACCAGGCCCCTGAGAAGGAACGGCCAGCTGACTTGGGCTGCTGAGCCCTGAAGGGGCTGGAGCAGTTAGGGGCCAGCGGCTTATCACTCATCCCAGGTCTCCAGCCTGGCCTCATTGAATGTGCTGCCAGTGCCGTCAGCTATCCAACCAGCCGCCCTGGGTTCCAACTCCCGATGCAAAGGGCTGACACGGCTCCAGAATTCTGGGGCACCCCATGCTCCGCTCCCCTATGTGAGAAAGCTTCCGGCTACAGAGAACAAAGAGAGCCCAGCCAGTGGGGACGCAGTCCTCACGCTGTGAACGTGGACAGGTGGGCCCTCGGGCACAGGGTTGTTTGTTGTGGCAGCCTCCCAGAAGGAGGCGCTGTGGGCTCGAAGGCCAGCCTCAGCTGTCTGCTAGGACCCAGCCCTTCTTTCCACTCCATCTGTAGGCTCGGTTCTGCTGGGGAGTGGGGAATGAGACGGGCCAGCCCCAGGCTGCACCTCGAGGTTGGGAGCCAAGGTGCTTTGGGTCTGGAGGGCCACAGTCAGAGCAGGACCCATGGGAAAGACAAGGGATGGGGAAGGTCTGGGCTGGCCCTGCCACAATGGAGGCCGGCTGGGCTGCAGCCCATTTGCTCCCTGAGCAGGTGAAGTAAGGGAGTCAGAGGAAAGCAGCAGGCCCAGAGGATGGAACAGGGAACAGGTATCGAGAAGCCCCTGGGCAAGGCAGGGATAGGTGGAGTAGGGTTAACAGCAAAAAATTAACAGAAACCAAGGCTCCCGACGCGGCACCACTGTCTCATGACACCTCGAAATAAATCACCTCACTTTCTATCCAGCATCAGCCACAGAAGCTATGGAAACGGAACCCTCCTTTTCTATTCCTGTTGTACATAGCCCCGCGCCTGCCTCCGGCTCTGTCCTCTGTACAGAGCCCCTTGCCTTCTGCTGTTTCGGACCCTTTTCCCGCAGCAGCTCGGACCCCTCCTCCCAGCCCCTCCCAGGACTGCAGCCGAGCCCCAGGCTTCCTTTCTTACCATTCTGTATGCTTCCACGGTGTGACCATTCAAATTAACAGTATTATTATTAAGATTAATAAAGATTTCTTTCTTCAAACCAGGAAGGCCCTTTCCGATTTAACAGTTCCCGGCACGGGGTGGGGGTGGGGGTGGGGGAGATGGGGGTTGGGAGGAATGGGGCACCCAAGGAATGGGACTTGGGGCCCAGCCCTTGGATAGGCAGGTGGTAATGGGGAAGCTATACACCACATAAATAGGGAAAATAACTGGGGAAATTCCCACCCCCCTTATTCAAGTTGGCCCGGTGCACCCCAGCCTAAGACAGGCTAGTGGAACAGAATGGCCCCATGGCTTCTGGGACAAGTCAGGCCTAAAGAAGCAGAGGCACTGTGGTGGGTATTCCAGGGCCCTGGTGTTCAGGGAGTTGAGGCCATTGTGGTGTAGATGCCCTGAGCTGTGGCCCTACATTCATTTCAAGGTGACCACGGCAACACCAGCCTCCCTCTTGAGTCCCGACTTCTGATGGAGGCAGGAAAGTAGCAGGGAGGGGGGCTAGACGGGAAGGGCTGAGGTCCGCACGGGGTCCAGACGCAGAGTCTAACCCCAAAGCTTTGGAGCTGGATCACACAAGACTCGACGTCTCATTTTTCACATTGGATAATTTATTTCCGAGCGATTATATCCACCAGAGGGGCCGAGGCTTAAATGCCGGCAGATTAATTTTCCTGCGTAGGAGCCAGCGTTGCTGGGACTGGGGACCATGCTCCTGGGAAGTGAGGTTGCGCTGCTCTGCCTCACGCTGTGGCTCTGCTAAGCCCCCTTACTTCTAATTGCTTGCTCGCCAGACTGTGAGGGAATAATTGCCACTATAAATTTTCTCTCCTTCTCTGCATAAAATATTTGAAGGAACCAGCACTTTTAAAAGCAGACTCGGTGCCACGGGGAAGGAGAGCATTCAGGAGCGCTGCCCTGCTCCCCACTGACTCCACTCCAGCCACACAGAACCCTGGCTGGGAGTGGGAGAGCCAAGGCCCCCGGGGTGGGGGTGGGGCAGATTCTGGACGACAAGCCAGAGGAAGGCCAGCACGGCCCCAGGGCCTCTCCCCCATCCCAGAGCTGGGGTACAGGAGTAGCCTAGGCTTTACCAGAGGCCCTGGGAGGACCACATGAGAAACAGGGCAGAATGTTCCCAGTCTCACCCTTACACTTCACTCCGGAAGAACAGGGTGCCCAGGGAAGCAGGGAAGATGGTGGGTGGGGGGAGGAGCGCTCAGCCCATACAGGCTGGAGCTGCACTCCCTTGCCACACACTCAGGAATCTGAGGAAGCCCCACCCATCCAACCCCTATACCTCAGAAGATGGCAAAGGCCACTCTGCCATCTTGTGGCCTCTCCCCATACTACAGCATGAGGGCCACAGGTCGGACCACAGAGCTGTGCCAAAGCGGGTCACATTTTGAACACAGAAAGGATGTGAGAGGTCCTGAGCATGAAACACTAGGAGAAGCAGCAGGAAAGTGCAGGTGGCATCACCCGAGACACAGACGCACAGCAGGAAGTTCCGGTGCAGCCTAGTGTCATCTACAGGGCTTCGGTACAGCTAAGGATGCCACCGCCTGCAGGGAGGCAGGGCTCACCTGCCTCTTGGATGACATAAGAAGGTGCCGGCACCCTCTGTGCCTTCACATAGCCAATGGCCTATACTGCACAGGCGAGGGACGTGGGGTTCCCTGGAACAGTCAGCTGCCAGAGCCACCATCCAGACAGTCCGAAATGTGACTGGCCCATCTTGTACAGGTGGGGGTGTGGTGCCAGTAGCCACCTGATGGTGCTCCTGGTCCTGGGGAGCACCACTCCAGCTACCCTGGGAGCACCCCTGACTCCCACTCCTACCCTGACTGTTGCTTCAGTCTTCAAGAAGCCTTACTGCCACCAGTGCAGTTTGCCTCTGATTGTCAAAGCTATGGGGATTAATGGCCGCCGTTCTCAACAGAAGCATCTTTTCAGCCTAGGAGAAACAGCCTTTATAGAATTTTCTGGAAGGAACCTCAAACTCTCTCCTTCTTCCTTGAGAACCACATCCCATGGAGAGCATTACAGGAGGATGTGGGTGCTAGGTGACTCACCTAGTACCCATGGGCCAGAGCTTCCTGAGATCACAGCCAGAACCTGGAGACCTTGTCTCCTGGGGATCCGGCTATCGTCAGCCATCCACTCAGGCTTGGGAAGCTGGCCAAGGAGAGACCTCAAGCCTTGAGCAAGGAGGTTCTGTGCTCTGGAGTGGGCTCACTGAGGGGCCGAGTAGAGCAGGACTGCCCTTCCCCACTCATCCTGAGGCACCAGGAAACCCTCCCTGGGGACAGGCTCCACCAGGAACTCAACACGACCGTCCTGCCCAAATCTAGCAGCCTCCACTGCCAAGTCCACCACGCGGTACTGGTTGGCAAAAGCCAGGCCCAGGAACTCGGGCTTCTCTGTCCCTGGGGATTCCTCTGTTGCAGAGCTGCTTCCTGTCCGTTCCCAGCAGTGAATCCGGAAGCAGCGGGCTCGGGGCAGCAGGTAGGACCAGTGCAGCGTACAGCTGAGGAGGAGCCGGGTAGGGAGGCCCTCAGACCCAGAGATCAGAGGAAGCCAGCGTAGCTGTGAAATGGTGACATTCTGCACCCGGGGCAGAGGGGCCAGAAGGCTGTTGGCATCAACCACCTGATAGGAGAGAGACGGTTCTCCTGGTTGGATGCCCAGGAAGTACATAAAGGACATCTCCTCACACCTACTCCTCAGTGCTCCATCCACCCCTTCTTCCACCCAGTCCTCCTCCCAGAGGGCCCAGACGGTCCCCATCCGCCCCCTTCTCCCTGCAAGTCCAACTCCCACATACACACCTGGATCTCTCCAAGACGACAGATGAAGCTCTCCTCCTCCCGGCTGCCTGGCGGCCGTGAGAAGCTCACCAAGAGGTCCTGGAGCAGGCACCCACGAAGGTTTACCTCATAGCAGCTGAAAGAGCACACAGGCTGCTCACAAGTTAGCTGGGTGAGGGCCCCTAGCCACAGCATGAAGGGGAAGCAAACCCAAGGGTATTCCAGGTCATGGGACCCAGGACTATAGCAGGTTCCTGTAAGGAACGTCCTTGTTCTGTCTCACTGCTGCCAAACCCTGGTCGGCCAAACCCAGGCTGCCCCTTCCCTCTCTTCTGGGATTTCTCAGGGGCCACTCTAAGTTCCCCCACGGTGTGCTCACTGCCTTATGGGACTTGCCAGGAGAGGGACTCACCGTTGAATCCAGCCCCCACTGAGCTGCTGGCCACAACTGCTGGCCCATCTGGCCAGCCTGGTTGGGGGTACCCGGAGGGGTCTGGGGCTGTACCGTGTGCCAGTTTCTGCTGGAAGACATGGGCTTCAGAAAGGAGAATCCCGCAGGGAAACTCGAGGGACAGGATGTGGCAGGGAAAGGGTGTCTAGGTAAGACCCTTGGTGGGGCAGCGGGGAGGGGGAGAGGGGGGAAGGGTGTCTAAGTAAGACCCCTGGTGAGGAAGATGGGGGAGAATGGTGTCTAGGTAAGACCCCTGGTGGGACAGACACTTGGACACAAGGAAACACTTTGGAGGATAAGTATGGTGTATGTATGTCACAGGCCAGATTCACTCATCCTGACTTCTACCAATTTGCCATCTCCACAACCTACTAATGTGAACACTTCACTGTCCCAAAGAGAAGAGACTTCTGTATCTAACCTGCCCAGAAGACCAATGCTGCTTAGCAGGGTCATAAGTGTGCAGGCTATGACCACAAGCCACAGATTCCACCTAAGGTGGGAGCTGCCCAGCCCTGCCCAGAGCAGCCCCACCCACAGCACTCCCACCCAATAAGACCCCCAATAAGAGCCCCGTCCACCACAGTCCTGCCCACGGCAACCCCGCCCACAGAACACACCCCGCCCCTGCCAACAAAAGCCCCGCCCACAGCAGCCCTGCACACTGAAGCCCCGCCCACAGCAGCCCTGTACACTGAAGCCCCGCCCATAGAAGCCCCGCCCAGAGCCAGGGCCTTCTCCACCTCCCTTCCATGAAATTACCCAGTCTCTCACCATTTAACACCAACACACCGCCCACATGGCAGCTGCTGGCATCCCCCGTCGTGAGCTCCAAAGCCACCTGGACATCCGTTGAGCCTTCAAACTTGTACACCATGGACAGGAAAACCTTGGGAGGCACTGGGACGTGCATAGAGAACAGCCTGGAGGAGGGAAACTTCATGAGAGGTGGAAGAGGTTCCTCCCGGAGCCCCTCCCTGCCTGTCTCGGAGTGGGGTGACCAGACTGCTGTAGGCTGGAAGGTCACGGGCGGGCACCGTCTAAAGCAGCCATATGCCGGGAAGTACAACTCAGTGGGTAGTCTCAGACTCTTGCCTGGCCCTGCACTCCGCTGTCACAGCTTCAGAAAGCCACAGGGGCGCTGTGCAGTATGTCTCGCCGCAACGGAAAAGAAGCCATCTGAGATCTAACGCCTGTCCTTGCTCGGCTCCTGCAGACCCCCTGCCCAATTAGCTGCAGACGCTGAGGAGGGCAGAAGACAGAGACCCACACACCTCATTCGTCACTCACCCACCTCACGGCTACACTGTCAACCTCAGGCGGGATCAGGCCCCGGAGCAGCAGAGAGCTGCCCCCGTGCCAGGCGTCAACCAGGCAGCAGTGTGTCTTCACCCAGCCCCGACTGCCACCAGCCAGCTTATGTTCACCAAAGAGGGGTTGTGTCTCCTGGGCACTAGGGTGGTACCAGGGCCCCACTGCCTGCTCCTGGAGAAAGAGGAAAAGTGGCAAATGGGACAGGGGCAGTGGCCTCAGAGGTGGACAGCAGGGGTGCAAGGAGGAGGTATCGACAGCCATGCACAGCCCTCCTGCCCATCCTAGGCAGAGACCAGACACAGAGACCTTGACCTACATACCTTGCCATAGCAGACTCTTCGAGTGCCCAGGCCCAGGCAGAAAGAAGTGACAAAGGGGAGGGAACAGATACTGTGTGTGGGCAGGAAGCGCTCCAGCAGTCTCCAGAACCTGATGGGGGCAAGAGGGAGTCAGGGTGAGAGGGCCAGTCTATAACCCTGCAGCCCTGTGTGGAACTGGGGGCTCTCTAAGAGGGTGCCTCTGTCACCCAGCCTGGGGCAGGCTAGAGGCCATCGGCAGGAAGTGATTCTCTCCTTCTGTTCCCTCCTGCCCGACTGGTCTCCAGAATCTTCCCAGGGAGCTGCCAGGGTGGCCGCTTTGCTCTCATTTGACCCCCTCTGTCCCCCAGTCACCACCCTGCTGGAGAGCAGAGACACTCTCTCTCCTGCCAGCCCATTCAAAGCCCTCGGGGACTCACTTGTCCTGGTTCTGAAAGAAGTCGTTCTTCTCCAGACACTCATACACCCACCCCGGAGCAAACAGCGCCGCTGAGAAGCCATGCTTACGGATCAGCTCCAGTGACTGGGGAGACAGAAACCAGGGAGACCCTGAACCAGAGTCCAGACGGGCCTTCTGGATGCCAGCTCACAGGCAAGGCTCTCTCAGGCAGGGCCAGCTAGGAAAAGCTCTCCCTCACAACTCCAGAAAGAGGGCCTTGGGCTTCACCCCTGTTTCCTCACATGCCAGCTGGAAGCGGGTGTCGGAGAGGCGGCTGAAGGAAAGCAGAGAGGACTCAGCCATGAAGGAGCCTGTCTCGGTGGACAGAGCAGGGAAGTGTGAGTTCACTGTGACTCTCTACATCCTGCCTCCTCTTCACAGACACCTCTTACTAGTCAACTTACTAGAATCACAGAGGGTAGAGAATCTGCAGCTCCTGGGTCATGTAACTGTGTGCTGCTTAGTGGGAACTTGACACACCTAGGAAGGGAGTCTCGGTGAGAGATGGACTGCGTTGGGTCTGCCTGCGGGCATGCCCAGGTGTGATACTAGTCTTGTTGTTTGATGTAGGGAAGACCTAGCCCACTGTGGGCAGTACCATTCCCTAGGCTGGGAGGTCCTAAACAGGATAAAAGAGGAAAAGCTGGGAGTGGTGACTGTAGGTTGATGTCATCATGTGGGTGAAGGCAGGTACAGGATAGAACGAGGCCTGTCATTGGACTAGAAGGAAGGATGGGCGGGAGAAAAGTTTTAGAGAGGCAGAGGAGACCGGAGCCAGAAGAGGGAGCAGCCGAGAGAACATGGCAGTGGATGTTAAGATTTCTCTCTGCCCATTTACAGGTTGTTATGGCTATTCTTAAGGGGTGGATGTGTACAGGATTTTGTGTGTCTAGATGAACAAATCGTATCTTATCTAGGTGGGTGGTTTATATCCTTATCAACTGGTTGTAAGTTTATTGTGTGGGTGCATTGTGCATTGAGAATTTAACATGTAAATCTGATTGTTGGGTTACAGTTTGTTGAGTCTTGATATTACCAGGTGGCTGGGACCAGAGTTCCCGGCTGGCCAGGGTGACTAGCAATGGGAGTGGAGAGACCGCTGGGGCTAGAAGAGAGCTAGGCTAACGTGGCATGGTGCCACACTGGAACTAGCCACCGCTGAGATAAATTAAGGTTACTTCTATATGGTGCTCCAGTGCTGGAACTAGTGTGGGAGAGAGGCAGCCGGGAGAAATAGTAATCAGAGATAAATTAATGTTAGTTCTATATGGCCCTACGGTGACAGAACTAATGCCAGGGAGTGACCGCCCGGGTCTGAGAGTACCAAAGGCTGAGGGTGGAGTGGTGATGCGTGGGAACCAGTCGTGCCGTTTCTAAGACTATCGCAACGGGTGACCTTTTAATCCCAGGAGGCAGAGACAGGGAGATCAAGGCCAGCCTGGTCTACACAGCGAGTTCCAGGACAGCCGTGTCTACAAAGAGAGACCCTGCCTCAAAAATAAAGAGAGATGGGGAAGGCAAAGAAAGCTAGCTGAAAACAAGCACGCATCCCGGCCATTTCCCACAGGTCCTGGTTGCTATGATAGCTGCCTTCGCTTCCCTGCACACCGACGCGCTGTAGCCTGAGATTAAACCCCATGTCTCCTGCTGCATCTTGTCAGGGTATTTTACCACAACAGAGGTGAAACCCGGGCATTGGGTTAAATGGTTCATCTACGGCTTCCTCATGACTGAGAGCCCTGCACCCAAGGGAGAGGCAGGACTGACAGACAGAAGTGGAGCCTGCTCTCACCTTTCCCCCCCCCTTCCTCCTCTCCCCGAGACCACTTGCTTCACCTCTGCCCACCACAGTCCCCTGCGTGCCCCCAGTGTCTGCTGAGTGGTGTGAAAGGTCACTCGACGTGCTCCGAAGCATTGCACGTGGCCCAGGAGGCATTCGGTGCCCCGTGGAAAAGGATGCAGGCGTGGGGACAGGATCCATGCGTGTGACTGGAGGAATGGCTGGGAGAGACACAGGACGGGTCCCAGGAGTTCCAGGGTACCCTGGTTTCCTTTGAGATACCAGTGAGGATGGAAGATTCCCCAGGCAGAGGCCACAGAGGGCATGCAGACCAGCAGCCCTGATTCGATGGCCACCACCTACCTTGTCAGTATCAAAACGGCCTCCGACCACATTGCTCCGAGCAAACACATCTATGCCCACGTACACGTCAGCCAGGCGCTCCCCGGCCTGCGCCACCATCCTCTTCAGGTGGTCCTCCCGCCAGTTATAGTTGGTAAAGAAGCCATCACAGGAGTCGAAGAAGACCCTGAGAGGTGGCAAGGACCGGCTGAGGCCAGACCCAGCTGATGGGGCACCTAGCTGCTCTTAGCTCCCTGACGCTCATGGGTACACATCACCCAGGGACTGGGGCTGTCTGTGCCTGCCGCATTCCGCCCTGTGGGGAGTGGTCCCACACGGGATGCCCTGTGGCCCCGGGCAGCTCGTCTTCCTTCACGGCCGCCCCATGCTCACCTGTTCTGTTCATTCAGTTCATCCTGCCACTTGAGCTGTCCGCTCTGTACCACACTGTCATACCACAGCACCAGACCTCCGGGGACCTGCTGATGGAGCTGTCTGGTCAGGTACTGGAGAAACAGAGGTGTGTTCCTCACGGCAGCTGGCTGCAAGAGAGGAAGGGAGATCAGACCTTTGCGAGGCCCGGCATGGTTGTCATGAGAAAAAACCCAGTACAGAAGATGCGGAGGCCACAAGAGCCAACCACACCAAAAATGCAGGGACAGGACGACGCAGTGGTTACAGAAAATGCACATGAACCTGAAACAGGGATAGGGGAAAGGGTGCAAGCACACTGAGGAAGAAGCCAGAGAGGGCACAGCAGAGGAGCTCCTGAAATAGCAGGGCCCTCCTTTCCCGGCAATCAGAGACAGCACGGTCAGTCCTCCCTGGAATGTGAGAAGTGGATCTTGCTTGCTATGGGCTGGTGGTTAGGTCCAGGGCAAAAGGGATCAAGCCAAGGGCCAGGAGTAAAGCAAGGAGTCGGGTCAGGAGAAGCAAGCAAAAGGAACTTGCAAAGCGAGGGGAGAGGGGGACGGGCACCAGGACCCCACTGAAATGCTCACGCTCAGGGAGTTCTCAATGTTGATGAGCCAGCCGTCAAAACGGAAAAACTGAGCAATCTGGACCAGCCGATCGGCCACTGCCTGGAAGGAGCGCTCATCCCCAGCCAGGAAGGCTTCACAGAGTTTGCCTCCCTCTTGCCACTCTGTGATAAAGGTCCCTGCGAAACAAGAGGTAGAAACGGCTGCACGGATGGCTCTCCTCTGACCCAGGGCTCGGACGAGCATACTCCCTGGATATCAGGACTATAGGAAAATGTAGCCATTCAGTCAGGGGTCCTTTGGGATGTGGTCACGGAGAACGCAGAACAAAGCTGGAGAGGCACTAACCTGACCCAGTGGTTGGCAAACTTCGGCCTGGGGCCAGAACCAGCCACCACTCTTGTGTGTACTGCTTTCCGGGCCCCTCTGCCTAGCCGTCATATACAGCTGATCTTATGTTATCACCACCCCCCTGCCCACACGCTAATCCTCTCTGGGAGAGTGTGCGGACACCCCTCCGAGCCCATGGACACTGCTACTGCTCAATTTCAGGACTGCCCAACAGGTACACCAAGCGCCTGGCTCTTACCCAGCACACACACCCCGTGCCTGTGGGCGGCGTTGGTCCAGCACACTGGGGGGATGGTGACCGTGTGATGGCTGAAGTACACAAAGATGTCGATGTACTGCCAGTGGTAGAAGGAGTAAGGATTCTGCACCTCTGAGCCCTGGATGAACCTGGTGAAGACATGGAACAGGGTCGGGCCCCAGGACAGAATCAGGACGCAGTGATCACTCCTGGATTAGATTTGACTGTCCCGGTCACTGGCTCTGACTGAACCTGCCGTGTGAGACCTTGTAGGGAGGGGTGAGGGAAGGAACAACCTGAGGCTCTTCTGTCAAGAGCGGCCAGGAGCGGGAGCTAGGGCGAGTCGGTCAATAAAATGCTTGCCTTGGATGACTTCAATCCTCAGAACAGATTAAAAAAAAAAAACAAAAAAAAAATTAGGCCTGGAGAGGTGACTCAACGATGAAGAACACTGACTGCTCTTCCAGAGGTCCTGAGTTCAAATCCCAGCAACCACAGGGTGGCTCACAACCATCTGTAATGGGACCCGATGCCCTCTTTTGGTGTATCTGAAGTCAGCAACAGTACTCATATATATGAAATAAATAAATCTATTAAAAATTATAAATAAAAGGGTTGGGTATTTAGCTCAGTGGTAGAGCACTTGCCTAGCAAACGCAAGGCCCCAGCTGCGAAATAAAGAAAAAGAGAAAAAAAAAAAGAAAAAAAATAAATAAATAAAAAAATTTAAAAAATTAGAAATCCAGGTATAGTATAGCATACTTGTACTTTCAGGGATGGGAAGGAGGAGGATCACTGACGGGCTAGCCTTGCGTACTTGGTGAGTTCCAGGCCTGTAAGGAAGTGTGTCTCAAAGACAAGGTGAACAGCCTCTGAGGAACAATGGCCAAGGCTGACCTCTGGCCCCCACGTTCATGCACACAGACGCACATGCACTCACAGACACACGAGGAGCCAGTCAGGAGCATGCTGGGCACGGTGGCACCAGAGGTGGGGTAATTGGGAGTTAGAAGCCAGCTGGGCTACATAACGAGTTAGTTCTACACCAGACTAAAGGGCATAGCAAAACCCAGTCTCAAAAATGAATCATGGTGCATTTGGGGCAAAGCTCATTCACCGACCAGGGAGCTAGCGCAGGCCACAGGAACTGCACAGACAGCATTTGGCCTCTGAGGGCAGATAAAAGAGAAGGAAGCAGGAAGGCTGAGTACAGGCCATCTCTGGCTTCCGCTCCCTGCCCTGGGTCAGCGCTGCCCTCAGGGCTGTGTCCCTCGGTCTACAGGTTGGTCACATCCCAGGTTGGGCAGCTGGCTCTGACTCAGCTTCCTGTCAATCATCCTATCCAAGAAGGTTTGATAGATGTTTAAAATGTCTCTCTAGCTAGGCTGTGCATAGCTGGAAGAGTGAGGGGGAAAGAAGGAGCACAGGAAGCCAGGGCAAGAGGCCTGAACCATGACAGAGCATAGGGGAAGCGCAAAAGACAAATCAGATGAGGATGAGGCTACTGGGCCAGGAGGTGATTCTCTTCAGGGGCAGCTAAAACAGACAAGAGTGCACTCAATTAATTCCACGTTGCCTCTGCCACGGGACGCTTAACCTAGGACTGAGTTTCTCTCTCTGAGGTGTCAGAGGCCCATCTAGAACCTGCTTCTGTAACTCCATCCAGGACTCTAGGACTCCTCTCCCTCCTCCTCCATCCCGGGATGGCCAGTAAGACCAGTGCTGCGCCAGGGTCTTACCTGTCCTCCAGGTACCCGCCCATCATGTCGTGGCACAGCAGGGTCCGGGGCCTGGGACTGCTCAGTGGGGGCTGGCGACACTCCAGGGGTTCCAGGGCTACATTGAAGCCATCTTCCATGAGGGGGGTCCAGGCCAGGAGCTCCTCCAGCGTTGATAGGTAAAAGCTGATAGGTCTGGTAGTATCCTTGTCATAATATCTAGCTGGTCCATGGAGGGAACCATAAGGAATGGTGGAAATCAGGGGACTCGTGCATACACTTACCACTCTGACAGAGAGAGGAGTGGGGGTTGTGGTGGACAGGAAGGGACATTAGCGGGAACTTTGGTCACCTCACCTGGTAAAGGATCCGGGGAAAAATTGACCACATCTCTGAAGACAGCTTCCTCCTCTTGATCCTTGTTGATCCTAGGCCAAGGGTGGGTTTTAAAAGATTAATTTGCTTTTGTTTTATGTAGCCCAGGACAGTCTGGAACTGTGTAGTCAAGGGTGACACTGGACTTCTCATCTTTGTCCTTCCACCTTCTAATAGCTGGGATTGGAGGGATGCTCTACCACACTGCATCTGTACGGCAACTGAAGTAGGGCTCTGCACATGGTAGGTGACTACTCTGTCAACGGAGCTGTGCTCTCAGCCCCCCAGAGGGGAAATAACAGCTGGCAGCAAATAGCTAGATACCATTGGACGTGACTTATAAAACACACACCAGAGGCATGCATGGCCCCAGAGACAGGAGAGCTTCCATCACGCCAATGAAAACCCACACCTAAAAATGCCGACCTTACCCAACAGGTGAAAACCCCAGGCTAAACAGTTCTTAGAGCCACGGGCCTTCTGCACCCAAGGGATATGGTGTCTTCAAGTACTAGCAAAATTGAAAACCCTGGGAGGGCAGGACCAGGGTCAGTCTCCTGCCCACACACGTGGCAGGGAGGGCGGGGGTGGGGGGGGCTCTCACTCACTGCCCCCACCTCACCCCACCCCTCTTCAGCAATTGAATAATACAGGGAATAACGACTTTGGCTTCACGAAGTTGCAAAGTCTGAGTACAGCAAAATCAGGAAGTGTTCATTTGTTAATATGTTTCAAAGTATCTAAGAGTAGTGAGAAGACACTACTATAGTAGCCATTTAGGCACATAGATATCCAAGCTGGCATTCTCTAAACCCCCCAGGGCGTGAAGCCATCAGGAGTGACTTGAGCTCCCTCCACAGGTTCTACCATCAATCACTCTGACCCTCTGTAATTAGACTGAGGAGCCCTTGGAACTGCAGGGATGGCCAGACAGTGGCAGGCTAAAATGGAGATGTCATCTTTTTCTTGTGGTGCTAGGGGCTCAAACCCAGAACTTCCTACATCCTAGGCGAGTACTCTGCCATGAATCTATCCAAAGACCGTCCATTTTTTTTTTTTTTCTTTTTTCGGAGCTGGGGACCAAACCCAGAGCCTTATGCTTGCTAGGCAAGTGCTCTACCACTGAGCTAAATCCCCAACCCAAGACCGTCCATTTTTATTTTGAGATGAGGCCTCACTACACCAGGTTGGCCTCAAACTTGTGATCCTCTTGCCTCACACCCTCAAGAAGTTAGAATTTAAGGCCTGTGTCATCAGGCCATGCAACCCCCCCCCCTTTCAAATTTCACTCCTAAATACTCCTCTTCCGGATGGCTCTCTCCCTGGCTGATTTCTTTGTCTTTCAGCTGCACCCAAAGAAACTCAGAGCGATTCTGTCTGTCCCTGCCAACCTTTGTCACCTGTAAGAAGGAAAGAACCTTCTTAGGATTGCTTCTACCCAGAAATACCTTTCCTATTACCAGCAAACACCCTATAATCTGAACGGCCCATCTGTCTCACTGCTGTGGGGTTAAAAACAAAGCGAGACACATTAAGTCTGCGCTGATACCTTTCCCAACATCCTACCGACCATGGGGTTACAACCCTGGAACAGAGGGGTGGGTAGGTCTGCCCACTCCTGCCTTAGTGCCTGTGCCCATTCTGATCCATGCAGCGCAGTCCTTCTCGTCCCTAAAGATTCCGTTCAAGTATCACCCAAACAGAAAGCCATCCGTTTGGGATCACTTAATCAACAAGACCAAAGGTAGGGGCAGTAGCCTTGGCCCCAGCCTTACAGAACCGGACACCGATGGTCTGGGACAGGGTCCGTCATAGGTTAGGAACAAGGGAGTTGCTAGCTTGCACGGGTGGCCCGTCTGCAGCCGGGAATGGAAGGAAGGAAGAAGGGAGCCCACCGTGAGCAGTGGACAGTGTCACACCGCGCAGGGACAGGCAGCATGGCCACCCCAGCCCAGACCCGGAGCTCAAGCCCAGCCGTGTGCACCTCCGCCCCTGCCTCCTCCGCCTCCGCTCTGGCTGGTCCTGCGCCTGCTTCTCCGGGGCCGTGGAGCCCCGCTGCCGTGAAGCCCCCCGGGTGAGCACCGACGAGGTCTCCATGACTATGGTAGCGCCCGCCGACCGCTAAGCCCTCCAGACACCCCGCTGCAACAGCCAATCGCAAGCCTGGGCCTGCCCCTGCCTCAGCTCTCAGCCAATGCAGAGTGTGCGGCGCCGCGGTTGGCTCACACCGAGTTCCGGCTGTTGACCTGGTTCTGCAGGAGAGGGTGTAGAGCCGGAGTTAAATAACCGGAGAGCCGAGCGGGATCTGATGGGCGGGGTCTGGGAGAAAGGCGGGACTGCATGGATCCTGAACCCAGGATTTTAAGAGACCGAAGGAAAAAAAAGTGCGATTTAGAGTTAGCCACGAAGATCTCTTTCCAATAAATCGAGATGCAGCCCAGATAGTTGAAGCAATCTGCCAGCGACCACCAAGTCGGTACACGGTAGCAATGAGCCCCGGAACTGGGCCACAGAGACTGGTGGCCTAGCTTGCCTGGATCCCTGGATGAGATCTATTTCCCATCTCCAGTTGCGGGAATTACAGGCACGTGCTACCATGTTCTGCTTTTATTTAATTAAAATATAATCACATCAGTTTCCCTCTCCTCCAATCCTTCCTGTGTACCTCATCCGATCTCTCTCTTATTTCTTTTTTTTTTTTTTTTGTTCTTTTTTTCGGAGCTGGGGATAGAACCAGGGCCTTGCGCTTCCTAGGCAAGCGCTCTACCACTGAGCTAAATCCCCAACCCTCCGATCTCTCTCAAATTCATGATTTTTATTTCTTTAAGTTTGATATAAATATGTGTGTGTGTGTGTGTGTGTGTGTGTGTGTGTGTGTGTATGTATATATATATCACCTGTTCAGTACTGTAATGTTACTGGTAGGTAGATGTTTTCAGGGCTGACTGGTATTGAATAAGCAACTGGGAGAGGCTCTGCCTGGGGAGGACTGTTTCTCCCAGTCTCAGCATTTGCAGTTGCCTGTATTCCATATTGAGTCTTTTGGATCCCATGCATTAATCAATGAATTGGCGATTGTCTTTTCTCATTAATCAAAAAAAAAAAAAAAAAAGAAAGAAAGAAAAAAAAAAAAGAAAGAGGTGTTATAACCTGCTTAAGGAGGGGCTTGATGGGATGTCATAACCAGCTACAATGGGAAACCTAGGAGTAAGGCAGGTGGGGGGGACGAGGGACAGTGCCGCTGACCTGGAGGGAGTTTCCATCTCTCTGTACAACTTAGACCTCATAGGATGGTCAGCACGGTGAGCATGGATCGTTTTCTCCTGAAAACATTCTTCTCACTCCCAAGCCTGTGTTCTGCAGGAAATACATCCCCCCCCCCCGAAGTATGCAGGGCCCAGGAAGCTGCATCTACCAGAGGGCACCTCCTCAGTACCTAAGCACAGAAGAGAGTCACAAGAACCCTGATGGTCTGTGCTCAGAGCGGTGAGAAGAAATGCCAGATATGAGGAAATGGCTTCTCCTCCCTGAGCTCAATACCCCTATGCAGCTTACAGCTTCTGGCCCCACTGCAGCTTGCCCAAGCCAAGTTCTCTGGGCCTCTTTATTACTGTTTACAGGCTTTGAGCTTTATGAGGCCCCAAGCATCCATAAACGCCAAGGGTGGAGACGGTGACTAAGGTGGTTGAACATAGGCCCTGGTTGTGTTGCCTGCTAGCCAGTCAGCCGGGAAGAGGCACTGGGGAGCAGAATACACTGGTCTGTGGGACAGAGTTGCCAGGACACCTCTTTCCACTGACCCAGGGTGGGACAGGGAGCTCTGTGTGGGGCTTGGACAGAGAGAAGGTAGCAGGTCACTTGGGCTACTACCCACACGCCCAAACACGGTCATCCACTGTGAAGCCTCATGGAGCAAACATAGCTATCTTGAAAGCTAAGTAGATGGCCATCATCCCTCCACCCCCCAAATCCCCATCTCTGTACTCTAGACACCCTCCTCCCCCCAGACCTGTGCGTCTAGGACAAGTGGGGAAGAAGAACTGGTTGAATTCTCAGTTTAGGGTCTAATGATCTGACACCCCCCCATTCCCCACTCCCCATACAAGGGGATGATGCTAGGCCAACCTTGTGAAGGCGTTTGAGTTAGGGATCAGTTTAGACGACTGTGGTTGTGCTGTGCCCAGAGGACAGCATCCCATAACATGGCCTAACTCTCTTGCCCCTTCCTTCTCAGCCCCTCTAATGCTTCAAAGACCAGAAGAAGAACAATCAGTGAAGCTGAGGGCTGGTGTGGGAGGCCAGCGGTCTGCTGCTCTAGCCGAGCACTGCACTTCTCTTGCCTTGCTTCCCGCTGGCTGTGAGGCAAGGGTGAGGATCCGATGGTTGGAACTGTGACGGCTTCCTGAGTCTATGAGAGGGTACAGGATGATAGGACAGAAGCAGACTCCTGGATCCTCCATAGAGTAGACATAGCTTCAATCTGGACCACCTCGTGCAGGCTCTCCCAGGAACAAAGCTGCCTGGTTGACCCTAGCACACCCTGCGTCTGTGATAGTAGCTAAATATGAGATGATGTACGGGCAAAAGTTCCTGGAAAGAAACTACATTTTATAAGCCGATTTGAACTTCCACGATTATTGAGAATTTGGAACACTGCAGGTCTACGGTCTAATCACAGATTATCTCTGGGCTGTCTTGGCCCCTGGAACAGCCACTGTCCACCTCTCTGTGACCTAATGTCCTGGGACTATTCGGTAAATCCCTTGGAAGGTACAAACAGGCCTCTAGGTTCCACCAACTCAGAGCTAAGAATGTCACGGTATAGCATGGGAGACCTATTGCACAGATGTTTCTTTGTGCTGTAAGCACCTGATTGATGTTTGCAACAGTGTATTTCAAAGATGTCTCAGTCTATAACTTCCTTTGTTCTGTTACTACAAAAAGCTCCATGAAACTGCTACCACGCTGAGACATGGAATTTGAGGTGAACCAAATTTGTTTCTCAGCCCATGATCATTCCTACCTGGCTCCAGAAATAACATTTTTTATCCCGCACTGAGGTGAGGGCTGTTGGTAATAACAGATAACACTGGGGTTCCCATTCATAGATCAATAAGGGCTGGAGATTGTCTTTTCTTATTTATCAGCAAAAGAAGGAAAGAGGTTGCTGGCCTCTCTGCTTAGATGGGAAAGTGTCCTAGGACTCAGAAGCCCAGGAACCACAGAGCTCTGAGGTGGGACAGTGTCCTAATGGAAGGGCATTTTGAGACACAGGAGCCAAGGAACTACATAGCTCTGAGGGACAACAGTGTCCCAATGGAAGGACATCCTGAGAGACAGGAGCTCAAGAATCACAGAGCACTGAGAGAAAGCCTCTTTAGCAAAAGCAGTGCAGCTCCCAGGGGAGGGTATCCCCAGCTGAGCTGAGGAGCTCAGGAACCTCAGCCCTGTCCCTTCTCTTCCCCTCTCCCGTCTTCTCTTCATTGCTTCTTGTCTTCTTCTGAAGATAATCACATGAGGAAGCAAATCTCATAAAAGAGATTTATTGGAGGGTCCAGGGTATAGAGAAAAGAATCCAGGAGTGGCTGCCTACACTCCCAGGAGGGAACAGACAGCGGCAGGGAACTGGACAAAACACAGGGCTTATATAGGGCTTATGTTGGGAGGTGGAGCTTTATAGGCTGGAGATTTCCAGGGTGAGGATTGGTGGGATTTCAAGTCCTGAGCTTGGGGGAGCTCAGGGATTGGTGGGTTTTCCTGTTCAGGAGTTAGTGGGTTTTCATGTCCAAGGATTGGTAGGTTTCTCTGAGTTCAGGGATTGGTAGGTTTCTCTGAGTTCAGGGACTGGTGGCTTTTGTTCAGCCTCCTCACCTAAAATTAGCATAATCTGGGGAGGGTCCTGTTGAGGGTCTGCGGATGACCTTTGTGATAGTTATGGCAGTCTGGGGGAGGGGCCTGGCTGCTGGCATGGGTAATGGGGAGGGGGCTGGCAGCTTTCCTGCCTTGAGGGTTTACAAAGTTTACAAAGTATACAATGTTTCCAAAGGAGTCCAGGCAGCCACTTGAGTGCTGTGAATATCTCACAGAGGTGCTATAACCAGCTTAAGGTGGGGCTTGAAAAGGAATCTCGGTTGCAATAGAAAATGAAGGAATAAAGGCAGGACCTGGGAGGAGATGGGAGGAATTGGGGACAGTGACACTATCCTGGAGGGACTGTTCCGTCCCATCAAGTCTAACTGTATCTGTTTCTTGACTCATCCTGATAA
This sequence comes from Rattus rattus, assembly GCF_011064425.1. Lineage (NCBI taxonomy): Eukaryota > Metazoa > Chordata > Mammalia > Rodentia > Muridae > Rattus > Rattus rattus. Next base: position 65,590,157 of record NC_046162.1, read on the forward strand.
ACACAGTCAACTGAAATATTGTAAGTCAGGATACATTTAGAGGGCTGAGGGATGGGGATGGGTGGGTAAAGTGCTTGATGGGAAAAATAGATCTAGGTTTGGATCCCCAACACCCATGAAAAAGGACGATCGATCGTGGTGTCTGTAACCACAGTGCTGGGAGGCAGAGGCAGGGCATTCCTGGGTTCACTCATTGTCAGAGCCACAGTCAGTGGGAAAACTTGTCTCAAAATATAAGTGGAGGGGCTGGAGGGATGGCTCAGAGGTTGCTCTTCCGGAGGTCCTGAGTTCAATTCTCAGCAAACGCATGGTGGCTCACAACCATCTGTAATGGGATCTGATGTTCTCTTCTGGTGTGGCTGAAGGCATCAATGGTGAAACTCATGCATAAATAAATCTTTGTTTTTTAAGTGGTTGTTACTCCTCCAGAGGACCTAGTTTGGTTCCCAGCACCCACGTTGGGGCAGCTCCCAATTGCTTGTATTTCTAACTCCGGGGCATTCAATGCTCCCCACACACTCTGGTCTCCACAGGAATCTACACCCGTGAGGCACACATTTACAAATAAGGTAAATTGTCTGAACCTGGGGGAGCAGATGCACCATCAGGGTTGTTGACATTTGCACGCAACAAGAACAGAAATGTTTGGCCCAAGGAGTCCCAGAGCCAGGACCTGTACCTGCAGCTGTTAATCAAGCTGCCCAATCAGGTTTCATTGGAAAGGTTATTTGTGAGTGGCACCTGCTGGCTGGCTCTGTCCCTGTCCTGGACAAAGCTTCCTGACTGAGAGAACAAAACAGCTGTTTGGGAACAGTCACAGATGACATGTCCAAGCTGACTGTGTGTGCACTGCGGGTGACCGTGTGACAAGCGTCTGGGCCAAAGTCACATCTTCACATCTTCAAGGCTGCTGGTAAGATCCTCCCCATCAACCAGCTGGCCCTGGAGTCTCCCAAGAACCGTGACACTGTGCTCCTGTCCGGGCCTCAGAAGGACCGAGAGGTCTACCAGCATTTTGGCCAAGGCCCCAGAAACCCAACACGGCTACACCAAACTCTGTCAGCTCTAAGGGCCAGATGTTCTCGCAGGGCTGGCTGTGGCTACAAAAAACTAATCTTGGATCTTACTGTTAATAAAAAATAAAAGAGCTTCAGATGTTGAAAAACAAAACAAGGCAAAGTGGAACATAATAGAAGACACTGAATGGCAACTTCTAGCTTCCAACACACACAGACACACACAGACACACACACACAAACATACACACAGATAGAGAGTCACACACACACACACACACACACACACACACACACACACACACACACACAGACATACACACACAGAGAGAGAGACAGACAGACAGACACACAGACACACACCCCTCTGGACACAGACAGACAGACACACACACACACAGACACACACACACACACAGATAGAGAGTCACACACAGACAGACACACAGACACACAGACACACACAGACACACACACACACACACACACACAGATACACACACAGACAGACACACAGACACACAGACAAACACAGACACACACACACAGACACACACACAGACATACTCACACAGATAGAGAGACACACAGACACAGACACAAACACACACACAGACGCACACACACACACACACACACACACACACACACACACACACACCTCTTTTTTAAAAACTGCTTTTATCGCTGTTCAGGAAAGCACGACTCAGCCCACAGAACTGCTGTGAACGCCCTCAGCTGGGCTACGTGATCTAGCGCAAAGCCTATCTGATAACAGTCGGGCGACTCCTTAAATCTGCTGACGGCATTCAGAGTGGAAAGTGGAAAGGCCATGCATGTGCTTTGCCCCGTCCTGAGGTCAGAAACTCACTAAGGCGATTAGATGGGGACCTTCTGTACAGAGACTTGAGAAACTCTGGGACGTCAGCCTGCCTTGCAAGGCTGTCTGTTTTTCCCCTGGTTTGAACTGGCTTTTTGTTGTCTGTTTGTTTGCTTTTGCAAAATGCTTTTTCTTTTTGCAAAATGTCGTTCTTTCCCATTGTCCCGCCATTCAGGCATCTGCCCCAGAACAGCTGAGGTACAAGCCAACCCTCCCATCTGTTACCTCTGCCTACGGTTTCCCAAGCACTCAGTGTCTCTCACCTCATGAGAGAAGCTGGGGCTGACCTCGGGCTCCCACTGCCTGGCCCAGCTTCCTGCCCACTGGACGGCTCCTGGCACATTCCAGCCAGCATGCCTTCAACTGACCCACCTGCTCTGTCTTCTACACTGAAGGAACGACACCTGGGATGCCTGTCCTTTTGTCCCATGCCCCTTGCTTTCTTGTAATCACACAAACAGTTATAAAATGAATATTATGGAAGGCCTGACCAGTGCAGAATGGAATCCCTTGGGCTAAACCCCACGTCAGCGCTCTGCAGCTTTAAGGAAATAGCTACATCTCAAAGGAGCAGAGTTCCAAAAACATGGCGGCACACACATACCAATGTAATAAAGAAGTCCCTCTACCTTGAGCCCCACAGAAAATGCACACCCTGGCATTTGCACCAGCGTACACACACACACACACACACACACACACACACACACACACACACTATTCTGTCACCTTGGTCCCACCCTACAGACCCCTTCTCTGCCAGCATCCCACAGAGCTAGCATCTGTTGATAGAATAAAAGCTGGTCCGTTCATGTTTAGGGCAGGGCCTTGGGTTTATCCCCAGCATCACAAAAGAACCATGTCACCTCAACAGACCCATTTGTTAGAACTCTGCTCCTTTGGCAAGATGTGTTCCTTCACAGCACTGCAGTCAAGAAGGAAGTTCCCTCCCCACCCTGCTAGGTCTCCACACTCACGCCTCTCCTCTACAGACCCCTCAACACTCCACCCATGCTGCCAGGCTGCCCTGCATCCTGCAGACGTCCTAGAATACGCTTCAAGACACTCATACATCGCTAAAACATTCCTGTGTGCATGTGTGATACTGTTTTATAAAAAATGGTGCCATGTAAATAAAAACAATTCCGTGTTTTAGTGGTTTTGGTGAGCAGTATTTTACTTGAGCTTTATGGGGGCTGGAGAGAGAGACAGCTGAGGGCTTAAGAGCATTTGCTGCTCTTGCAGAGATCTTGGGTTTGGTTCCCAGCACCTCCATGATAACTCACAACCCTCTAACTCCAGTTCTGGCATTCAGGGGTATGGCACATGCACACAATACACACATGTACATACAGGCAACATACTCACATGCATAAAATAAGAGATCTACATTGAGCCTGTTGGTTTAGGTAGTTCTAGATTATCCCTCTCGTTATTTTTTTGTTCTTTGTTTTTTGAGACAAGGTCTCACTGTGTACACCTGTCCTGTCCTGGAACTCACTCTGTAGATCAGGCTGGCCTTGAACTCACAGAGATCTGTCTGACTCTGCCTCCTGAGTGCTGGGATTAAAGATGTGGGCCACCACTGTCAGATTATTTTAAAACCTCATCATCTACTTACAAATCTATTGTTAGATTTGTATATTGGTATAAATAACAAACCATCGACTCCTTTTCCATTTTTAAGTGAGTGTGCAGTATGTGTGTGGTGTGAATGGTATGCATGTGTGTGTACACATGTGAGTCTGGGTGTGCATATTTACATGTGAGTGTGTGTGGTGTGCATGTGCGAGTGTGTGTGGTGTATGTGTATAAATACTTACATGTGTGTATATATGAGTAGTATATATGCATGTTGTGTTGAGTGTGCATGTGTGTACATATTTGCATGTGTGCATGAGTATGTGTGACATACATGTATGTGTGTGCATATGTGAGTGTATGTAGTGTGTATGTGCATTTTGCATGTATATGAGTGTCTGGTATACATGTATGTGTTTGAGTGTGTGTCCACATTTGCATGTATGTGGACATATATGAATGTGGGTGTGGGTGGGCATGTGGGGGTTAGGGTTAGAGTTAGGGTTAGGGTTAGGGTTAGGTTAGGGTTAGGGTTAGAGTTAGGGTTAGGGTTAGGGTTAGGTTAGGGTTAGGGGGTTAGGGTTAGATGTCAAGAACCATCCTCAATTGCTTTCCAACTTATTCACTGGGACAGGGCTTCTCAATCGAACCCAGAGCTCACCATTATGGCCAGCCTTGCCAGCCAACATGCTCTGGGGTATCCCCTGTCTCTGTCTTCCAAGACTAGAATTACAGGCAGACAGCCATGCCCACCCAGCATCTATGTGAGTTCTGCAGATGTGAGCTACAGCCCTCACTAGCTGAGCTGACTCCTCAGCCCTGTTTGTTTGGTTTTGAGACAGAGTCTTGCTGTGTGACACAAGCTGCTCTTGATCTCCTGGCCTCAAGGGATCCTCCCACCTCAGACGCGGGAGGAGCTGAGGATCCAGGTGTGTGTGTCCCTGCGCCAGTCCCTGCAGTTTTATGTTACTGCCTTTTAATCCAGGACTGGCTGCACTCTGCAGCTCTGACCCGGCTTCCCTTTTGTTCTACCCACCTTTGCACCAGGAAGTGGGCCACGTTACAAGTCCCCACCTGGCTTCCTTGAATCTGAGGATAAAAGACACACATACAGTTTGCTCCTTAACAACTTGCCTTCCTGGCACAACTGCTGGGTGTTACTGTCTCCACCTGGGAAAGCATATTCTTACCAATTTATTATCTCTGTCTCTCCACCTGCCCTACACTTCACTGGCTAGTCCTTGGCCACCTGCCTGTAGCAGAGACCACAGACCCCGGCTCCCCCACCCCCCCCCCATGGACCTCACATGATTGCTGCGTTTTTCTCCCTCCAAAGCACAGCAGAAAGTTCTTCTCTTCTTCCCTGCATCTGCCCTTTTCTCCTGGGACCCGAAAGTCCCACCTGTACCTTCCGCCCAACAATTGGCCCCTGGTCTTCTTTACTGACAAATCAAGAACCAATTGGGGAACAGGACCTTAACATCAGGGCCTCTCTCCACAAGCACTGTAACTTTTAAAATGTTAAAATGAATACCTTTGGGTTGGGGATTTAGCTCAGTGGTAGAGTGCTTGCCTAGCAAGGGCAAGGCCCTGGGTTCGGTCCCCAGCTCCAAAAAAAAAAAGAAAAGAAAAGGAAAAAAAAAATGAATACCTTTACCAATAAGAGGCCTGGGAACACTTTTTTCTTCACCTTTCTTTTTTTTTTTTTTTTTTGGTTCTTTTTTTCGGAGCTGGGGACCGAACCCAGGGCCTTGCGCTTCCTAGGCAAGCGCTCTACCACCGAGCTAAATCCCCAACCCCTTCACCTTTCTTTTTATGGTGAAGACATAGAACAGTTGCTGCTGGTGGATGTTTTAAAATATTTGAAATATGCACAGACACAGACGCAGACGCAGGCCATCATGGCCCACTGTAGGGATGCAGAGGCAGCTTTTGTAGCCAGTGCTTTCCTTCTACTGTGTTGCAACAGTGTTGACATTGTTGCCTGCTGCTGCAAAAGCTTCTTACTCTGGGCTAGCTGACTCAGGAACTTCCCGCCTATTCTGTCTGTACCTCCCATCTTACTACAGGAACGCTGGAATTACAGAGCCGTGCCATAGCATCTGAGGGGTCTAGGAATCCAATCTCACTGTCAGGCTTATACAGTATGGTGATCTGCTTTAACTGCCAACTTGACACAAGCTACGATCACCTGGGAAGGCAGTCTTATTGAGGGATTGTCTACACTAGGTTGGTGGATAGGCTGGTCTGGAGGGTGCTCTCTTAAGTTAATTGACGTGGGAAGACCCAGTCCACTGTAGGCAGCACCATTCCCTAGTCAGAGTTCCTGAACTACACTTGGAGAAACGAACCTGAGCACAAGGGAATAAGTGAGCATGCATGAGTTCATTTTCTCTGCTCCTGACTGTGATATGACAAGATCCTGTCTTGACCTCCCCACAGGGACGGATGATATTCTGGACCTGCTGGCCCTTTCTCCCCAAGTTGCTTTGTGTCACGGTGTTTTACCCCAGCAGCAGAAATGAAACCAGAACACTCAGCAAACATTCTTACCCACAGAGACATCTTCCTACCTCTACATTTCTGATTTGTTGTTGTTTGGTTGGTTTTCTATTTTGTTTTGTTTTTTGTTTGTTTTGAGACTGTCTCTCATTACATAGCTCTGGCTGTCCTGGAACTCTCTGTGTTGACCAGACTACCCTCACCTCATGGAGATCTGTTTTTGTCTACCAGTGAGAGCTGGAGTCAGAGCTATGAATCACTACACCCAGCTCACATTTTCAGTTTTAATATTCTCTACCAAAGGGACTCCATCATGGATGCCCCCTCAGCTTCAGAATAATAGGAACTTCCCCATAGCCTTCTAGACACTGTGCTGAGTTCACTTTCTGTTCCTGTGACAGATGCAATGCCTGTATAACTGTTGGTTTGACAGCACACTGCATAGTCTAGGACTGCCCAGGTATGGACACAGAAGGTCCTCTATCCCAGGCTATCCCAGGCTATCTCGGGCTATCCCGGGCTATCCCAGGCTATCCCAGGCTATCCCAGGGAGCTTTTCCCCTCTTCTGGTGGGAAGCATTTGCTACACACTGTGGCTACTGCTATGCCTCCTGGATCCATGAAGGAAGCACACATGTGTGCTGCTCATCCTAGCTCTTCACATAGCTCACAGAGCAGGGTGCAAGGTTTCCACATGGGCAGATGCGTGTGGCCCTGTTATCTCCTGCTCGGCTCAGCTGTCCTGATCACAGCGTCATCCGGGCTCTGCCTCTTCCGATGCCTCTGAGAAGTGGGTCTTTAACCTCTGGCTTCCGTTTGGTTAAGGACTTCAGGTCTTACTCTTTCTTACTGAGCCAATCTTTTTTTACTAGATATTTTCCTTGAAAAGTGTCCATTTCATCAAGGTTTTTAAATGTAGGGTATTAAATTGCTCCTGGTCTTACTCTTGAATTTTTTATTTAAATTTTTAAAATAAGCACCCCAGCCCATGTGTGCACTCACTGTTCCCTGTGAGTGGAAAGACGGGGAAAAAAAACCTCTTTGTTTGTTTTCCGTTTCTTTAATTTCTGCCTTTATTGTCTTGCCTGCAGTTTTCTTTGGATTTGTTTTGTTGTTCTTCCTCTGGTTTCAAAAGGGAAGTTTGTTTGGTCTGCTAAAGGGAAGTTTGTTTGGCCTGTTTCTAATCGGCTCAGACTTAAGGTAAACCCAGCAGAGAAGGCTGGGTTTGGGTTGGCTTGATTTGATTTAAAGACAAGCATCCTCTGTAGCCCAGACTGACCTGGGTCTCATCATGTAACACAAGCTGGCCTTGAACTGGGAGTAAATCCTCCTCTCTCAGAATCCTCGAAGCTAGCCCTGCCACTAGCCCTGCCCCCACACTAGCCATGCATATTCTTGCTAAGTTCTAAATACTGTGTAACTTCTTCTTCTAGCTTCTACTTTAAGGGTCCATGATTCACCGAAGAATGATACCCTGTATTCAAATCGTATGTATACACAAAGAGTGTTTTATTCTGCAGAAGTCCAGCGTGCTGGGTCTCCCATTACCAGGATAGAGAGACCACCAATTACCAGAACGTGGGGGCTAGAACCTTGCTGGGGATGTCTGGAAACTTTACTGAGGAAGTAGCTGGGGGAGTCTGGAAACTGCTGCTGATCCATTGTCCTTGCCTCAGGCCAAGGGGCAGGGCAGCTTCTGAGGCCTGGACTTGCCTGGAATTACCCAATTCTTGGAAACAGAGTTTAGGCCTAGTCTCTCCTTAACTGCCAATCTGAGGCCTGTCATGGAAACAGCCTAGCCTTCTCACTCCTTAGCCTATCAAAAAGTCTCTGCCTGTCAGAGCTGGAGAGATGACTCAGAATGTAGGAGCACCTCCAGAGTTCTGTTCTCAGCAGACACATGGTGGCTCACGACCATGTGTGGCTACAGTGACCCCAACAGCCTGTGACCTCCATTGACTGTTCCAAGGGATTCAAACGGCTCTCATAGGCTCCCGAATGCAAACGGTACACACACACACACACACACACACACACACACACACACACACTCAGACACACAAGCACAAAGTAGCCTTGTTCAGTTTCTTTCTTTCTTTTTTTTCTTTTTCTTTTCTCTTTTTCAGAGCTGGGGACCGAACCCAGGGCCTTGAGCTTGCTAGGCAAGCGCTCTACCACTGAGCTAAATCCCCAACCCCCCTTGTTCAGTTTCTTAATGAGGGTTGGTGAGATGGCTCAGCAGTAACCAGGCTCCTACTGCCAAGTCTGACAACCTGAGTTTGATCCCCAAAAACGTATGGTGGAAAACGAAAACAAACTCCCCAAGTTCTTCTCTGACCTCCATACATATCGTGGCACACATGCACACATGCACATACCAGATAGATAGATAGATAGATAGATAGATAGATAGATAGATAGAGAAATAGACGATAGATGAATAGATAAATAGATGATAGACAGACGATAGATAGATAGATAGACGATAGATATATGAATAGATAGATGATAGGTAGGTAGATAGATAGATAGATAGATAGATAGATAGATGATAGATAAATGATTGATAGATGATAGATATAAATGATTGATAGATGATAGATAGATAGATAGATAGATAGATAGAAGATAAATGGATGAATAGAGAAATAGACAATAGATGAATACATAGATGATAGATAGGTAGATAGATAGATAGATAGACAGACAGATCCTTATTTTTACTATAATAGGACATATCCTCCTTTCCAGGTACAACTCATGCTTACATGGTCTTTTCTATTCTTACCACTCCCATTCCTGAACATGTAGACCGCCACTTCTTATCATCACATTCATTTGTAGTGTGTGTGTGTGTGTGTGTGTGTGTTCAGTCATACCTCCTAAGGTGTATGTGTGAAGGTCAGAAATCAACTTGCAGGGGTCAGTTCTCTCCTTCCACTGTGTAGATCCCAGAGATTCAACTCAGGTTGTCCCTCTCAGCGGCAAACACCTTCACCCACCCAGCCATCTTGTCAGTCCCTAAGGGTTCCGTTTTGCCTTTCCCCTTCTCTGAAGGTACAGTTTCTCTCCATTTGCTACAGTTACCACAGCTTTGTGCTGACCTAACTCTTCTTCACCCCCCACCAACCCCTGCCATGTACTGGAGATGAAGAAGGAACTCAATGCCTGCACCAAAGCCGTTGCTTTACCACTGAGCCACAGCCCAGCCCGGCACAGAGAGAGGGGGGTGGGTTTCATTTCTTCCTTTGGTGAGGCAAATGCCCATGGTGCCCAGGTCTCTGGTCTCTTTTCTGTCCCCTCTGCTCCTTTATCCCTGAGTAAACCCAATGGTGTTTGGGTTAAGGCTTTAATGTAAACAAACTATTTATTAAGAAAACTGTACTTAGAAAGACCTCCTACTTCGAGACTCTCTGAGATTCACTTAAGGGTTAGAGTGGGCAGCTGGCTTCTCCTGGGATTCTGTCACGAATGTGTTTATGTCACCGAAACCCCAGGTTGGGAAGGCACATCATCTCTGCACAATTGGATTTCAGTCTGTAAGTGTGCTATGTTCCACGAGAGGGTGGGGATTGCCACCGCTTGTATCCCTTGCATCTAGGAAACAGTTGACCAAGGGCCCGGTCGCTGCCTTTTGGGATCCACCTTGGTGCCAAGCTGAGACCATGGGGAGTCCACCTTGAACCCAAGGACCTCCATTAGCCCAGCTGAATCCTTGGGAGCTGTGCTGGCCCTTCTCTTTCCTCCCCTCTCTCAAGTGTCCAACCCACCTCCTCTACCAATCTCCCTTCCTCCATGAACCCTTCATTTCCCCACTCCCAACCTTGTTTACCTCATGCGCACCCCCTCCTGTCTTGACAAGATCTCACTGGCCAGGTTGCCTCCCCATGACACTGTGAACTGTACCTGTGAGGGATGGGCCATGGCTCTAAGTTCTCTGCATCTCCCTCCCCCGCCCCCGCCAAAAGGCAATGTTTGTCCCCCAGCCCTCCTCTAAGCTAGCCCTGTGACTTAGTTTGTTTAATACTAAGGTAGCCACAGGATTATATTTGAGTCTTGGTCTCAAGAAACCTCGAAGCCGCTGCTCCTCCTGCTACAGCACCGCGCTGGGGTCTCTCTGTGAAGAAATGACTCCTGGGACGAAAGACAAAGTGGACAGAGAGGCAGACACAGACGCCCTGGGACATCAGCTGCAAGGGTAGCCTAAGGTCAACATGGACGCCTAGAAGCAGACCTGCCAGCTGAGGGAAGCTTGAGGAGCCGGGCCAGTGGCAGCCCAGCAACATGATAGTGGTGAACGGTAACAATTTATTACTGTTTCTGCCTCAGGCTACTAAGTTTTCGAGGTTGTTTGCTTCCTACCAATGAAACCAACCCAGCATCTATTTTTAAACGTCACTTCCTGCCTGCTACTGGTACAGTGGGTTGTTTGGAGGTTTTTTTGTTTTTTTTGTTTTTTTTGTTTTTTTAATTTAAAAGATTGCGGGGGTTGGGGATTTAGCTCAGTGGTAGAGCGCTGCTTGCCTAGCAAGCACAAGGCCCTGGGTTCAGTCCTCAGCTCCAAAAAAAAAAAAAAAAAAAAAAAAAAAGATTGCGTTTTATCTGTTTATAGTATATTTGTGTTTGTGTGAGCCCTCAAATGCCAGTCACAGTGCTTTTGTGAAGGTCAATTCTCCTACCACAACTGGGGAACCAGGGATTGAACGCAGGTTACCAGGCTTGGCTTTACCCACTGAGCTGTCTTGCCAGCCCTGACACAGTGATTTTTATTCCCTGCGTTCATTAACTATCAGCTCTGATACTTGGCCTATAAATTGCACATCTCCCCATTGATGGCAGCCTACAGACAACTGCTTAGTCTTTACTTCTCCAGTCTTTGCCTCATCACCGACTCTTCTTTTTTTTTTTTTTTTTTTTTTAAAGATTTATTTATTATATATAAGTACACTGTAGCTGCTTCAGACACCAGAAGAGGGCATCAGATCTCATTACAGATGGTTGTGAGCCACCATGTGGTTGCTGGGAATTGAACTCAGGACCTCTGGAAGAGCAGTCAGTGCTCTTAACCGCTGAGCCACCTCTCCAGCCCACCACTGACTCTCCTTAATGATCTATCTCTGTCCATCCTCCAAACCAACCTCGAACCTAAGTGGGCTGGGGTGGCTGGGCTGCAACTCAGAGGTGGACCCCTCCTGTAGCTGTCGGTGACAGGCTGTTAGGTCAGAGATGGGCAAGAAACGTTATTAGGACAAATAGCATTTAGACCCTGGACCTGCAACATTCCAACCCCTGCTCAAGCACTGAAGTTTTAATCTGCTGAGCCTTTTGGGAGGGTTTAACCTGCCCAGGATAAGCGCTGTTTACTGGGGAAATTAATAGGTTTTCCCCTCCGACGAAATAAGCCAATTCAAGCCGAATTGAAAATATAAAAGGATTATTGGGGGAAGTTCACGGGTGGGTTCACTCAGAGAACAAGGTCGGGGAAATCATATAGACAGGGAGGCAGAGAAAGAGAGAGTACACCTGTAGAGAGGAGGCATGGAGAGAGAGAGAGAGAAAGAGAAAGAGGGAGAGGGAGAGGGGAAGGGAGGGGAGAGGGGGAGGGGAGGGAAGGAGAAGGGAAGGGGAAGAGGGAGGGGGAAGGAGAAAACTGAGGTGGCTGGTGGGTCCTTTTATCTTCAGCACGGCCCTGATGCACCCAGTAACCACAGATGATGACGTAAACAGTTGCTAGGTCTTTGAGAGCAGGCCAGTGGAATTGCCTGTATATTTATCCACTGGTTAGGGGTTCTGGTTTGAAATCTCATAGGTAATGTGCTTTTCCTCTGAGCGAGTGTGCTGTTCAGGAGTGCTCTGAGGTCACTCAGAGAATGCTCTGCAGTTTTCCTGTCTTGAAAACTCATCAGGGTTTGGAATCAGGATATCTTAGGATTGCTTCAGTAAAACATAGGGAAGAGCCTCTTTTCCCTTTTCTGGAATAGCTTGTTTAAGATTATCATCATTTTTCTGTAACCCCTTGGTAAAGCTAAGTCACATAATAGACTGCATTGGAGCCAGGGAAGTGGCCTGGTACTTAAAAGCGCTGACTGCTCTTACAGAGTACCTGGTTCTATTTCCAGCATGCACATGGCGACCACAACCACTTGTAGCTCCAGTTCCATAGGATCTGGCGCCCTCTTCTGGTTTTTACAGGTACTGCATGCAATATGGTGCACATACTGGAAGGCAAAACACTCTTACACATAAGATAAAAATAAATGTTTCTTTACCTACGCTAATATCAGGAGCTGTGGGTTTTTAAGGGGCCCCATCTGCTTCTCCAGCTCACTGGCGTGAAGGAATGCTATTCTTCATTTATAGTCCATATTGATGGGGTCTGAATGATAATTTTCCAATGGTTTTTCTGCTCCATTATTTGTTTCCTTTCCAAGCTCCGAACTCCTAGAATCTGTGTGTTCAATTAAAAAAGGGGGTGTTGGGGATTTAGCTCAGTGGTAGAGCGCTTGCCTAGCAAGCGCAAAGCCCTGGGTTCGGTCCCCAGCTCCGAAAAAAAAGAAAAAAAACCACTGTTTTATACATTATGTGATTAACTCTGCATTCAGTTTATCATTACCAAGATGGCCATTCTTGTAGGGCTGTCCTGACCAGGTGGATAGGTGACTCAGCTGTGTGGTCCAGTGAGATCCAGAGACCATACAATAATCATGGAGTAACAGGACAATGCACCACTGATAGGTCCCCGAGACAAGGTTGCAGATGGGGGTTGGAGGGATGACCTAAGACATTGCTGCTCCACTAGCAGACCGGAGGGGGCAGGGAGGAGAAGGGAAGGAAGAGAGAGTAAGAGGAGACAGGAAGTCAGTGTAAGGGGGAGACAGAAGGGAAGAAGGGAAGAGGGGAGGAGAGATGAGACAGGAGGGAAGGGGTCGCAGGCTGTGATGTCACTCAGTCCCTATGGTGTCCTTACGTCTTCTCCAGAGCTGTGTAGCACTGGCTTACAACAAGCACACACCACACACCACACCACACCACACACCACACCACACACACACACACACACCACACCACACACACCACACACACACACACACCACACACACACACACACCACACCACACACACCCATAAACCACACACACACACCCACACACACCACACACACCACACACCCACACACACACACACACACACAACCACACACACACACAACACACACACACCACACAAACACACACATACCACACCACACACACACACACATACCACACACACACACACACACACACATATACACACACACACACACACACCACACATACACACACACACACACAGACATACACACACACACATATACATACACACACAGACACAGACACACACAAACACACAGACACACACACACACACACACACACACCCACACACACACACACCCACACACACATCACACACACACACACATACACCACACCACACCACACACACACACATACACACATATACACACACATGTACACATAGACATATACATACCACACACACACACACACCACACACCACATACACACACACCACACACACACACACACACACACACACACACACAGGTGGTGGGGGTGGGAGGGAACACTTGGTGATGCTTGGTGATGTCCCTGGTGGTGACCTCGGGTTTCCAGTGGTCAGCAGCCGTGGAGTTCAGCATGAACACAGTGAGAAAGAGCAGACCTCACAGCTGACCTCTCGGGAGGGGAAGTCTGAACTAAGCCAGAGGTGACGGGGCGTGACAGGGCTGCACATAACTTAGCTCTGCGCCCCAGATGGTTGTGGAAGCAACAAATGCAGGGAACGCATCGGGACAGAGCAGCTCCCACTGCCCTCAGCCTCCATAGCTCTTTCCACCCTGTGCAGCCCAAATCCCACACAGAGAGAGTAACTTCACCTGCTGCACCGCTGTCCATGTCTGTCTCCCTGACTTTTCTTTTACTGAATGAGTGTGCAGTGAATACGTGTGTGTGTGTGTGTGTGTGTGTGTGTGTGTGTGTGTGTGTGTGTGTGTGTGCATGTGTGCATGTGGTATGTATGGTGTGTGTGTGTGTGTGTGTGTGTGTGTGTGTGTGTGTGTGTGTGGTGTGTGTGTGTGTGTGTAGTGTGAGGTGTGTGTGTATGTATGGTGTGTGTATATGGTGTGTGTGCGGTATGTGTGTGGTGTATGCATGTGGTGTGTGTGTGTGGTGTGTGTTTGTGGTGTGTGTGTGTTGTGTGTTTGTGGTGTGTGTGTGTGTGGTGTGTGTGTGTAGTGGTGAGGTGTGTGTGTATATGGTGTGTGTGGTGTGTGTGTATGCAGTGTGGTGTGTGTGTGTGTGTGGTGTGTGTGTGGTGTGTGTGTGTAGGGTGTGTGTGTGTGTGTGTAGTGTGAGGTGTGTGTGTATGTATGGTGTGTGTATATGGTGTGTTTGTGGTGTGTGTGGTGGTGTGTGGTGTGTGTGTGTGTGATATGTGTGGTGTGTGTGTATGATGTATGTGGTGTTGTGTAATATGCAAGTCTACAAAAGTGTCTGTCGGGCTGAAGAGATAGCTCAGCGGTTAGGAGCACCAACTGCTCTTCCAGAGGTGCTGAGTCAAATCCCAGCAACCACATGATGCCTCGCAACCATCTGTAATGAGATCCAATGTCTTCTTCTGGTGTGTCTGAGGACAGCTATAGTGTACCCACACACATAAAATAAATAAGTAAATAAACCTTTTTTTTTAAAGTGCCTGTCATCCAGAGGGGGCAGGGAGAGGAATCCTCTTTATGTATCTGTTGCATTACTCAGAGTTGCTCATTGGAACTGGAGTTCTCTGTCGTTCATGCAGGCTGGAAGCCAGCAAGGACCAGGGAGGGATACCTCCCTTTCTTTAACAACAGATAAGTAGACAGATAGACAGACAGACTGATGATGTGTATGATGTTTGGGCGTGAGTGCAGCGACACACACGTACAGGTCAGAGGGCAATTTGCAGGAATCCGTTCTCTCCTTCCATCACGTGGATCCAAAGGACTGAGTGAGGTTGTCAGGCTTGGCTGCAGACATCTTTACGCTCTGAGCCCTCGTCAGTCCCAGCACTGGGAGTGCAGGAGTGCATGGGCACACCCAGCTGTACGCACAGATGCTGGGAATCCTGACTCCGTCCTCCCTGGGCGTTCATCGGCAGCAAGCACGTTCATCCGCTGAGCCACCTCCCCAGACTCAGTTGCTGTGTCTCACACTGGGACATGATAGGGTCCCTGCAGCTGGCATCAAAAAGCCAAACCCTCCCTCCTGTCCTGCAAGCATCTTGCTAGAAGCTTGGCTTTTGGCGTCACTGACTCTGACTACTGTCCTTCCTACTACTTGTCTGTCTCTGCTGTGGGTTTCACAGCTGACCAGCGAGTCCCCGGAGCCTCCTGTCTGCCTCCTGGCACTGTTGTCACAAACACACTACAGCTGGCCACAAACACGCGCCACAGCGCCCAGCTTTCGTATGTGGGTTCTGGGGCCTGATCTCAGGCCCTCACGCTTGCTCTGCAGACACTTTACAGTCTGACCCGTCTCTCCAGCCCAAGAGGCCTCACTGACATCATCGAGACATAATATATTGTTAATATGGTCATTGAAGACGAAAGATTCAGCTGGGCATGGGAGCTGTCATCCCAGCCCTTAAGGGGCAGAGGCAGGAGGATTAAGAATTCAGCATCAGCCTTGGCTACATTGCAAGTTCAAGGCCAGTTCGACTTACGTGAGACTCTGTCTCAAACAAACGGAAAAGTACCCAATTCAGTGGCATTTAGTGTATTGATTAAATGTGCAGCTATGGCCAAGATTTACTTTTGGAACAGCTCACTACAAAGTCCTGCTAATGGCTGTTCTCTGGCCACTGTTCCCCAGTAATACAGCCCCAGGTAGCCTACAATCTCCCTTTGTGGGTTCCCTCTTGTGTGCACTCCTCACAGGTGAAGTGGCGCCCCGTTGTGACCCTCTGCAATGACTTCATGCCCTCAGCGTGTTTTAGGCTCATCTGTTGCTGTGGCACACAATGGCAAGTCACCCCCTCTACTGCTAGGTAATCACCCTCTCCCATGCTTGCCCCACGTGCCTGCAGTTTCTGGTTTGCTCCAGTGTGGTGCCTCCCTGAACACGCGTGCACGAGGCTCTGTGTGGAAGCGTTTTGTTTGCTTGTTTGTTTCTCTCGGGTATGTGCTTACAAGTAGGATTTCGGAGTCACGCCAACTCTATATTTAACAGTTTTGAGGAACTCCTAAGCTGTTTTCCAAGGTTGTCGGTGTTGTTATTTTTTAAAAGAGTTTGTTCTTTGTCAGTTTTATATAAGTATATAATGCATTCTGGTTACCCTCTCTCCCCACCCCCTCCTCTTATTCAACTTCTACCAATACGATATCAAACCCATCCCCAGCTCAACACACACACACACACACACACACACACACACATACACACACACACCTTCACCAGATTCCTTTGTTGTTTTTTTTTGTTTTGTTTTGTTTTAAAGAATAATTTATTTGATGTACATAGGTACACAGTAGCTGTCTTCAGACACACCAGAAGAGGGCATGAGATCCCATTACAGATGGTTCTGAGCCACCATGTGGTTGCTGGGATTTGAACTCAGGACCTTTGGAAGAGCAGTCAGTGCCCTTAACCACTGAGCCATCTCTCCAGCCCCCCCCCAGATTCCTTTGTTTTGTGACCCATTTAGTTTAGCCAGCCCTGTCAGACTGGTGTTCTATTGCTTGACATCACACAACCCCCACTATCTTGATCATAACTGGTGTTTGCTGTCCAGTTAGATAGCCCTGGAGTCATGGCTACCCTACTGGACAAACCGAATCCTGAGATAGTCAGCGGAGGGTAGCGTGCCAGCCAGTGATGTCCAAGTCTCTCGTTTGACGGATACTGGACAAGTTAAGTGTTGAGACAGGCCAGGTGCATTCTGGTCACACCTCGCCCATGTCTAGCTTAACGCTTGTGTTAGACAGTTGCTGCGACAACCTGGCTAAAAGATGTAAATGGAGAAAGATTTATCCGTGTTCCTGCTGTCAACGCAGAAACGCTGACATCCTGCAAGACAGAATGCATAGATAAACGATAACCGGAAGGAAGGGACCTTGACAAGATAAATCCCCAAGGACACGAGCCCTGTGACCCAGTTCCTCTAACCAGGTCTCCCCTTCGACAGTCCTCACACCTGCGACAGTCTACCTGAATAATGAACCCACTAACGGATTGCACTGTCAGAGCCCCGATGAGCGACCAGTCCCCCAGATACACACGAGCGCTTTGACCATCTTCTGAGAGGGTCTCCATCCAACAAGTCCACAGTCAATATCAACCAGCCTGTGCCTTTGACACATGGCCTGTCTGCCCCCGGGTCCTGACTCCATCTCTTTAAGTTCGTGGTGCCTTTTCCCTCAGTCCTTTTCACCAGACTGGTTTTTCCTGAGGTCTCCTCTTTCTTCTGTTTCTGCCTCCGTCTTTCTCATGCTTGTTCCCGGGCGCCATCCTCTGACTGACTCACTGTCTCCTCCCAGCCTCTCTCATCTGCTTTGTTCAGCATGTGGTTAAATCTGTCCACGGGCTTCTTGGTTTCACTTGGTTTTCCACTTCTAGAATTTTCCGTCTGGTTCCTTCTCATCGCCAGTTCTTTGCCGCAATCCTCAGTCTTCCTCCATCCCTCTGACCGTCGCTAATGTGCTGTTTTAAACGTTGTTGGGGACAGCTCTGTGTCCCCCTCCTTGCCTGAAGAGCCTGTGTGCTTTCTCTGGTTGCACTCTTTAGCAGGCAGGTCTTCTGCCTGTGTGGATTTTAACTTAGTGACCTCCCTTGGTCTGGTGCTACTATGTATTCAAATGCTAAATTCTGGCTCCTAAGACTGTGTCACTATGTATTCAAATGTTAAATCCTGGCCCCCTATGATCTGGTTGCCCCTGATGAGCAGATCCTCCCATAATACACCAGATACTATGTAATCTTTGCTCCCCAACTTAGCACTATTGGTTAAATAAAGGTGACTACCGGCAGTTACTGAAGAAAATAGGAGAGGCGGGTGTTTCCATTACCAGGCTGGGGGTCTCAGGTAGGGACCGGGATGAAGAAGTGTGAAGGAGGAATATGGAGAGGCCAGGGGGTTTCCATTAGACCATGATAGACCAGGAACACGTGCCCAAGCAAAATGGACCCTGAGGACAAGCGGTGGAGTAGAAATAACCCAGGAAGACATAAACAGTAAGTATTTGGGGAGTACAGCTGGGGAAGTAGACAGTCTAACATATAGAAAGATAGATTCGTGGTAATTCCCCCCAGTAATTGTGCAAGAACTGATTAAATAAATCCACAGGACTCTGACTCGATTATTGGGGGGCTGGCCGGGTCATATTAATAATTAATAGAGCTTATTAAAAACCATTTTACAGAGCAGTCAGAAGGACATCTTCTCTGGCAGAACAGGAAGCAGTCCGGGTTCCCTAGAGCACACCGTTTCCAGTCCCGTTTGTAGGATTCTCTGACTACAGCCTCTTGTCTGCACCAGCAAGCTGTTCCAGGAAAAATGGGCCAGACTCCATCCTGTGCTGGGAGGGGCTGGACACTGGGGACTCTTGAGGTAGGGCGCTTGAGGTCACCCTGCTTTTTCTGATTCCTTCCCAGCAAAGCAGGGATTTGAGAAAGGCATGGTCCTCCATTACGTGTTCCTCTGGAATGTTCCCCTGGCCTCTGTGTCAGCCTCTCAAACTTGAATGATCTCACACTCACGATGTTGAAAAATGCTTGTTCAGTAATGTTCTTGGAAGGGCTAACTCTCGCGCTCCTGTCCTACCTTACTGGCTCAGACTCTGATGCACCTTCGCCAAGTCTGGGTTGATGGATGAACGGACGCTGGTTCGTAACTCTCCAGGCCTCTCCAGCCCTCAACTGAGAGCAGTGGGCACCCTGGCTGTGTAAGAGACTTAAGTTAGTGTGCATGGGTGTGTGGTCATGTGTGAGTGTGAATGTGACTGTGACCACTCTGTTACACAACTCAGCAATGCAAAGTGTGCAGTTCCGAGGTTCCTAGTAATCACAGTGTTGAGTAAGCATGATTGGCAATTTTAAAATGTTTTCATCAAACACACACACACACACACACACACACACACACAAATGCATTAACACACACTGGCTGTCTCCCCACCCAGCTTTTGGAGATGTTGGGTTAACATCTTTTTAAATTTTATTTTGTTTATTTAATATCTTGAGTGCTCTGCTGCATACAGGGCATCAGATCCCTCTATACATGGTTGTGAGCCACCATGTGGTTGCTGGGATTTGAACTCGGGACCTCTGGAAGGGCAGACAGTGCTCTTGACCACTGAGCCATCTCTCCAGCCCTGGATCAACTTTATAAGATTCACCTAATTCTGAGCCCTGCAGTGATGGCATATGCCTTTAATCCCAGCAATCCGGAGGCGGAGGATCTCTGAGTTTGAGGCCAGCCTGGTCTATGAAGTGAGTTCCAGGACAGCCAAAGTTTCACAGAGAAACCTTGTCTTGAAAAACAACAACAACAACAACAACAACAAACAAAAGATTTACCTATTCTGAGACTGGAGAAAAAGCTGGTGGCACGGTGTGGGGGTGGGGTGTTCAGAGCATTTCCTACTCTTGAAGAGGAGCTGGGTTCAGTTCCCAGCACCCACACGCTAGCAGCTCACGATCATCGGTAACTCCAGCTCTAGGGGTTCTGACACCTTCTCCTGGCTTCAGAGATACTCACACATGTGCTGAGCTTACGTGCATGTAGGCAGAACACCCAAATGCAGATAATTAAATCCTATGTGTGAGGAATTCCAGAAAAGGCATAGAGACACATGCCTGTAATATCAGCACAGCATGACACAGCCTAGATAATGGATAGACAGACAGACAGACAGACATAGACAGGTAGATGAATAGATAGAGACAGACAGACAGAAAGATATAGACAGGTGGATAGACAGACAGACAGATGGACAGATGAACAGATGAATAAATAAAACGGCAAAAGCAAAACCACTGACTTGTGGCCACAACATGGCTGCTGCACACTCAAATTCAGCAGGCAGCAGCCGTGACAGCCTGTACACAACTGGGCTTTTGGGCGCTTTGCTCTGGAGCTGGGATGAACTCGTGTAGCCACACCCTGAGGACTTACACACAGTTGCCTGAGGGAAAGTCTTATGTTCTTCACTGATAAGGTTTATGCTCCTGCAATAAACCCAAGTGAAACTCACTGGAAGACACACGCGCGCACACGCGCACACATGCACCAGCACGCCCACACATAGAATGGGAATTTGCTGGAGTAAAGGGGGAAAGGATTCTGTGAGCTGGATTTGACTGAAATACAGTGTGCATGTGTATGAAAATGTCATAAGGAAATTCTTTATTACCTATAATTAATATACACTAACATTTGAAAAGATCAGGCATGTTGGGGCACACCTGTTACCCCAGCATTCAGGACATGGAGTCAGGGAGATCAGGAATTCAAGGTCAGGTTGATCATATAGTGAGTGTAAGATCGTCCTGGCTTACATGAGATCTGTCACTTGGACCCCAGAGCAAATGCTGTCCTCTTCCCCATGGTGGCTGGGCCAGCTGTGAATCGAGTGTACATGGGCTACAGGACAGGACAGCAGTCTGCCAGTGGTTCTTGAATGAGGCTGGAACGTTCCTTCTAGGCCCCTTTGGGAAAAGCCCTGGACCTCACATCCGGGCAACTGCAAGGCCCCTCTCTGCCCCACAGCCTCTATACGGTGAAGAAAGGAGCTTGCTTTTTACTAAGGGCCCTGTGTCCACCTGCTCCATTTTGGCCCCATCCCAAGGCCGGGCGTGACCACATGGGCTTTCAGCACCAGGCAAAGGCGGAAGACCAGCTGTTTGCCAAGCTGCTGGTTTCTGCTTCCAAGCCAGCTGCTGGTAGGTGGGAAGGCGGGGGTGGCTTCTGGCCTTGGTGGCCAGTAGTGAAAAGAAGTGTCTGCCCTTCTCCACAGGGATGACAAGAGACTGTTAAGTGTCTAAACCTGTGAGTTATCACAGCAAGCTTCGCTGGGATCCCCAAAAGAGACACACACACCCTGGCCTCTGGCACCTGCCAACGTGTCCACTCACAGGTCTCTTTAGCAGATGTGCTTGCGTTAAAACCTGGAGTGAGTGAGTCCCAGACTTAAGGAGACCCTGAATGCAGCTCCAAGTATCTTTGAAAGGAGAACAAGCTGTGTCAAGGAGGTCATGTGGAGTTGGAACGGGGAAATCAGATCAAAGTGATATGGTTCCTCCCTCCAGGCAACAAATGCCTGGAGATGCAGGTGGCAGGAAGCGGCATCCCCCAGCCTGTGCTATGAGCACTGCCTTGCTCACATCTGGATTTTGAACTCTGACTCCCAGAACTTTGAGAAGAGATTTGTCGGTTCTCAGCCACCTGGTTTCTGGACATTTGTGACATAGCCCCAGGATGATCATTCAGTTGTTTAGGCCCCAGGCCAGGCCTGCCCACACACTGGGCAGCTCTAGATGCTCCACATCAGGAGATCCACGACTCCTTGGTAGGAACGCGACAATTTGGGCCCCGCCAGGTCCCTGAGTATAAAGCTGAGGACTCCACCGGATTAATAAGCAGAAGGTTGGGTGCTAGATGGGGCAGAGGGATGGGGAGGAGGGAAGGAGCACTCTAGATGAGGAGGATGGAAGGAGGAGCACTCTAGATGGGGAGGAGGAGCACCCTAGATGAGGAGGATGGAAGGAGGAGCACTTAGATGGGGAGGAGGAGCACTCTAGATGGGGAGGAGGAGCACCCCAGATGGGGAGGAGGAGCACCCTAGATGGGGAGGAGGAGCACTTAGATGGGGAGGAGGAGCATTCTAGATGGGGAGTAGGGAAGGAGGAGCACTCTAGATGGGGAGGAGGGAAGGAGGAGCACTCTAGATGGGGAGGAGGGAAGGAGGAGCACTCTACCCAATGAGCAGACAAAGACGCCAAGCTTGCTGTGGATCTCCATGGTGAGTTTAATGTTTTCCAGAAAGAGCAAGGTAGAGCACAGGAGGCAGCAGCCTCTGCTGTAGGCGCGCCCACGGAAAGCGGCTTGGAGAGTCTGACCAGCAGAAGCCTCTTTGGAGGCGGCATACGTACACACTGAGCTCCAGAAGGAGAAGGATCCTAACCAAGGGCCACCAGGAAGCAGCAAGCAAGGCCTAGTTGGCACAAAGCAGATACCCAGTGGCCCGGGCCCTGGGGATCAACCTGGGGTGAGATGGGAAATGAACACAGGTTCTCTGCAATCAGAGAGTCAGCCCCGAGGCCATCCCTGAGTCTGAGCTGGCAGCGGGATATGAATTTCCTGTTTCCTCTTCTACCACTTAGGAAGATTTTACACCTCCGCCCCCAGCTCTGGGACCCAAAGGAAGTCCCTATCACATGGCCATAGGCTGCTAGGCTGTGTCAGGGCTGGGCAGGTCTATCAGACTCACCAGCTCACATACCCAGATGGGATGCTGAACTGGGAAGGAGCGGGACATGGGACGGTGAGGGGCAGTTTGATGGAACCCAAAGCAGAGGCCTGGTCCTTCCGTGGTTAGTCCATCCGGAAGGAAGAACGGGGACCTGAGACCCCAACAGGCAAGAAAGCCCACCCGTCCTGTGCTCCAGAGTGGCTGGGGAAGTGTGGAGCAGAGCTGAGAGGTACTGGCACATAGTAGGAGCTTTATTTCTTATACAGAGAAAACCTGCAGGGGTCCCTGAGGTCCCAGCCACTGTCAGGATCCTGTGAGTTGGAGCAAGCAGGATGCTGCCACCAGCCCAGAGTCAACCATAGAGGACACTTGCTGCCCTCCCCCAACCCTTTCGCCACTGTGGCTCTAAAAGACTGACAAGCCGCTGGGGAAAGCTCTAGCATGTCAACAGAGCGCAGAAGTCGGTCCTGCTGTCCCCAGGAAAGCCCGGCCTAGAGCTAAGTCAGATGTGGTTTCCAAACCCACAAACTGCAGCTCCTCTGTAGCCATTTATGCTTTTCCTGTGCCTCAGTTTCCTCAGTACAAACACACACACACGTGGGCCCCCTCTCTCCAAGCTGGCTGGAAAGCCAAAACTAACACACCAGCTTTCTTTCTCTTTTCTGCTTTACTTCGTTCCTAAGAAACCCACGACCTTTGCTTACTTGCGTCCAGGAATGAAAACACACAGGGGCTGTGCTCTGGAACACCCTGTGGCCACAGGACAACACAGCACAGGGTCGTCTAAGGCTGTGTACACAGGAGGAGCTGGAGGTCCCTCAATGTCCACACAGTCTCCCCGCCCAATGATCTCATCCACCGGCAGCTCTCCGCGTAGAGTAGCCGCCAGATCTGGGACCTTTGGGCTTCCCGGTGGCCAAGGGCATCTTGTCAAAAACCAAAACTGAGGAAGTCAAGGCCAAGGAAGCCAGGGTGGAGGAGAGAGATGATGGGGTCAGCCTGGGGCAGGACTCCAGTGTCCGTAGAATGCAGGGATAAGCCAGGTGACAGGCAAGGAGGTCAGAAGTCCGTGGAAGCTCCAAGGGGTGTCTGCTAGGGCTCGGAGGCCGGCTTGACCAGGTAGCCGCTGAAGGTGATGTAGGTGTCGAACTCGTCACTGAAGATGGCGTTCTCACGCTCGCCCTTGAAGAGGCGCACCCATACCTCATCCTGCTCGCGCAGCTCCAGCATCAGGCTCTGACTCTGCATGATGCTGCGGTCGCTCACCTGCGCGTACAGGATCACGACCTCCTCCTCGTTCTTCATGATGTGCAGGTACGTCTCCTTCTGGTTCCACGTGTGCACGTTGAGGCTGAAGAAGTATATGCCGGGCACGTAGCAGTAGAACTTCCCGGTGAACATGTTGAAGTGATTGTAGAGGTTCACAAACTCCGTGTCAAAGACCACAGGCTGGAAGTAGTCGTTACTGTGCAGAGCCTTCTTTCGGCCCACGGAGAAGGCTGCGTACTGGCTCTTGCAGTGGTCCCCAGGGGCTCCCATAGATCCCTTCTGCCCTTTGGGGCCAATGTGGCCCCTGGGACCCGTAGAACCTATTTTGCCATACTTCCCCTGGAGGCCTCGATCCCCTCGGTCACCTTTCTCACCTAAGAGAGAGCAAGAAGATGTGAGGTCCCAAGGGAGGTCAGCCTACAGCTCCTGGGCCGCGGTCTGACTACACATCCCAGCATCCTCTCTGGCACCCCTCAGCAGGAGGCTCCTAGAACAGGAAGTGTCTGGCCTCTCTTGGGGTTGGGGATTTAGCTCAGTGGTAGAGCGCTTGCCTAGCAAGCACAAGGCCCTGGGTTTGGTCCCCAGCTCCGAAAAAAAGAAGAAAAAAAGTGTCTGGCCTCTCACATCATTAGTGATAGATAACTTTTTCACGGTCAAGAGTCCGCCTACATATATCCAGAGGACACTTTCTCAGTTTCTTTCTGGAAAGTTCTGGCAAAGATCAAAGAGCATACGGGTTTGTCCACAAGCAGCAGGCTGCATGGCCAGGCCTGGGCTCACTCTGAGTAAATGGACTGCAGATGTCAGGGATGTCAGGACTCAGTGGGGGCGGGGCAGGTCCAGGTGGCAAGCATCCCTAGGGTTACGTGAAGCTATCTGGAGAGACAGGCACAGCATTTGAGAGAAATAGCTTAGCTGTTGTGTCAAGAAGAAGAACTTAGAGGTCTGCACGTCCTGTACAAACGGGGATGGGCAGAATACCTGAGGCCCCTCTTTCTGTCTGTGTGGTGTGTGTGTGACATGTATGTATACACACCCTACAGGCACCTGGGGAGGCCAGAGAGGATGCACGTGCCCTCTTTTCTCTCCCCCTCACCTTTTGGCGAACATAAGCGCTCCTGCTGAACCTCACTGCTTCAGAAAGCCTGGCTCTAGAGTCTGCCTGCCCCCACCCCTTCCCAAGCTGGTTACAGGGGTTACAGGCACAAATGGCTATACCTACCTTTTCCATGGGTGCTGGGGATTTGAACTCGGGTCCTCCTGATTTGCTCTAGCCCAGTGTGCCACCTCTAAAGTTCTGCTCATAGAATGGGGTTATAGCTCAAAAAACAAAATGTCTTCCGTCCCTCCAGATGACACCCACCTCTGCTTTATCGTAGTGACCCCCTATTCCTGCAACGTCTCCCTCTCTATCTATAGAAAGCAGCCTCTGAGAACTGGCCCCCACGCCATTTCCGAAGCCTCTCACCTTTTAGGATGGTGATGTTGATCTGGGGCGGAGGGATTGTCTGGTATACGGGAGGGTTGGAGTCACAGCATCGATAGCACCGGGAAGTGGGGAGGCCCTCACGCTGGCTAGGGCTATACCTCTTGTGTGTTTCTTCGGGCCTGAGGGAATAAACCATCACAGAATCATGAAGTGTTGAAGTGTTTGTGGTAAGAGCTCTCTCCTGCTGCTGTAGACACAAGGCTTGCCTCACCTTGCTCCCCTTCCCCTAGAAATGCAAGCTCTGTTTAGCACAGGCATGGGGGGGGGGATCCTGAGATCCTGACTCAAACTGTAGACAATCACACACACACACACACACACACACATACCAGTTGTAGTATATCCAAAGCAAATATAACACGAAAGCCAATGACCTCAGGGCTTAGATGGCGAAGCCACGCCTTCAGGACCTAGTCTTTCGGTGGTAAAGGACTGGTCTATGGATCTGGAACACATCTACCCGCAACTCACTGGTAAAATCTCCATTCAATTCTTCTTCTGGTACCTCTGGGCTACAGCTGCCGCTAGATGGGAATGGCTCTGCACCGCCACCTTATGGCCATGTGCAACATTGCACTTTGCTCTCCTCCCAGAGGCTCCACGGGACACAGAGGGATCTAAGTAAGTCAGCCAGCCTCTCTCTGATCCCGATCCATTCTATCCCCAGACCATCTGGAACATGGACCCACACATGCCCTGAGTCCAACCATATGAAAACCCAGTTCCTGGAGAAAGACACTCACACCTCTCTCTCTTTCAGGAGCCTTCTGCCCACATGACCTCTCCTCCATATCCAGCAAGTCCTGGAGAGTCAATCCCTACCCTAAGCACCCCCAGGACCACCCTGGGACTTTACTATCTCTAATGCACCATGCGGACAGCGGTCCTAGAGTTTGTCTCTCTAGCAGCTATGCATTCTCTGATGCTTCCCTCCATAGTTCCTTGAATACAAACCTCTCCTGTAGGATTCACTACTCCCCACAGAATGAAGGCTGCATGAAAGGAGTTTTCCTCACACTCAGCTGCCTCAGGCTCAGGCTTAAAACTTCCCATACACAGAGCCTTGTGCAGGCCTCTTGTTTGAAGACCCTACAAAATATCTCCCATAGCCTTGGGTCTGTATACCACTGAGGGTCACAGACATGGAGGCAAGTCCGGGGACCCAGTACCCACCACCCCAAACCAAACTCCCATCTTGCTCTACCCGCCTACCTCAGCCTACAGCACTCTGCCTTTTTCTCCCACACCCAGGAGGACCCTGGCACAGCGTTGTGGATGCAGTTGTCTCAAGCCTGTAATGTAGTGTGTGTGTGTGTGTGTGTGTGTGTGTGTGTGTGTGTGTGTGTGTGTGTGTCTTCCCTGTGGCCTTGGGGTTTCTAGAAACCAAGGTCTGTCCTCCATATGCCTTTCTAGGACCCAGAAGATGGCCTGATTGACAGCAGCTACTTAATGCTTGCTGAATGAAAATAGAGAAGAGGAAGAAGAAACAAAGGGTTTGGGGTCCTTGGCCCTAAATTCTGTCTGGAAGCTTGAGTGTTAAATTGTGCTGATGAGCAGGGAACCCCAAGTTAGCACGGAGCCTTGTGCAGTCCGCTCATTTGAAGACCCTACAAAATGTCTCCCACAGTCCTATACCACCAAGGGTCACACACATGAAGGCGAGGGACTGACATCCTCTCAAGTCCTTTATAACCTTTTAAGGGAAGCTGATACCTGGTCTGCGGATCCATCCTCACCAGCTTGGTCCTAGTAAGAGACTAGGAGTTAGACAGACTGACTCCCCAAAAGGTAGACAGATAGGGAGAGGGGCCACAATAAAGGTGTTGAATTTCCAAGATGGCTTCTTCCTCTCTCTCCAGACTTGAGACAAAAGCCTGGCAGCTTAAAACAAAGGCTTTTGTAGGCTTGGTATCCCAACCAGGCTTCAGTTTTCAGACTCGCTCAATAAGCTCAAAGCCAGATCAGGACACGAAACCCTACAGTTATAGGCCGGTCAGCCATCCCAGTCCTTGGGAAGAGAGTGAGATTTTTTTTTGGCTTTCCAGGTTCCCCCTCTGCTTCGCATGGGGTCTTTTCTTTATGTGTATGCTGCATTGTGTGTGTGTTTCCTCCCCCACCCCAACAAACACCTTTCTTCAGCTGTTGCTGCTGTCTGTAGCATTTGAGACTTCTCTGGGGCCACTTGCTTGAGATTTTTCTTGGGGTTTTTTTGTTTGTTTGTTTGTTTTGTGGGTTTTTTGTATGTTTTGTTTTGCTTTTTTTTTTTTTTAAGTTCTTTAACTGGCAGAGAAAATGAACCACAGCAAGTCCTCTAGGCTGTATCATTGTTTTATAGATGAGAACATTGCTTGAGGCCTCTTGTCCCTGCCTCCTGCCTGCATGCACTCCCAGAGTCCTGGTACCTGGTACCTTGGGAGGCCGAGCTAAGGGCAAAGGCAGAGTGGGGGCCCTCCATGACAGAAATGTAAAGTTCCTGTAGACCCAGCTGCCCTGGCGTTGCGATGGGACTAGACCGCCATCCTCGGAATCAGACAAGACGCTCAAGTCACTGACCTCCAGAGTCGGCCTCCCTAGGACCTCCTCTCAGCCTCATCTTTGCCTTTTGCAACTTGAAGCAACCACATCTGGAGCCCCCAAACCTCACAGACTTGACCGGTCAGATCGAGAGCCCCTGCTGCCGTGCTACCTCAGTCCCTCACCTTGTCACATGATCCAGGGGAGATGTCAGCTCCTCTGTCTCTTCCCACTCCTGTTGTTCCTCCTGAACTCGGGGCACAAGGCTCAGGACCGGGCCCCAGGTGACAGCCAGCAGCAGGCAGCATCCCAGCATGAATCCCTGTCCACGGGAGCCCATCTTCCTGCCAAAATACAAGGAGAGGGTATGGGTTTAGGAAGGGACTCTGCAGAGAAACAGTCAACAGTGAGAGCTGTCTGTGCTCAGCCACACACGTGCACGCACGCACACACACACACACATGCACACACACACGCACACACACGCACACACACGCACACATGCACACACACACGCACGCGCACACACACACACACACACACACGCACACGCACATGCACACGCACACACACTCACACCCCACAACACGAGCTGCTGAATCACTGAGCACAGGGTCATCTGCACCAGCCTCTCAGGAAGGAGATCCCATCACCTGCTGACTCCTGACAATGAGTAAAACCAATCCCGAGTGAGTGTGGGACAACTGGCAACAGCTGTTTTCTGTCACCAGGGGGCGCCGAGCGAGTATTCGTTTGAGCTTAATTTAGGACTCATAATCCATACAACTCAATCCAATTTCTCAGCCCCTCAGGACAGAACCCTTCTCTTCCAATATGGAGACTGTCCTCCAAGCCCCTCCCTCCCTGATCCCAGTGTTCCCCTACCACTTCTCTGCCCAATCTTCCTGTCATCTCTAAGCTCCTGGAGTAGGGCAAGCAAAGCCTGCCCCTCTTTCCTTATGGCTACACACCTCAGTCTATGGTCCAGCCTTTGGCTTCTCACATCTAGGATTCCTCTTAAACTTCGGCTTCTCGTTCAGCTGACCAGAGCAGGGCCTCCGGGCTCTGTGTTTTCAACACACCCCGGTGCTGCCAAGGGTCTGCTGATAGTGCTCTGCATGCCACCTCCCAGCCACACCCCCAAGTCTTGGCACCTGCCCGCAGCCCTGCATTCCTGCTCCCTAGCCAGGAGCACCTCCGTCCTGTTTGGACTGATAAGCAGTTAACAGGGCCTGCAGCGGCACCAGGGCCCCGGCTGAGATTCTGTACATCCTTCCAATTAATTTCCTGGGCCCATGAGGTAGGGGTAGATATGAGAACATGTCCTCATTAATCACTTCTATTCCGCCCAGGCCAATCTTTCTGGGAGACAATATTCATTCATTAGTATGCCGTCTGTAAACGAGAACAGAGGGGGTTGGGATGATCTCTCCGTGGTTGAGCGCTAGCCTGGCAGGCACAAAGACGTGAGTTCCGCTCCTAGAATCCACGTACTAAATAAGAATAAGTAAGAGCCAGGTCTGGCGGCCTGAGCTTACAGTCCCAGGATCATGAAATCGGAGACAAGCGGATAGATGCCAGGGCGCACTGGCCAGCCAGACTTGCTTCGGTTGGTGAGCCCCAAGCCAATGGGAGACCTGTCTCAGAGAGCAAGGCAGACGGCACCCGAGGGAAAACTGAGTTTGTCCTTTGGCCTCTACACACTCTCATGTCTACTCACAGAAGTGCTCCTGTACACATCTGAACATGCACAGCACACATATGCACATGGACACACATGTGCATAGCACACTCATGCACATGCACCACACACATGCATAGCCTGCACACACACAGCACACACATATACAATATGCACATGCACAGCACATACATACACAGCATGCACATGCACTGCACACATATGCCCAGCACAGCACGCACATGCACAGCACATACATACACAGCATGCACATGCACTGCACACATATGCCCAGCACAGCACACACATGCACATGCACAGCACACACATGCACAGCATGCATATGCACCACACACATGCGCAGCATACACATATACAGCATGCACATGCATTGCACATACATGAACAGGATAGCATACACCTGCACATGCACTGCACACACATGCACATACATGCCCAGCATAGCATACACCTGCACATGCACTGCACACACATGCACAGCATGCACATGCACAGCACACATATACACACACAGCACACACATGTACAGCACACGTGAACACACATGCACACGCACAGCACACACGTGCACAGCAAACATGCACAGCATACACATATATACAACATGCACATGCACAGCACACACATGCGCAGCACACTCATACACAACACATACACAGCACACTCATACACAACACATGCACAGCACACACAATGAGAAGACAGGGAGGGAACTGCTGGCTTGGGGCCTACTCCTAAGTGTCTGGCTCAACTCAGATGAACCAGCCCAAATGGCCCAATCAAGACCCACTTCATGCTGTGCGCTGTCATGCTCTCCCAGACGCCTCCCCAACCCTGACCTGGGAAAACCTCCTGGTAGTTCTATGTATCAGGTGTCTCCAGCCCTGGAGACTTTTGCTTGGCCCTTGAGACTCTCCCTGTCAGACATGGATGTCCCTGGCCCAGCCAAGTGTCCTGCGGTACCCTGGACTTCACTAGTACTCAACAAATATTTATCCAGCTAAGTTCCCTTGATCTGTTTATTTCTCTATTTCCGTATTTCCTGTTTTCCCCTGGTACCCTCATAATTAGTCTCCTGCCCCCTGTAAGTGTTAAACTTGCATCTGGAAAAAGGAAATTTTCCTTTCTTTAAACTTGGGTCTGTTTGGGTTTGGTTTTTTTCATTTTTCCGTCTCACTGTGTAGCCCAGGTTGGCTTCAAACTCTTGATCCTCCTGCCTCAGGTTCCTAAGTGCTGGCAGTGTAGGTATGAACCACCATACTATGTTTAAATTTGGTTTTCTATAAATCTGAATATATATGTGTGTATATGTGTGTCATACATATACACATTTATACATGATATATGTATATATCAAAATCCATGTGTGTTTTGAGGCCATTTGAATGGAAGCTGACATAAGGCTAACTTTGGCTGCCCTTCCTCATGGGTTCTTGGTCTTGACTTTGCTGACATCTGAAGCTGACTGTCCCGTCCCCTCAGTTTGGACCCTGCCCTGTACATCTAAAGGTGCTTTGTGGGATCCCAGCCTCTACCCACATCTTGTTAACATCTTCCTCAGTTTGTAACAAACAACAATTTCAGACACTGCCCTATGTCCACGCAGGGGCACAATCACCCCCAGCCAGGAGCCAGTGCTATGGCCGCCATGCAAGGGTTGATGTGTCTCTTTCCCATCCAGAAAAGGAGATTTTAAACAGGTTTGTCAGAAAACGGGGTGCCCAGAGCTGGGCTAGGAATGTGACACAATGGGGGGGGGTAACAGCCCTTAAGCTTTTAGAGTAAGTTGGGCAGTAAGGTGGGCAGTCCCTCCCCCCTCCCCCACCACACACACACACACACACACACACACACACACACACACACAGAGCCTCTTTTGCAGTTTCAAGTCAAGATTGAGATACTCCCCTCTCCATACTGTCTTAACAATCGCTTAACCAAACCCTACGGCCAAGTCAGCCCCATCACATAGGATTCTTGCAGTCACTTTTGAAAAAAGCCAGTATTGCCCAACACCTAGCCAAAGTTGGTCACAGACCACCTCTCCGTTCCTAGCCCTGAGGGGTCTCCCTGCAAAGGGAGATGCTTCCCTGCAGTGAGGCTCCACACAGGAAGAGGTCCAGAGAAGGCTAGGACATCCTAACCAAGGGGTGACAACCCACCCCACCTCCACCCCACCCCCGCCCTACCCCTGCAGTCTGTACTCACCCTCCTAAGATCTCAAACAAAAGGCTGAGTGCCTATTTAACATTTCAAAGCAGACCTAGCCGAGATTCTCCCAGCATCCCTCTGGGCTACCTTTTCCCCCAGCTCCCCCTTCCCTATAGAATCCAACCGGTTTGGTTGCTTGGTCTTTTCGTCCACTCTCCTGGACAGTCGCTTGGCCCAGGCTGCCCCTCTTGGTCGGTAGCTGCCCTCCAACCCATCCCCCCTCTCCTCAGTGGCTCAGGGTCATGTCCACTCTGTCCTCTCCCAAATGTCCCTGCCTCGGGCTCCACACTCCCTTTTATCTACAATAAACTTTCTCCTCCACCACACGTAGGTAGGAACAGCCGTGTCTTTTTGTCTCTCTGGCTTGTGTGGCAGTAGCAGTCACAGAGGACAACCCCAGCGTGAGCCATTCTTGTTCTCTGTTGAGGAGAGCTGATTCCACGGGAAACCGTTATCCTATTTCTTCCTCCGAGTCCCACGGACGGAGCCCAGCATCCTTCCTCAGCCCGCCCCGCCCGCTTCCACCCAACCTTCATCCCAGAAAGCAGGAATCCCCCTTTACAAGAGAAGACAGGGGTTGGTAGAGCGCTTGCCTAGCAAGCGCAAGGCCCTGGGTTCGGTCCCCAGCTCCGAAAAAAAAAAAAAAAAAAAAAAAAAAAGAAGAAGAAGAAGAAGACAGAGGAGCAACTCACAGAGCCTGGAGAAGGGCGTGGCACATGAGAGAACTTCCTGGCCGGGACTTTCTGTCCCTTCCTAGACTTCATGGGTCCTTTACAGAAACAGTATTCATCCACAAGCTCAGTTCTCTTACGTTCCTTTCAAGTCTGTCCTATTGTCTCTGGCCCTTCTGTGCCTCTGTGTGTGGAGCGAGGCCTCCTGGTGTGTGGGGACCCTGGCCTCCTGGTGTGTGAGGCTGCCTGAGTGGGTTTGGCCTCGGTATCCTCCCTTCTTCCCCCCCAGCTCAGTGCCATTGACAAAAGCACTTTGTAAACACTGTTTTCTTCTGTGATCCTCACAGGGTAAGCAGCAGTTCAGAGAGGCAAGAGGCCTGTAATCTCCTCGAATAGCCAGGAGCCTTGGAAGGAGAGCTGGAGCCCGCCCTCTCAGCTGGCAGTTTAACACAGGCATGGCTTATGGAATGCTCTGAGATTGGCCTGGCATTGTGCAAGAGCTGGGGGTGGTGGGTGGGGGGTGATTCAGCCATAAATTAATCATAGTCCCTATCTCGGGCACAATCCGTACAGTCCAGGGAGAAAAACAAACCGACACTCGAGGTTGAATGAACACTGGTGAGTATCCTAGACCTTGTGCTCTCACAGTGGCCATTGTGGTGTTGAAATCGAGTAAAGCAAGACAAGAGCCAAGCATGAAGCAGCGCGGGGCACCTGCCTGTCATCCCAGGGTGCACTAGGAGGAGATAGAGAGCCGGACTCTGCCTCCCAACACTGAGAGGACTCCTGGCCACCACGCTGCCATTTACAAGGTTCTGGGGACCAAATTCTTGTCTTTATGCTTTTTAACGAGAGCACTTTACCAAATGGGCTACTGCCCCTGCCCGAACATCTCAAAACTAGGACTAGTCAGGCTTCCTTGGTGAGACTATCTCAAGATGGCTTGGGATTTAGATCCCGTGGTGGAGCGCTTGGCTAACATGTATGAGATACTGGGTTCTTCTTCTTCTTCTTCTTCTTCTTCTTCTTCTTCTTCTTCTTCTTCTTCTTCTTCTTCTTCTTCTTCTTCTTCTTCTTCCTCCTCCTCCTCCTCCTCCTCCTCCTCCTCCTCCTCCTCCTCCTCTTCTTCTTCTTCTTCAACATCATCATCATCATCATCATCATCATCATCATCATCATCATCATCATCATCATAACAAAGTCAAGATTCTGCTCCCCAGGCGTGACAGTTGTCAGTCACCTCCCGGGCTCCAGACACTTGCGTGCATGGCGCTATTGCTGCCATATTGGGAAGTACATTACAGAACATGTCTGGCATGGCTGCCAGTTCCAAGGGGGAACTCTGTTCTAGATTAAAATGAGGCCAGCGGGGGAGGAAGCAGGAGCCATGAACAAACAACCTGAAATCTGGGAGTCATTTAGATTCCTTCCTCCCTGTATCCGGCACATCCAACCCACCATCAGCCCTCCTTCGGAGCCTCGAAGGTCGTTTGTCCTTCCCGCCGCTGGCCCCACCAGATGCTTTCCAGGGGCTCTGGCTGCCTCCCAGACAAGGCAGGCAAGCATCTCTGTCCAGCTTTGCCGGGGCTTGGACCCTACCCTAAAGTTTCACACTCAGGACTCAGGAAGCCCGGCAGAAGAGGGCACTGGGTCCCAGCACCCTGCACCTTAAGACTGGATCCAACTGCATTGCACTTGTGGCTCCAGGCTCCTGGCCACACTGAGCATAGATAGCACAGAACTCGGCTCGTTTCAGGAGCACAGCATGGACACCGCCCACTGTTACTGCTCTTCCCAGGCATGTGTCTGTCCGCCATTGCCTCCAAAGTCCTCTCAAATACCGAGAACCCAGGGATTTGCTCAGTCTCTGCTCGACACTGGGTGGAATCGATTTCAACCACAGAGCACAGGAGTCAGCCAAGGGGGAGACCGTACCGAGTTGAGGTGCGATGTCCTCATTGCTCTCCTACCGTGTGACATACGTCAACTCCTAGTCCTTGCTTCTCCATTTCCGCACACCGGAACTTGGGATGAGCAAGAGGGCGGTAGAGGGACTTCACTTGGTTCATGAGCCATGTCCACGCCTTTCTGTAGAAGCCTCTTCAGTACATGATTTCCTTGCTGGGACCCTGTGGGCCATGCTGCTCTGAGACTCTTCCCCCAGCTGCTTAAGGGAGACAGCGAGGGAGCGGGGACTCCTTTCGGGGAATGGGCTCGCATGTGTTCCAGGGCCTGGATATCTTTTCCTGTTCCTGTCTTGGAGAAGCGGGCTGGGGGAGCTTACTTTTTTTTTTTTTTTTTTTTTTTTAAGATTTATTTATTTATTATATATTGAGTACACTGTAGCTGTCTTCAGATACACCAGAAGAGGGGCATCGGATCCCTTTACAGATGGTTGTGAGCCACCATGTGGTTGCTGGGAATTGAACTCATGACCTCTTGAAGAGCAGTCGGGTGCTCTTAACCGCTGAGCCATCTCTCCAGCCCGGGAGCTTACTTTTTAAGGCTTGGAGTTTCCTCTGAAGCCTACGGATGGGGAAGATGCCTTCCTCCAGGACAGCCAGCTTGCAAGCAAAGGACTCTGGCTCTGGATGGATGTGAGGTCTTGTTTGGGACAAAACCATGAGAGGGAAGACAAGGAGTTCCCCCATCCTAAAGCATCTCCCCACTCTGCACCCATTCAGTCCTGACAGAAACCAGGCTCAGACTTCCTAGACCCTGCCCTGAGGTTGAAAGGCCTCCAGCCTAGAGGTACCTGACCAGCCCAGCCTGCAAAACTCTGCATCCTCCAGAGAACAAAGATCTCTAGTAGAGCAGGTGTCCTTAGGTCACCTCCCAGCTGAGCTCACTCTGGCTGGAAGCTTTAAGAACCATCTGAGAGAAAAGAGGCCCCAGGGGCTTGTGCCAGGGCCTCACTCTGCAGGTGGCCTGGCCCACTGCCCATTTCTTTGGCACCAGGAATGACGCTGCCCTGGGGGCTGACCACTCCCAGGACCCAGTAAGGAAAGAACCTGGACTCCAGCATGCCCAGCCCTCTGCAAGCAGTACAAACTGGCCTTTGTCTGGTTAGCGCAAGCCCTAGCCTTTCACAGGAACCGCCCGAGGATGCTCTGCAAGCGGGGACACTGCCCTCTAACACGCGGCTACTGGGTCAGCAATATGACTTGCTCGGCACCTGTCAATCTTGCTGCTACTGTCCATTCCAGCCCAGGCTGCCCATGTCACACTCACCACCGGGCAGAACCACATTCTTTGCAATGTCCTGAGTGCCTTAGTAATTTACTTTGTTGTTTTTGTTTTGAGAAAAGGTTTTCATTCTGTAACCCACTGACTATGGAGACTCAGTCTACATAGGTGACCCTCCTACCGCAGCCCTCCTGAACGCTCTGATTACAGGCATGAGACCACGCCCAGTGTGAGTATGTTAAACTGTCTGCTTGTTGGGTCTGGAGAGATTGGCCAGCAGTTAGGAGGACTTCCTGTTCTTCCAGAGATCCAAGGTCAGTTTCCAGTACTACCCCTGTAACTTCCGGCTCGTAGGATCCGGCTCTCTCTTTTGGTCCAAGGATACCCACACACATGTAGCATACACATATGTAAGAATAAAAATAAGTCTTAAAAGACCTGCGAGTTTCGGCCACTCTTCCTTCTGCACCAGGCTCTGTCTATTTTGTCTATTGGGTTCCCCCTTCCTTATAGAAGGAAGAAAGAAAGAAAGAAAAAAGAAAGGAAGAGAGGGAAGGAGGGAGATAGGCTCTTACGATATTGCCCAGGTTAGCCTTGAATTGTTATGTAGCCCAGGTTGGCCTTGAATTGTTATGTAGCCCAGGTTGGCCTTGAACTCATCATCATCCTGTTTTGGCTCCCCAATGCTGAACTCACAGGCTTCTGCCAGTCCTCCCACGGATCTACCCTTCTTGCTCTCCCCCCAAAACAGCCGCTTTCCAAGGCTGCTTCAACTCTTAGCTCCTTTCACTCCAAACCCTTCCTGCCCGTCACAGCTTCAACTGACACTACCCCAACCCCATCCTCACCCAGTAGTGGTGCCGAGGTCCAAGTCTGCGCTGTGCAACACGCCAGCCACACAGGGCTGTTTCAATTAGCTAAGACTAAACACAATAAAACTTCAGGTCAGATGGCAGATGCTTTCACACTTCTCACCAGACTGGGCGGCCCGGCTGCCTGGGCTTTTCTTGACTATGCCCTTAGCATCTGTGTCCCCAGACGTCTGCTTGGTGACCCTGGCCTGCCTTGCCATGAGACCCTTGTACCCCCCACCCCACCCCAGTTACCTCATCCCCTCCTCCTATTCCCCCAATACATACTTTTTTCTTCCCCTCGGGCTAGCAGCTGGGTGAAAGACATCACCGTGGAAGCTGCGAATACCCAGGCCTTTCATACATCTTCCACATCTAAGCCAAGCTCCCAAAGGTCTCTCATGTTCTGCACCAAGTCGTTGCCAGATGGCCCAAGGTCTCCCTGCCTACCACCAGCTGGTCTCCCGGATGCCACAACTTTAAAATAGGAGCAAGCTTCTTGACTTCAAGGATATTTAGTGACCAGAAAGGAAGTGTTTAAATCCTGAGTGTCAACGTGAACCTCCCCTCCCCCATCACTCAGCTACCTGCAGCCCTTCTGGGTCTTTAGATGGATGACCCCCTTAACAGCCTCCCCCCACCCATAGCCATGTCTTCAGAACCAGCCTCACCTAGCAAGCCCCCCCTACCTGATGTTACTGCCCCTCCCTCAGCATCTAGTCCTGATCTGGTGTATCTGTGTGTGTGTGTGTGTGTGTGTGTGTGTGTGTGTGTGTGTGTGTGAGATATATAGAGGGCACCGAATCCCTTGGGCTAGAGTTATAGCTGGTTGTGAGCCACCCAGTGTGGGTGCTGGGAGCACAGCTTGCATCCTCCTCAAGGTCAGCAACCACTTTGCCACTGAAGCCTCTCCCCACCCTACCCCCCACGATGTGTCATTTTTACTGCAGTCAATCCCAAGTGCAAAGCCATCACCTATCTTCTAAGTGTTCAGACGAGGCAAGAGCCATGAGTGAGACCCAAGTGCAATCGAAGGTGGCCTGAATCTCGCTGGAGTCTGGAGCTAGCCTCTCCCAAATCCTCCCCTTTTCCTCACCCAGAAAGCCTCCTGCTTCTAAGACTCTGATTCTGCACCAAGGTTACAAACCCCAGAGGCCACGGGGGAGACAGATCAGATAAATGGCAGTAATCAGTTGGGCGGAAAACGAAGACCACGCTTGTTGATCAGAGGCAAACTCAAACCCCCCCGGCGAAGTATGGGCCGCACTGATCAGAAAAGCTTGCTTCCGTCTAAAGGAGGAGGAAGGAGAGATGAAGGGGGAACCTACGGGGGTCGGGGGGGGTGTCGGGGAGCACAGATCCACCAGCAGCAGCAATTAGTGCCAAAGGATACATTATTTATGGGCTCAGAAGTTTCCAGAACCACGAGGGGAGAAAATGCAGTTACAAGTGTGGCGTCCCCGCCCACAGCAGCGACCCTGAAGCCCACCCACCCAGCCGCTCCCAATAGCCACCACGTGGGGGCGGGGCTGGGAGCAACACTGCTGCACGCTCTTACCTGGGCTTCTCGGGGGTTTCCCTCTTTCCGCCTACAACAATCCCATCTCTTCCCTCGCAGTAAGTACACATTATTTTCCACTTAGAAAAGACAAAATAAGCCCCGCCCTGGGGACCAAGAGAGCCTTTTGTTTATTCCAGGGAAGTTGGCTATGCATAGGAAAGCTGACAGGCAAGGGGGAGGGAGGAATTGTGAAGCATTCGTGGCTCACGTGGAGCTGCTGAGAAACGCATCATCCTCCTGCTGAAGCCTGACATCCCACATCCTTTCGCTCCTTCGTGAACATTTGTTTATGAATGCCTGCAACACACCCGGGGCAGGGCAGTGGGCTGATGTTAGCAGCATCTGGGGCAGGAAGATGCCGACCTTCCCTTGGGCATTGGCCGCTCCCACACTGTGGGCTCTGGTTTGGGGCGCCCACCTGATTGACTTCCTTAGTGACATCTGGAACACCCGCAGGCATCCGTGGGAAAACAGTCGGTCATCTTTTTTTTTTTTTTTTTTTTTTTTTTCCGGAGCGGGGGACCGACCCCAGGGCCTTGCCAGGGCCTTGCGCTTGCTAGGCAAGCGCACAGTCGGTCATCATTTACTGCTGAGCACCTCCTACAGGGTGCCAGGCACAGTATGGGCACCAGGACCCTTCACTGTCTTTCCTGGCTCAATGTTCAAAAATCTCTGCGTGCCGCAGGCTGACACAAATGCTGGCCCCTAGAGTCATCGAGGAAGATCAAAGACAGAAGGGCTGTGTGGTATTCAAGGCCAGCCTGGGCGGGGGAGGGGGGGTACACTGGGTTCCGGGCCAGCCTCACAAACATAGGGAGACTCTGCTGTTGATGACAACAACAAGGAAAGCCAGTGTGTACTCTGAATTACAAGGCCCAGAAGCCACATCCCAGTGGTCAGCCGGAAGGAGTGGTGTGAAGAAACCTTACTTCCTGAGGGAAGGGCTGAATGTTCTCTTCCCATTCCTTGGGATGTCAGGAGTCAATTATGAATGGACAGCACCAGAGGATCCACTCTGGAAGTGTGAAGACTGAAGGAGACCACAGGGTAGAGGAGGCTTGGGTTCTAACCTAGGCAGCCCCCCAACAGCCTCCGAGGCTCTAGCCTAGTCTGTCTCTGTCTCTCTGTCTGTCTCTGACTATCTCTGTCTCTGTGTCTCTGTCTCTGTCTGTCTCTGTCTCTGTCTGTCTCTGTCTATCTCTGTCTCTGTGTCTCTCTGTGTCTCTGTCTCTCTCTCTCTCTCTCTCTCTCTCTCTCTCTCTGCCTCTCTGTCTGTCTCTGTCTGTCTCTGTCTGTCTCTGTCTCTCTCTGTGTCTCTGTCTCTGTCTCTCTGTCTCTCTGTCTCTGTCTGTCTGTCTGTCTCTGTCTCTGTGTCTCTCTGTGTCTCTGTCTCTGTCTGTCTCTGTCTCTGTCTGTCTCTGTCTATCTCTGTCTCTGTCTCTGTCTGTCTATCTCTGTCTCTGTGTCTCTCTGTGTCTCTGTCTCTGTCTGTCTCTGTCTCTGTCTGTCTCTGTCTATCTCTGTCTCTCTCTGTCTCTGTCTGTCTCTGTCTATCTCTGTCTCTCTGTCTCTGTGTCTCTCTGTGTCTCTGTCTCTGTCTGTCTCTGTGTCTGTCTCTGTCTATCTCTGTCTCTGTGTCTCTCTGTGTCTCTGTCTCTCTCTGTCTCTGTCTCTCTGTCTCTGTGTCTGTCTCTGTCTATCTCTGTCTCTGTGTCTCTCTGTGTCTATGTCTCTGTCTGTCTCTGTCTCTGTCTCCCTCTGTCTCTCTCTCTCTCTCTCTCTCTCTCTCTCACACACACACACACACACACACACACACACACACACACACACACTCACTCAATAGCCTCTAGGACTTGAGTCTAGACACCTCTCCAGCGTCTCCACCGGCACAGCAGCCCCCTCCCCCAGCAGCTGGTCAAGTGTCCTGTAGACACTTCACGCCCTATACCTCCTTTTCATAAGTGGCTCTCCATAGGGCCTCAGACCCAAGGAGGGAGATGCTATGTATATCAAAAGATTCCATAGCTCCATGATACTGGAAACCTTCCAGATCCCCCCATCTTCCACAAGAACTCAGCCATCAGAACCCAGCTCTGTATCCTGGTAAAAACGAAGATATTCCAAACAGACACGCGGCCCCTAGACTGTTGTGACAACGGACCCCGTGAAATTGAGATTCCCACCCCCACCCCAGGTGTCTCCCACTAGGAGACGGAAGTCATGATGGGTCAGCCATGCGAGCTGACCTTGCCCGCCACGCCTTGGCCAGTACAGCTTAGCTCTGCACACTTAGCCTCTGTTTACATCTGAACCTCATGTTAGGACCCCAGAGACAGACTCGGAGGCCACTGGGCCTCTTTCATTTGTTCTTCCTAATGTGGCCGCGCTGATAAACCTGTCTGTTTCCGTAATTGGTCTATTGGGGACGGTGGCTGAACATAGCTTGCTGAAGCTCTCAGGAGCTCAGGCTCTGGTGCTAACGACCTAGCAACAACCCCTGTGCAGGAAGAGCCAGCCCCAGTAATGTAAGGGAGGAAGTTGCAGGCCCAGCCTAGCTTCTGGCCTGCATCTGCCTTAGGCCCACCCATGGTTGGCAGCTCCCCCAGGGGGATCCTCTCTTTCCCTGGTACCCAGGGCAACAGGCAGCTGGTAACCAGATGCCCCATGGTGTGGGGAGGAGCTGCAGTCCCAGGATGTGAGGCTCTCTACCACATGTGGCCACAGCAGCCAGAAGTATGTCTGGTCCAGCCCTGGGCACCAGGAGCTTGGCTTCTCTGCACCGGTCTCCTCTATTGGCTCCTCCCTCATTCTCGATGCCTGGGCTTCGGCTCTCTGCCTGCTGGCTGTCTCCTGGTCAACTGTCTCATTTCAAGGGAAATTCCTACCTTGGCCAGGAAGATGGTGAGACACAAAGGCCTAGTCAGTGAATGGAGTACCAGTGGTGTGCCTGGGAAGGGCCAAAGGAGGTGGCTGTAGATACACAAAGTCCTCCGAAGCAGGCTGGGGATGCCCAGTGGTCACTGGTGATAGGGGAATCAAAGCCCCTGCCTCTGCCTAGTGAGGGCAGGGAAGGTATCTCATAACGGGTACCGGCTAGTATGGAAAGAGCTACTGCTGGCCGCACCAACATCACACCCTGGCTTTTTAACCAGGGCTCTGCCACACAGTGCCCTTCCAGGTTCAGAAACCTCACCCTGCCCAGGGATCCGGCATATCCCTTCCTGCCTGAGGAGGAGAGAAAGAGGAACCACTTCTGAAGGCCTCCAAGACTGCAGTCACCCATCAGTGGTCCTGCCAGGGCAAGGACTCAGGGCAGGCCCCTGAGAGCCAGAGCCAGTGCCAGAGCCAGTGCCAGTGCCAGTGCCAGAGCGTCTGTGGGGCTCACTGGCTTCCAGCAAACTGCTCTCTAGAGAAGCCAGAATGTCTCTTGCACCTCGTGAATGAGTCAGGGAAGTGGCCGGGTCCTGTCCAGACAGCCACTGTGACAGGTCACTTGACATTAGTGGAAGACAGGTTTTCAGTGACTACATCGGGAGAAAATAACAGTCCCTAGGAGCCACCACCCGTGTTTCGGTGTCTCTGGGTCCTTCAAGGCCAGAGCCCAGGCCCTTCTCTCCAGAGAGAGTGGTGGTCAGTCAGAGGCTGCATCTTCCAGTGGACAATAGACCTGCCCTCCTGGCTTCAGATTGTCATCTCAGCCTCACCTAAACCCTAGAGCCTCAGCCACCCTCAGCCCTAGTAACTGTGACCCACCAAAGGGCCTGACCCCCGTGGGTAAGAAACAGTGAGTGAGGGTTTCCCAAGTGAACCCAAAGTTTCTACGAAATTCTTTTCATCTTTGTTTTGATGGGTGAAGTTCAATGCCAGAATACTTGGTTTATGAGTCATGCTAATTACGGGGGGGGTGTGCGGAGGGGCGGGCACCAGGAAGAATAACAGAAAGGAGTGTGTTCAGAAAAAAATTAATGCTGTGCTGGTTGCTCCGAATAGGGAGGTTACAGCCGGGAATTAGCAGTGAGCTGCCCTCTCCCTCCAGGACAGGACAGCGGGTAGGGCCTGCCCCCTCCTGGGGTGGGGGGAGGAGCTCCTGGGCCTCAGAACCTCAGAACACCTCTTTTGAATTCTTGGCAGGTGGGCGAGC
This sequence comes from Rattus rattus, assembly GCF_011064425.1. Taxonomy (NCBI): domain Eukaryota; kingdom Metazoa; phylum Chordata; class Mammalia; order Rodentia; family Muridae; genus Rattus; species Rattus rattus. Next base: position 65,632,240 of record NC_046162.1, read on the forward strand.
AGGGGGTGTGCACGTGTGAGTTTCTGGGAAGTAAAATGGGACAGTTAAAAGCTCACTGTCTCCTTGCCTGGGCAGAGAATCCAAGTTGAGTTGGGAGGGGGAAGACACCATTTAGCTGGGATGCTTCCTGGTAGGGTGTAGGGCCCGGGGGGCAGGTCTTTAGACAGAGAGCTATGAGACAGGCGGAGCAGCGGGACAGCGAAGCAGCGAGGATCCCATGTTCTCAACTCTCTGCTTCCCTCTGCAGGTTTCCCTCCTCTCTAGTGAGAACTGGGGGGGGTCTGGTAGAGACTAAACAGTTCCTCCCACAAGGCCAGCTCCCGTGCAGGCAGCACACAGTCCGTGCACTATAAAAAGCAGAGCCCGGCGGTTTCTAAGGAGGTCACTTGCTCCCAGGGGAATCCCAATGACTTTTCTCAGTTTTTCTTTTTCGGTTGTTGTTTTTCTTTTCATTTGGTTACTTTGAAACAGCATCTCACTCTACAGTCCCGGCTGTCGGCTGTCCGCTGGACTCATCTGGCTCAGGATGGCTCAGACTAGCTTCAGCCTTCCTGCCTCACAGCCCTGAGCCAATACACTTGGTGAAAATCAAAGTTGGTGGTATTTGCTTGTTGCTGTTCCCAGTACTGGAGATGCAACCCCTGGCCTTTCACACGCTAGGCACTACACGCCCTGCTTCTGAGCCATGTCCCGAACCCTGTTGTCAAAGCTGGAGAAGCACGTTCTGTGGTCTCTATTCCAAGAAACAGGGAACCGGCAGAAAGGAATCGGAGCGGCAGCTTCCCCAACCCCACCCTCTGAGAGACAAGGGCGGAGCCTGGAGTAACTGTGGTTGGGAGGAGGCTCCCTAGCTTTCCGGGGCAGGGAGCTGCCTGGGTGGGTGCAGGGATAGAGAGGGCGAGACTCAGGTTAACTGGTAACTCAGGTAACGTCTACACCCGCAGAGATGTCCAGACTTTCGAGTCTAGGTGGACACAGGCTGAGCGAAGGTCCTGGGGCATCTTAGAGACTGCAGCCCTAGCCCTACTCTTAGCACCACAGGCAGTCCCTTTAAGTCCCAGGAAGGTCCATGGAGAAGGGATATTTGTTTTTTCCTGCCCAAGCTGGATGCCCTCCAGGAACAGCGAGGCTGTTAGAAGAAGGGGCCAAAGTCCACACTTCCTGTTCAGTGTTGGGGCTCCAGCTGACCACTGACAGATGGGACATACCTGGATCCTAGCTGTCCCAGGTGATACGACAGGGCATGGGGTGGCAGGAGCCGGGGGAAAAGAGATATGCTCTTTCTCTTTCCACACTCTCTAAAGAGCATCGGGGTGAAAGAGAGACACCCCCACAAAACAGCGGAAGAATGTGCAGTTGGTCTTGTCTGCATCCTATCCTCCTCCAAAGAGCCCGCCCCCTGCACGTTCCAGGGAGCCCCAACAGGCTGCCTCCTTGCACAGCCAGTCCGGGCGGGGGGGGGGCTGTTAGCAAGAATAACTCAATGCTGTCCCCCAAACTTCTGCTCTGTCTGCTCCTTTGCCATGAGCTTCCCCGTCACATCTCACTCCAGAGAAAGATCCCGCTCAGCCATGCCACCCAGATGAAGCCACAAAGACAGAGCTTCAGAGGCATCGAGTCCTTCCCGGTCTGTCCAATGTCCAGGCCACCTACCTCCTTCCAGCTGAGCCGGCTGTGCCAATCGAATCCTCCCGCCTCTCAGGGCTCTCGAGAAGTGGTCTCTTAAAGCATCTCCCAGGGGCTGAGCCTTTTTCTAGGCTAGGTCAGAGGGGAAGCACAGACGTGTCAAAGCTGAGAGAGAAAGCCCGAGGGAGAAAAAAGTCCCCCCCCCCGGGGGGGGGGCTTTAGGGGGAGGAAAGGGTGTGGGAAGTGCAAGCCACAGCAGTCCCAACACCTTTATCTCCTCAGCTGCCTCCAAGGTCTCTTTGGCCAGAAGCGGAAACGTGGTTTCTTTCAAAAGTAGAGGAAGAGAGGAAGAAAGAGGGACCAATACAAAGCGCCAACCCCAGCCAGATGTGAGCTGCGGAGGAGACTAGAACGCTCCTAGTGCTTTCTATCCAAACAGCAGCCGCCAAGGATTAACTGTGTGTATGCCCGCTGGCTGGCTGGCTGGCGGGCTGGCTGGCTCTCCCTACTTCTTGGACGCCCTGGGGAGCTGGCGCAGGGTGGAGGGAATAGACATGGACGCTTCTGTTTATCTAGAGGTCTTTCCAGATGTGGAGGTGACTGTGAGCCCAGGACGAGGATACCCCACGGAGGACAGAGAACTGCAAAATAGGGCTGAGACTCTTTATTGGTGGTAGGCGCGTTGACTTAGGCGTGTGGGCAACCCTGAGTCCCAGCAGTGGTCCCATCTGAGACACTTTCCATCGGGGCTACTTGTACTCCAGGGATGGATGATATTCATAATCCTTTTGTAACAAAGCCAGGGATGGATGATATTCATAATCCTTTTGTAACAAAGCGTCAGGTTGTGTGTTCGTGCAACTATGTATTGAAAGGGGATCTCTCAATTGATCAGTTCAGTCAGAGTCTAGAGAACCTTGTGAGGCAAAGGTGAATGGGTAGCTTCGGAAGATCCAGGTCCTCCAGTGAAGCCCTGGAGTGTGGTGCTGGGCAGCTCTGCTCTGGATGTTTCTTAATTCTACATACATGCCCTCCTGAGTCTCCTCCTGTGGGGATCATGTCCCAAGCTTCTCCAGAAAAGTCCCTCCTCTTCTCCATCCCCAAACACTGAGTCAGATAGCTTGCTCTGGACTCTTATCACAACTCTGAAAGAGAGAGGATCTGAACAGAACGGAGAAATGAAACTGCCCTGGTGACATCAGGCTCTGAAAGCACCTTCTCCCCTCCCCTCCCCCCCCCTCCCCTCCCCTCCTCCTCCTTTTCCCTCTCCCTCCCCCCCCTCCCCTCCCCCTTCCTCTCCCTCTCCTTTCCCTTCTCCCTCTCCCTCCCCCTCTCTGCCTCCCTCTCCCTTCCCTCTCCCTTTCTCTCTCCCCCTCTCTCTCCCCCCTTTTTCCCTCTTTCCCCCTTCGTCTTCCCTCCTTTTCTCCCTCCCTTCCCCTCCCTCTTCCCTTCCCCTTCCTCCCCCTTCCCTCTCTCCTTCCCACCATTCCTCCCCCTCCCACCCCTCCTTTCCTCCCTCCTCTTTCTTGGCAGGAGGAGATGCTGGTTTGGGATATCCCAGGCAAAACAAACAGACTGAACTTTTCTACTCTTTGCTGTGCCAGCATAAAAAAGCTAACAAATTGAAGGGGGAAGGCAGGGGTGCAAGCCAGTGCCTCCCGTCATCCCCTCCCAAGGCTGGGCATAGAGAGGCAGAGGGCAAATCTCAGAATGGGACAGAAGGAGAAGAGGGCAGATTTGACGTCAGACAGAAGCCTGTGAATTCCCATAGGCTTCTCCAGAAATTCCAAATCCTAGTGCCAGCTCATGAGAAGGAGAGACGTTATTGGCCCTCTAGTACCCCGGCAGAGCACTTAAGGACGCCTGTCGAGAATAAGCAGATGTGCTCCAACCAGAGATGTGACCTGCCCTGGCCTAGCAGCCCTGAGGAGAGTTCCTATTTCTTGGCACATATCTTAGGCAGAGTGAAATCGCAGTCTTGGTTATCTATATAGGAAAACACAAGGATAAACTTCTCCTCATTCCTGTAAGTGACACGAAGCTTCCCACCCAGCATGTGGACCCAGCCTGTCCCCTGTCTCTCTGTTCTTAACATTAACAAGCAGCAGAAGTGGGGGGGGGCTTAATCTCCCCTAGGATGCTGCAGGGGCAACAGAGAGTCTTGGAAGCCTTGTGAGGGAAGAATGTAGCATTACTCCATGTCATGGTGCCACCCAGAAGACTTGGCTTACTGAAAACCTGGCTCAGAGCAGGACAGCAGGATTCATAAAGCTGGGCATGTAGCTCAGGAGAGGGGCACACACACACACACACACACACACACACACACACACACACGATGGGTTTAGTGGTGGAGGTTGGAAAGGCAGCACTCTTTAATGTTGATGTTGAGACGCCAACCTGGAGGTCAAAAGCAGAAGAAAGGTTTAGAGACCACCAGATGATGGCCAACTCCACAGCTGGCTCATTCCACTGGGAGGTTTCGCATCTACCCAACTGGTTTCTTGACTCCTTATTGATAAAGTGAAGATAGGTTAGGTGTCTCTAATCTGGAGTCAACTGGGGCAGATGGACTCAGAGTGAGATGGAGATTTCTCCAAAAGCAGCTAACCCAGGGGAACCTGAGCAGCCCTGACTGTTCTTCGGGAAAATAAATGAAGGTCATGCAGTGGCAAGACAGCTCAAGATACAGCTTGATACATTGTATCAAGTTTATGTCAAACTTAGGAGAGACCAAGACTCCGGTGGTTTTGTATTTGGGAGATGTGGGGTTGGTTCGTTTGCTTGTTTTTCAGCTTGTGGTTTCCTTTTTCAGTGGCATGTATTAACCAGGTATGCTAGTGCACGCCTTTAATCCCAGCCCTTGAGAGGCAGAGGTAGATGGAACTCTGTGAGTTTGAGGTCAACCTTGTCTGTATAGCAAGTTCAAGGCCACCCAGAGATACATATTGAGACACTGTAAATAATCAAACAGAATTACTTATTTTTGTGTGTGGCCGGAGAGTGTGCGTGTGTACATGTGTGTTCCAGTACATGTACATGAATGTAATCATGGATGTAGAGGTCAGAGGAAAACCTTGGATCTTGGTTCCCAGAATCTCACTGTTCTGGGACCAATCAAGTAAACAAGGCTGGCTGGCCAGCAAGTCCTAACTCTCTGTCTGTGTCCACCTTCCCAGCACTTGGATTATTAACTTGTTACAATACTTTTTTAAAAGCATGAATTCTGGGATGGAAGTTGAGTCCTGATGCTTGCAAGGAAAGCACTTTAAGGATTAAGCCATCTCCCCATTCTTCTTTCTGGTTTTTCCTCTGTGGCAGAGCCTCCCTAAGTAACCAAGGCTGGCTCTCAGCTAATACCAGTCCTTCCGACCCACCCTCCCAACGGCTGGGGTTAGATATGTGTACCACCATACCTGGCATGTTTTGGGAATTTTGGAGAAGGAATCATGACCCGAAGCTTCTCACAGGACTAATAAAAAGGTTGATGTAGGCAGGACATGTTAGAATGTCCATGATAAGTACAAGTATTCTAAGTATAACCTCCCTCCTTCCAGACTCTTAGGCTGAGCCCCCACATCTCCCAAGAGACTTAAAGGGGATGTGTTTATTTTATTTGAGGTAGAGACTGGGAGAGGAGAAGCATGGTACTAAATACAGCAAAGGGAGCCTCGGGCTTCCCATGGTGCCCAAGTCAGAAGACTCGGGCAACGTGGGGAATTCTAAGGGATGGGAACAGAGATGGAGGGTCTGGGGGTGCATCACAACCCACTACCCAGTCTAGCAGGCAAACAAGCAAAGAGGACTCACAAAGCCAGGTCGCAAAGGCTAACCCGTGCCAGTGTGACAGAAGAAAGAAAGTGTGTCACCAAGCTGGACACTTTGTCAGGCGCCTGAAGTCCTTTGTCCTCAATTTCATTCCTGCTTTGAAACTGTAAGAAAGACAGGAAATTTAGCAAGACAGGGACTGCTTTGCAGAATTCCCCGTCTCCCCCCCCCCTATCCCTTCCACAAGCACCCTAAGCAACCAGAACCCGAGTGCTTTCCACACAGCGAAAGCTGTCCCTCCAGGGCTAAGGCAAGGGTCATGGAGAGAAGCACATCAACAGCTAACAAATGAAGCCCAAGATGACACAGAGCCTAGGTCAGCAGAGCCTGGGTCAGCAGAGTCAGGGTCAGCGGAGCCTGGGTCAGAGGTCATCATCCTGAGAACATGGGACAGATGTCAAGACCAAGCACCCCTCCAGGGTCTCCCTGTCAAGTTCCAAAGCGAGCTACGTCTACCCTTAATTCCCTAGCCATTGCACCTACACAAGGGAGCCTGGGCTAAGCATCAAAGGCTTCCTTCATATTCCCAAGTGGCTCTCTCTCATCAGACCAGAGCAGCTCCTGGGAGAGGAACACGAGAGTCAGTGGAGCATCCCCTGCAGCCTACCATGGAGAGCATGCCCTGTGCCCCAACATACTGTAGCGCTCTATTTATTTGTCTATTTTTGTGTATATATGTGTGCAAGTGTGTATGTGGTGTTATCTGTTTGGTGTTTTTTCCATCTGTGTTTGTGAGCATTGGTGTGTGTGTGTGTGTGTGTGTGTGTGTGTGTGTGTGTGTGTGTCCAGATGGGTAGGGGCTGGAGATGGGTGTTGGTCACTCTTCACCTATTACCTTTGAGACCTCAATCTCGGATGCTTGTCCTGCAGGTGCTCTTGCCCCTGCTGAGGCACCTCCCAGTCCGTTTGACAATTCGTTCCTCCTCCCTGGTCAATTCATTCCTGCGGCTGTTCTCCGGTTGTTGGAAAGGGCCGTGGGGCCAGGGCTTCTGTAGGGTGACATTGGGTTCCCGAGGAGCGCAGGATGTCATTAGCAGCTCCATGACTTCTCCCACTGGGGCCCTAACAATCTGCCAAGCCAGCTATTCTTGTCCCGTCTGTCCAGCCATCCCACAGGCAAAGGCTGGCTTTGCAAACTTTTGAATTCCATTCTGAAGGGTAGCGGCGACAGGCAGGCTTCCATGGGTGGTGCTCCACTGCCAAGAGGAGGACGAGGGAACCGCTCAGAGATCCTCAGAAGTTGCTGAAATGGGAAAGGAAACCTGGCATCCAGACCAGTCCTGGCCCCTGGCCCGTGCTCATGGCTCCTGTCTGGCGCCGCCTGTATTCTGGGAGGCCCCGTCAGGTGGAGCTCAGGATCAGCAGCTGGAAGAAGACAAGAGTAAGGTCAGCACACTCGCGCCGTGGCCGTTCCCGTGCCTCTTGACTTTCATTCAGCCATTTAACCTCCCCGTGCCTCAGTTTCTCTATCACTACTGGCTCCCTCCGTTTTGGTAAACCATGTCAATTAACACTGAGGCACAGAATGAACCTGATGGAGTATCTTTCCTGATAAATAAAGTGACATCGCCCCCTGGTGGAAGGCACAGTCCTGAGCACTGAACTACGGGGACCTGTGAGAGATTGAAAGAAGGGATGGCTGGGGTGAAGAAACGTTATACAGAGCCACAGGAACTAAAATAGTCTGTAAGGAGGTGTAGGAAGCCCTGATTAAGTGGAGCCCTAAGTGGAGGCGCACGGTTAACATGGACATGGCTGTCAAGAACGCCAAGGCCCAGGCACATCCTGACGTCCAAGCGCAGTGATTGATTAGTGCTTACAGAAACTAGCAGCCGCTGCTTCCTCCCACAGAGACCGCTGGCCTACAGACTCCTCCCACAAAGACTGTTGGCCCACAGACTCCTCCCACAGAGACCGCTGGCCCACAGACTCCTCCCACAGAGACTCAGAAACATACCCCTGTGCTGTACATTAACAAACACACTTGAGGTCCAGGGTTGATGTAGTTATCGGTTCCATTCCATCAGAGTTCACACAGCCCAGCTGACACGAGCTTTTCTGTATGTGTGTCTACCTGTCAGTCCTTTCCTCATGTCCTTACTACCCCTACTCCTGTTCCGAATGTGGCAGAGGTGCTAGGGCACAGAGCATGATATCTCAAGGCATGGTGTAAAGTCCTCCGGGCTGAATGAGGTGCGATGGAGAGGCCCTCAGAAGCAAAACCTCTCTCAACCTTCTTCAGCCCTCCTGTCTCTACTCCTCTTTCCCCATAGAAAGTAGAACCCCTTTCCCAGAAATCCAGCCACGAAATCCAGAAACACCGCATAAGCTTCTCTTCCTCTCTGTGTAGAAGCTGGCCGTCGAAGAAGTTCTCGGACCTACAAAGTACAGAGGATAAGTGGCTGTTGGGTACTCGACCCTTGATGGGACATCTATCTGAACTGCGCTTCCCACAAAGCTCGGGGGAACTGTGGAAGAGGAGGTGGAAATAGTTGGAGGATGATGGGAGGAGTGCGATAGGGTTGGGGATTTAGCTCAGTGGTAGAGCGCTTGCCTTTGTGCGCAAGCACAAAGTCCTGGGTTCAGTCCTCAGCTCAAAAAAAAAAAAAAAAAAAAAAAAAAAAAAAAAAAAAAAAAACAAAAAACAAAAACAAAACAAAACAAAAAAACAAGGTAACTGGGAGGAGTGCGATAAAGTGCTCTCTTCTCGATACAGCACGACAGTTATGGATCAAGCCAGGACCTCCCAGCAGGCAGCACCAAGTAGGAGAGGGAGCTGGAAGTGGATATGATCAAGATTCATTGTACACATGTATGGCATTGTTGAGCAATGCATAAAACATTCTTTTTTAAAGTTTTTTTTGTTTGTTTGCTTATTTTGTTGTTTTGGTTTTTGAATTTTTTTGTTTTTTTTTTGGGTTTATTTATTTAGTTTTGGTTTTTTGGCTTTGGTTTTTGGGGTTTTTTGGGTTTTGTTTGTTTTGGTTTTTTGGTTTTTGGGGTTTTAGGTTTTTAGGGTTTTTGTTTGTTTTTTGTTTTTTGGTTTTTTTTCTGTAGGACTGGAGAGAGGGCCCAGGAGTCGTTATGATTTGCTAATCTTGCAGAGGACCCAGGTTGGATTCCCAGTGCCCATGTAGAGACTCAGAACCATCTGTAGCTTGAGTTTCACACGATCCTACTCCCTCTTCTGACCTCCATGAGCACCAGGCAAGCACACGGTGAACATGGGTACAGCCAAAACAACCATACACAAAATAAAAGGAAGGAGTCTTTTTTAAAAAAAAATGTGCATTTTATGTATGTGTGTACACTGTCACTGTCCTCAGACACACCGGAAGAGGGCATCAGATGGCTGTGAGCCACCATGTGGTTGCTGGGAATTGAACTCAGGACCTCTGGAAGGGCAGTCGGTACTCTTAACCGCTGAGCCATCTCTCCAGCCCCTGGAAGAAGTCTTTCTTAAAAGAGAAAGTTTACCTATTTTTAAAAGTCTTCTGACCCATTTTGCTTGGTGATACCTCACATGAACTTCATGCCAGGAGACGTCTCGTCCCCCACCTGACCAGTAGTGCTGCATCCAGAGGCCAAGGTGACACCAAGCAAACACTCCTGTCAATTCCTCCCACTAGATCTTCCCACCAGTTCCTCCCACCAGGTCCTCCCACTCAGCCTAGTCCCATTGGGTCCCATCCCTTTTGTCCAATCACGTTTATATAGGAAGTCTCTTCTTCATCAAGCCCAAGCACTAAAATAATGTTCCCAGGCTGGAGCTGGAGCTCAACTGGTAGAACGTTTGCTGAGCATGTGCAAAGCCTTGGCTTCCGTCGTCCATCCATTCACCACACAGACCAGGTGTGATGGTGCACACGTGCAATCCCAGAGACTTGGGGGGTAGAAACTTGAGTATCAGAAGTTCCGGGTCCTCCTCAGATATGTAGCTAGTTTGAGAACATCTTGGGCTATGCATTTCACGAGTTCTCTAGTTTTAGGGTCTTCAGCTCTGAAGGTTCTCACAGAAGGATTTCGTGAGCTTGACGTGCCATTCTCTTGCTACCTGAGCTTTGTTACCCCATGGAGGGTGAGGAAGCTCAGCATCCCTCTCTGGTCCTATGGAGACTGTGTCGCCTCTTCCCAGGATGCAAAGAAGAATGAAGATCTTCTGGTTGTGCTTGAGCATGGAGCTACTGCAGAGCTTTAGGAGGACTGCTGCACAGGCTTGCTGCTCCACAGAACATGTGCTCACTCCTGCACGAATGCGTACTTTGGCCCCAGTAGCTTTTCTCCTAGGAATTTATCCTAGATACGTTTTATAGCCGTGTTCTAATAACACAAGGCTATTCCCCAAAGTGTTGCTGAAATATGAGATTTCAGGCATTCCAAAAGAGTATTTTAGGGTGGAATAAAACAGCTTCTCTACAGTCTTGGGTAGAAGACTATATACAGTAAAAACCTCGATGGTCTCCTAATGCTACTGGTTCAAAGAAATTCTATTCAACATCCCTAAAGGTCGGTTACTGGGTAGTTGCAGGGGGTGTGTCATTCAACTTAGGAGGCTTGCAAAGAGATGCTGATGAAGAAGTGTCGAGTCGAAGCCAGTAAGAAATGTCTACCAACGCAGCCCAGCAGCCCCCAGACAGACCTGTGTGTCTATGGAAACACCATTCGGATAAAATTCATTTTGCACAACAGCAATGGGGAAAGGATGGATTTCTTCTTAAAGAGATATTACCGTAGCCACAAAAGAATTGCACGTGGTCTAAAAGGTGTGACAGGGCTGAGAGGAAAAGCCAGCCGGCAAAGTGCAAGTCTTTCGGGCACAGAGGTGAATCCCGTCCCCAGGAATCATGTTATGAAAATGATGGGTGTGATGTTGCGGTCCCGGTGCAAGGGAGGCAAAAGCATGGAGTACTGGGGCTCACTGGGGCTCGCTGGACAGCCAGGTTAACTTACTCAGCCATACAGAAACAAGACAGGTGATGGAACAACAGCTGAGGTTGTCCTTGGCCTCTAGGGAAATGTATGCGCACCTGTGAATATATAAACCCACACAGATGCATGTGCCTCCCCCCTCCTCTGTGTGTGTGTGTGTGTGTGTGTGTGTGTGTGTGTGTGTGTGTGTGTGTGTGTGTGAAAAGAAACAGACATCATGGTGGAACACACCTGTAATCTCACTCAGGAGGCTGAGGAAGAAGGATCATTGCAGGTTTGCAACCAGCCTGGACTGCACGGTAAGATCCTGCTTCAGTCAAAGCAAAATATATATTAACATATTAACCTGAGTGTGCATGTGTGCGCACGTGCGTACACGCAGCTCTGTAATCGGGCAAGGAAAGGACGTTTGGTGCCATTACACTGCCCCTGGAACACTGACTCTGCCACCATTTCATAAAGGTTAAACGGGGCAGAAATGTATTATTTAGAGCTGAACAGCTATGTGCTAAGTCCACAAAGGAAGTCAAGAGAAAGATGAACACCGTATTCGGGACCTTGCCTCCCATTGGAGGTGTAAGGAGAGGATATTCCGATTGGAAAAGCTGTAACAAATAAAGGGTGGCTGATTGGGACTCGGTTTGGTCTGACAGGATACAGCGAATTCAAGAAAGATCTGCCTGCCAACCCAAGCACAGAGGGGGAACCCAGCACATTTCCACTTTTTACATGTAATTTAGTATATGTTCTACCATTACTGTGTGTCCCATAGGACATCGGTGTCTCAGAGGAATCACCAGAATCTAGCAACAACCTTGGCTTTTGGACAGGGAGGGGTGGAAGAAAGGGCTGTTTTTCACCATGTGGGGTTTACATATTTTGAATTTGCCCCCGACTGTGCATCTTTCCAGAAGGCTTTTGGGAGACCAGGAGATGAGGCTGAAGTCAGGAGGCAGGGCTGACCCTGCATGGCTGATGAGGGCTTTTAAATGAGTTCTGTTATGCCACCGCTGTCTAGGACTGAACCGGTCCGTATCAGGATGCCTGTTCACACAGCACAGAGCTCAGGGCTAAGCAGGCTGGGAAAAGAGGAATAGGGGTCCTCCGTTGGTAAAGGTTGCAGATTGCAGTCGGCGACAGGAACATACTACCATCCTCTGGTCCTGGCTGTGGAAACTGGTCAGCACTGGCTATGACCAGCTGCAAGAGCTCAGAAGAGGGTCTGAGAACTAGGACTGCAGAGAGGAGTTCTAACATGTAAACTTCCTAAAACGAAGGTTGGAGGGACCAGGCAAAGAACCCTGGTCCCCAGCTCCGAAAAAAAGAACCAAAAAAAAAAAAAAAAAAAAAAAAAGAACCCTGCAGCTGGAACTGGGGAACAACAGACACTCAAGCAGTGAATTTCAACGTCTCAAGAACAAGCCCAAGCCCAAGCGTAAAACTACGATTCCCATCCGCCCCGCGCGCAGCGCGCAGGCGCAGAGCAAAGACGGGGGGGGGGCAGGTAGGGGTAAGAAGGAAGACACTTAGAGCAAAGGCTGCCGGGAAGACGTGGCCGCTGCGCCGAACAGAGACGCGGGTGCAGAGCAGAGGCTGCCGGGAGCGCGCCGCTAGAGTGGGGCGCAGGCGCAGAGCAGAGGCTGCCGGGAGCGCGCGGCCGGGCGGAAGTGGCCGCCCGCCCTGTCCGGCCCTACGCAGGTAGGCGGCAGCCCGCGGGCTCCGGAGCCAGGCTCTCAGTGGGTGAGTGACGGCGCGCCCGCGACCGAGTGCCCTCCCTCGCTGTGTTCTGGGGACTGTCTCCATTTGCACCCGTCCGGCCTGGCCCCAGGCACCTCAAACTCCCCCTCGCAGCTAGGCTGTGACTGGTGTCAGTCAGACAGACATCTTCCCTCTCTGGCCAGTGTGGGAGACTTCCCCTCTCTGATGAATGTGCAGTGCTGTACCCCTGAGAAGTAGTGTGAAACTTCTTCCTGTTCTTAATAGCATGCTTCAAATGCCGCCAGCGAGTCCCTTCTCTCTCTCCCTGCCTGGCCTGGGCAAGGCCTCTCCAGTCAGGCACTTGATCACCTCCAGTAGACCCACCTACCCAGCCCGTCCTCACCTGTAACCGCCCATCTCCTTGCACCTGCCCTGGCTCTTCTTGCCGTCCTCCAAGATGGACCTTCCCGGAGGCAGCATAGTGCACCATCATTTTTTACTTCCCAACTGTCCACATTCCCTGCCCCTTCTGCACACCCCCTAGTCCCTTTCCGCACATACAACCCCAATCTCGGCTAGATTCTGGCCCATCCTAACAGTGCTTCCTGCTCCTAGCACCCATGACATTCATCCGCCTCCAGTAAACCCAAGCACCTTCCCTGTAGTCACTCAGGAGCACCTCAGTGACCAGCATCATTTCCCAGTTCCATCTCAGGGTTATATATTTGATGAAGCTTAGAGCTGGGAACCTGGTCTCATAGTGTCAGTGGGACCTGGCTGACCAGAACTTACAAACTCCCAAGACTGACAGGAGCAGGCGTACTGCCGTTACTGCTTTAGGAGCTCCTTCTCCTTGCCCCTCTGTGGAGCTTGACCGAGGACCATCCTTCTGGACTGGGCCATGCACCCTCCTTTGAGCTGCTCCCCAGACCACAGCCTAGCGGTCTTGCTGGTACCCGGGAGCACAGCCTAGTTCCTTCTGGATAAGACAAGGGATCTCTGTCACATAGAGCCCAGAGCATCTTCGTTTGGCTAGAGACATAATTCTGGGTGTTTCCTTGCTCTCTTAGTTCCATTTCACCTGTTCTCAAAAGGTAAATGCTTCTTGCAACTGAACCATGTAGTGTGACCATATTGTCCCTCAGTCCCTTTCCCACGTGATACCGTACGTAGCTAAGCCCTTTACAGTTGCAGCCTTACTTGCACAGCCTACAGCACTGTGAATGCATTGGTTTAAGCTGTTGGTACCTCAGGCCACTTTACACCAGCGTGGCCAGAACACACAACATTCTTTGCCTGCTGAGCAGTGGGAACAGGAGGAAAGGTCTAGAGAGTGGTAGAGGCAGGTATCCTGTTGTCACCCACCCGACTGTGGCATATGTGCCCGTGAGGCTCCCACATATACATGTGACTGATGTCTCAGAGCATCCTTCGCGGTGTGGCTGCCGGTAGGTGTCCCAGTATGTTAGCGGTAGGTGTCCCAGTGTGTTAGCGTCTGCTCTTTGAGGACCATGGGTGGTCATCACACTCCTTTCCCCCTCTCTATCCAAAGAGGGATGGAGATACTCATTGGAAGCCAGTGAGTGTTGAGATGTTCCGGAAAGCTTGTCTTAAATGCCAACACTGGAGGAGTTAAAACCCTGTATACTGACTTTAAAGACTTTTCGTAGGGGTTGGGGATTTAGCTCAGTGGTAGAGCGCTTGCCTAGGAAGTGCAAGGCCCTGGGTTCGGTGCCCAGCTCCGAAAAAAAAGAACCAAAGACTTTTCGTATTGACCTTTCTTTTCATCGACACAAGATAGGAAAAATAATAACCCTGATCCTGGAGAAGTTCGCATGGAGAGGTGTTAGGGTTCCTGTTGGCGGGCATTTCTCTTGAGTCCCCCCCTCCCCCTGTTCCTCTTCAGTAAGTGCTTCACCTGTGTCTGGTGTGGACAGAGTCACAGGAAATGAGCTTAAGCCAGCTCCTGTGCATTGAGAGTGAGCAATTGTGAGCAGTGAAGTGCAGGTGAGCGTGAGCTGAGAACCATCAGAATGGTTCTGAGGGTCTTGCCTTGTCCCGGGAGCCAGCGCTTGGGGAAGCTCCAGGACAGTGTAGCTGTACCTCAGGGTGTAACCGTGCGTTCTGGAATTGAGTTCTGGTCTGGGTTGGCCTGGGATCATCAAAGCCCTGTGTTTTCAGGCATGCTGGTGTCCAGTGTTTAAGGTACCACTTTGACCTGGAGGGCAGCTCCTTTGCTATGTTCCTCCCAGGGCGCTAGAGATACAGACTAAGCAGGAGCAGCAATGGGTCTGAAGCCTCTCTGCCCACTCTGGGAAAGGCCTGGTGTGAACTGTGACAAACCTTAAGATGCTTGTGTCTACCTCACCCCCAGCCTGTGAGCATGTTGTAGCCTGCTACATTGCATAGGAAAGGGAGTTGAGGCTGGAGATATCTCACCGGGAAACAGGGAGGTTTTCCCAAGGGGAAATGGGATCTCAGGACCCTTAAAGCCATAAGAGGGAGGCAGAAGACCAAGAGGGGACAACTGGGAAGAACCCTTGGTGTTGTCAGTATCGTTGACTCTAAACAAGGAGGAAGGGGCCATAGGCGGGGAGTGAGGCAAAGGCCTGGGAGTGGGTCTTCCCCAAGAGCCTGAGAAAGGAACCAGTCTTGGGGTATAGCCCAGTGAGGCCAAGCCAAACTTCTTTCTGCAGGGCTGGAAATAATAGTGTGTGATGTTTCAGCTGCCGGGTCTGCAGTAATTAGTTACAGCCCCAGTGACACTTACACTCCTCCTGAGTAATTGACTTAAAAAACAGGCTGAAAAATTCAGCTGTCCCAGTAGTACAGAAGTTGACTCTGTGTGTGTGTGTGTGCGTCCTGGGGTATGGTGCAGATGTCAGCGATCCCGGAGCCACACTTGGCTTTGAGAAGGATCTGAGGGCGGGAGAGATGGCTCAGTGGTTGAGAGCACTGACTGTTCTTCGAGAGATCCTGAGTTCAAATCCCAGGAACCACATGGTGGCTCACAACCATCTGTAATGGGATCTGATGCCCTCTTCTGGTGTGTCTGAAGACAGCGACAGTATACTTATATATAGTAAACAAATCAACCTTAAAAAAAATAGAAGGATCTGAGTGTGAGGAGGAGTGGTCTCTGAAGTCCATAGAGCACACATTGACGTTCTTCTCTTTTCCCTGGACTGTCCACCTGGTCTAAGTGGGGAAGGTACAGTGCTGAGCTTGGCAAAGCACAAAACCAGGAGCCAGATCCCATGTCGCAGTGCCTAGCTGTGGCTGTACACAGGTCTGTGCTTCCTAAGGACCTGCCATCCGAGGCTGCTGGGAAGCCAGGGTATCTGCCTACTTCTTCCCAGCAATCAGTGCCGGTCATGGGCTTTGGGCTGTACCGTGTGGTAAGGAAACAAGCTCCAAAGTGAACAGAGTAAACATGTGAGGCCTGTCCACCCTGGTGTGGAAGAAGTGGGGAAGCCCTTTCTGCAGGAATGAGGTGTGGCAAGAGAGTAGCACCGAGAACTGCCCTTCCTTGATCCTGGAGAGGAGGAGTCAACTGCCTTGAACCTGTTTGAGCCTCCACCTGTCACACAGGCCACTTGTGAAGGAAGCAAGGAGACAGGCCACCTTGGCTGTAGCTCTACAGGGTGCTGTACAGACCCAAGGGTGCCCATGGAGGTAAGTGCCCTCCACCCATGCTCTTCCTCACCGTTAGGCCAGAAGCTCTGGCAGCTCCTGGGTGCACAGAGTAAAACACTTCATCCGTGTTGCTTATCCCTCTGCTCATCTAGAAGTGTCCTTTGGAGTAGACAGATGGATTTGTGTGTCTCATGAGGACGTGAGGTATGGCCTTACTGTCTTGTGCCTGGGGGTAGTTAGCTCTTCAACGCCTACTGTGTAAGAGGTGTGGGGAGGAAAGGGACCTGGTGCCGTGTAGCATAGGAGCACGGTTGGCTCAGGAACAAGAGCAGCTGCAGGGTGCCTCTGAGCTTGGGGGAGAGCCTGTCTGCAGGTTCAGGGCCAGCACCCGCCTGAAGGGACCCTGACTTTACAGCTCATGTCAGAACATGTCATGCCTCAGGCCAGGTGGACCTACTTCTGTCACAACCATGCAGACCCCAAAATGACCTCGGGGTTCCTGTGGGGACTAGGAGGAGGCAAGCCCAACCCTGTCCTTCTATGGGACTGTTGTCCATCTTCTCCCTTGCAGTCAGTCTTAGGGACAAAGCAGCCAGGATTTTGAGGGCATCAGTGAAAAGGCAACTAGCTGACTTGGCACTCTTTTCCTAGCATAGAAAAGAGGAAGACCAGGGGAGGGATATCTGACAGGGATGTTCACTGAGGCTTCTGGAAGGCAGGCAGAAGTTTCTAGAAACTGCTATTGTGGAAATCGTACCTTCCTTTCTTGAACCAAAGATGCCTGAGCCCCAGTGATCCCTGTGCCTCCTTTGCTCTTGGAGAGTCCTCTCGGTCAATCCCTCCCCTTGATGCATGGGTTGGCCTAGGTGCAGGTGGTCCTTGGGCCACCATGGTGTGGGGGTGGAGTTGTTCCTAGGGCACTATAAAGAACGACATATACTGTAACCTGAGATCTAGAGAGTCACTGGCTCAGAAGTCTTGGTCCCATTGTCTTGCCACAGAAGGTTCTAGGAGAAACTCAGTTACTTTGTCCTCATAGCTTCGCAGGATTTCTGTAGCTTGGATCCACATTAAGACTCCAGCCTCTGCTTATGTGGTCATGTTGCTGCCTCCTTTACGGTTCCTCCGCCTTTTGTAGAAAAACACACGTGAAAGCTCAGCACTCAGGGGGCTGAAGGAGGATTGTCTTGAGTTCAAGGGCAGACTGTGTCCTGAGAAAGCAAAACCACCTCCATTGCATTTGGGTCCACCTGGACAGCCTCCTCCCCACAGGGGACAGCAGTAGTCTCCCACAGGAGGGATACCTCGCTGGGCGAGGACACATGGCCAGAGGGGACTGCACAGTGAACGAATGACTGTCATGGCACTTTCAGGAGGTTCCACATGGCCCTGTGTGGTCAGAGGACATGCGTGTGCAGGTGGAGGGAGCATACGCACCATGGTCTGAGTACATGGACTCCGGATTGCCAGAGCTGCTCTTGTCTGAAGTTAGAGTTTGTGGGAAGCTGAAGAATGAAGCGAGGTGCTCTGCAGGCTGTGACTGCTAAGGAGAGCTTGTGGGTAAGAAGGAAGGACAGGCAGGCCCCTCCTCTGCATCTGGCTTAATTGTCAGCAGGTCTGGGGAGAATGCTGGGACCCACATAAGGGGGGTCATTGTGTGACAGACAGCTCTCACTGCTAAGTGGCAGAGCAACAGTTTGGACTCTGAAGGTCTGGAGCATCAGGTCTGAAGTCCAGGTGAGAGAGGCGCATGGCAGGGGACAGGAACAAGCTGAGCTAGTGCCTAGGTGTGGGGACAGAGAAGTGCAGATGCTCTTGAAATGGTCCTGGGGGCTCTGCTAAGAAGCCTATTTGATACCAATTGGCCTGCAGCCAGGGGATACCTAGAATAAAGAACGTGGGATCTGCTAGCCCCTAGGCCAGCAGAGAAGTCTCCCTGACTCTAGGACAGCATTTGCAGAGGCACAGATAGCCCAGGCATGCAGACCTGTGCCTAGGGCGGCAAGAGGAGGGAGGAAAGGGCCAGAGTGAGATGTTCTTGAGGTGGTGGCCAGGGCTCTGGAGCAGGGCTGGGGAGACCGCTCCTGCACGAACTCCCAGATCCTCTGTTCACAAAACAAGTTGAGTGCCCGGTGTCCCTGAGAGGGCAGTCCAGGAGCACACATGAGCCAGCCAGGTGAACAGGATGCCTGCAAACCAAGGGAGGGACCAAGGAACCAGTGTCAGCCCATTGGGCAGCCCACAGAGCTCTTCCTGAACAGAGTTGTGGGGATCTGGGCTGTACCCCACCTTAGCCGCTACAGAAGCTTCTTGGAGCAGGTGGGCTGCTGACTCGAGCCCAACAGTGAAGGTGTGTGGTGGCTCACAGGAATGCAGAGTTTTGAACAGGGACAAGTTTGTGGGTTCCAGAGACTAAGGACAATGACGTGTCATAGTGTTTACCACTGCACAGCAGCCATGTGTTTTGGGCCTGTGGCTCATGTTGGGCCCTTAAGTGGCTTGTTCATCAGGGCCTTGATCTAGAGCTGCACACTTTCAGAAGAGAGAAGGCACCCCACGGTGGTGTTGACCTGTCAGCCCTTCAGTAGGTGCACGCTGATTGTCTCCCAGCTCAGAGCTGGGTGGCAGAGCCGGAGCCGGAAGCCCTGACTGGGTGAAGCTCCCAACTGAAGGAGAGCAGATGGGGAGTCTCCTGGGACTCCTTGGGCAAGAGCGAAGCCGCCACGCAGAGCAGCGTGGCTCCCAGTGTTCCGTGGCCATGGAGCGTGTGAGGCTTGCTCTGGAAGTGGACCTTGTGGTTAGGACCAAGAGGGAGGGCCATGGAGCCATGGGCGGTTACACAGCAAGTGGTGCTGGCTGGGGAGGTAGCAGAGGGCTCTCAGGAGATGCTGTAGAGGGGCTGGGGGACCAGCATGTTTGTGTGAGCTGTGGTCCTGCAGATGGGACAGACCTGCCAGTGAGGAGCCATTAGGGAAGGAAAGGATTGAGGCCACTTCTTGGCACTGTGTGACAGTTTGAAGTGTAACATTTATACCAGTTTCCATGGGAATTTTAACTTGCTAGTAGTGTTTGTGGTAGCCTCGGCTATTCCTGAGGGTGACTGGGTTAGTCACCTTGTAATTGGAGAACTGGGACTTATATTTTGAAATAAGGTGCAAGTTGGAATTGGAGCGTGGCAGTATTTGACTCTTGTCAGGGCCCGGCACCATGTCCAGTGTGAGGCTACAGCACTGATATCCTGGGTCCAGCCTCTGAAGCCACGGTGATAGGGAAGAGTGCGTGAAGCAGAGCCTGGGTGGGGGACACTATGGGGTGGCCAGTTCTGCAGCCATTGCTAAAAGATGGCTACCTTGCCAAGTGGTCATAGCACAGCACCTCAAAGTGCACAGAGCCTTCTGCCTTTGCTGTGATCAGCAGGCCCTGCACCACTGTTCTCCTTGGACCTGACCCTCGGCACTAAAGCCTGAGCACATCCAGGACTGGTGACCTACAGCACAGAGCACCCCTAGCCACCAGACACCAGAGCCTTGTAGTGGGAGTACATGGGTACCCCACAAACCAAAGCTGCTGGAACCCCAAGCCCTTCCCAGGTGCCGCCTGGCAGTGTGTGCCCATCAAGTCCCTTGATGTGCTGCCTCAGATTGTGGCAGTGGCCATAGCTGGTGTGCTTGTAACCCACAAGGGAAATGCCATGCTACATCCAGATAAAGGGTGGAGGGGCCGAGAGCAGCAGTGGCTGTACCTTGTGAGTGGGCGGCCACCCTGGAGCTACACACCTTCACCACAGCCAGCACGGCCTTGCAGGCTTTGTGGTACTGAGCTTTTGAGCTACGCAAGGAGCAGGCAGGGCAGGCAGTGAGTGGTGTGGAGATGAAATTCCCAGTTTCCTCCAGTGCTCTGGACCTACAGCTGTGCCATAGTGTAGAGCCCAGCTTGGGCCTGGAGCCAACATAGCCCAAGTTCATAAGGTGAGCAACATGCAAGACTCAGTCCCTGTACCTGCTTGTGCTGATAGAAACGTGCCAGGGAACTGAACCAAAACCAGCAGCAGAGTGAGCACTGCCTCATGTCTTCTTTGTATTGAAACATTGTAGAACCTGCCAGAATAAAGACTCCATGGCTCCAGGCTGCTAGGCGAGAGGCTGTGGAGGTGCTGAGGCTGGGGCTGGGCAGCAGTGACTGCTGCTGTCCCTGCGAGCGGGGTGTGAGCTGTGAGCTGGGGAGGGAGGGAGTCAGATCTGCACCAGTGTCTCCAGCAGGCAGCAGCCCTCACTAAGGCTTCCACTCTGACTACCTGCTGGGGTCAGGGTCCAGCCAGGACAGCACTGCCTGGAAGAACTGTCTGTCCTGGATGAGGCTGACTTGAGCCTGTGTGACTCAGGACTGGAGAGGTAATGTCTTCCACAGCTCACTCACTGCTCTTTCCTCCCTGATCTAGGTCCTGTCCAGCGTGCAGTCTGATGCCCATCCAGCCCTTTGACCAGCGGGAATGGAATGAGCCTATGCACTCCCTCCGGATCAGTGTAGGGGGCCTTCCAGTGCTGGCATCCATGACCAAGGCCACGGACCCTCGCTTCCGCCCCCGCTGGAGGGTGATTCTGACGTCCTTTGTGGGTGCTGCCCTCCTCTGGCTGCTGTATTCCCACCATCAGACCCCAGTACCGGGCAGGCCCCCCATCCACAACACACACAACTGGAGGCTCAGCCAGGAGCGCATCTCTCAATACAATGACACCTACCCCCTGTCACCCCCACAGAGGACTCCAGGTGGGATTCGGTACCGAATCGCAGTCATTGCTGACTTGGACACGGGGTCCAGGGCCCAGGAGGAGAACACTTGGTTTAGTTACCTTAAGAAAGGCTACCTGACCCTGTCGGACAGTGGGGACAGGGTCAGTGTGGAGTGGGATAAAGACCATGGGGTCCTGGAGTCCCACCTGGCAGAAAAGGGGCGGGGCATGGAGCTCTCGGACCTGATCGTCTTCAACGGGAAACTCTACTCTGTGGATGACCGCACGGGGGTCATCTACCAGATCGAAGGCACCAAAGCAGTGCCCTGGGTGATCCTTTCCGATGGCGATGGAACCGTGGAGAAGGGTAAGTGAGCCCTTTGCTGTGGACCGAGCCCTTGTCAGCTGCCGCACGGGTGCCTTCCTGCTCTGACACAAGTAGCTCAAGGGAAGAAGGGTTTACTCTGGCTCAGTGTGAGGGTGTGACCGGTCACAGTCGGTGGGGAGTCACGGTGGCCGGTGTGAGGCATCCCCAGGAAGCACAGTTGAGTGCTGCTGCTCAGATCGCTGTCTTCTTGTTCTCTCCAGGACCCCAACCCAGGCCATGGCCCAGGCCATGGGGCCACCTGTGTGGGGCGGGTCTTCCTTCCCTAGTTAGTTGTCACAATCTAGAAGCTCCCTCACCTGCGTGACCAGAAGTGTGTTTCCATGGTGATAATGAATCCCATCAAGGTGAAAGTGACACTCAAGATGAAGCACAGACAGATCCAAGTGCCTGTCAAAGACCCTGCACAGCCAAGTGACCCTTGACCCAGCCTGGCCCACAGCACAGCCTTTACTGGGCTTATGAGAAGCTGTGTCTAGACCTCTGAGCTGATCACTGCTGCTTAGTGGGAAGAGCTTTCCAGATGAGCCCAGGCTATGTCCATTGCTACCCTTCCCCCTCTGGACCCTGGTCCGTGTCATGCCTTCAGAGCTGTCTTAGGGTCATATAGTATGATTCCCATCAGGTGACCCACCTTCAGGGCTTGGAACCCAGTGGCTCATTGCCATCCCAAGCTCTGTTCTCACTTTACTGGGAGCACAGGTCAATTGCTGCTGCTCAGCCTTGCCCCGAGCCCACCCAGTTCAAGGGTCTGTGCAGAGCAGCAGTGACTCCTGGGAACACAATCTGATATTAGCGTCTTTTGTAGCAGGTAGGACTCAGGGCTCCAGCACGGTAGGGGCAGAGCCATCTGCGCTCTGGCAGATCTGTTCTGTGCCTCACAGCCAGCTGAAGGCTGCTGCTGTCTGCCCCGCCCTACCCGGGCGGTAAAAGTCTCTCTATTTGACCAAGGTTGGGAC
This sequence comes from Rattus rattus, assembly GCF_011064425.1. Lineage (NCBI taxonomy): Eukaryota > Metazoa > Chordata > Mammalia > Rodentia > Muridae > Rattus > Rattus rattus. The sequence continues at coordinate 65,654,031 of NC_046162.1, forward strand.
TCTTAGGAGTGGCCGTCTCCACCTAGATACCACGGCTCTGTTGCTGGCCCATTTCCTGCCCATAACCATAACTGTCAGCATTGTAAACTTCTGTTCTGTGGGGTAGTTCTCCCTCTTGAACAGAAAGAACACAAGTAATGGGTTGCTGTGGCTGAGCTGTGATTGTTCACCCAGAAGGGTCAAGACTAGCAGATGGGACAGCTCTGACTCGAGGTCACTGGGGCTACCTGGAGCCGAACCAGTCCCTCCAGAGCCACTCTAGGGCATGTCAGAAGCTGCCATCTTCCCACAGCCCTAGGTCCCAGGGGCTAAGGAGCTTGCTCACAGGAGTGCTGGAGAGCATGCGTGGGGATGTGAGGAAGGAGAACGTGCTGAGACAGTGCAGGCTCCATCGCCAGCCACAGCAGGAGGCTGTAAAGTCGGTTAGTTGAAGGCAGCTTTGGAGTAACTGCGCTGAAATAAAGACAAGGTAGAAACGATCATTGCCTCGTCCCGAAGGCCCAGTCATTCTGCTGTTTTCCCGCATGATAATGGTCTAAAACCCTGGCTAGTGAGAGGCAGGAATGGGTAGCCTCGTGTTGGCTGTCAGCTGTGGCCCTCAGTGGTCTGCTGCACGGCCTGCTTGCTTGAACTGCTGCTGCAGCTCCTGAGGCTGCCAGCGTCACACGAGAAGTGGGATAGGGCTCCTAGCCCTCGCAAGCTGAAGGGGGTGTGGAGAAGTAGCACAGGAGGCCTGGGAATGGTCTAGTGTGGTTCTAGAGTTGTTACACGTGTGATGGATCTCCTGGAGGAGAGAGGGGTAAGGAAGACGAGGGTGTGGAGACAGGCCGGGTGTAGGGGGTGGGCCCAGGGTTTCAGCTCACCTTCTTCTTGCCCCAGGCTTCAAAGCGGAATGGCTGGCTGTGAAGGACGAGCATCTGTACGTGGGTGGCCTGGGCAAGGAGTGGACGACCACGACGGGGGAGGTGGTGAACGAGAACCCTGAGTGGGTGAAGGTGGTGGGCCACAGGGGCAGTGTGGAACACGAGAACTGGGTGTCCAGCTACAATGCCCTGAGAGCTGCCGCAGGGATCCAACCGCCAGGTAAGTGGTCTCTCTCCAGCCCCCAGTACAGCTTTCACAGCTGGCTCGGGTTTGCGGATGACATTCATTCGCCATGTCCAGTGAGCCATAAGCAGTCCTGAGCCGCCAGTCCTTGGGCTCTGAGGAGTGTGACCTTTGTCTGGAGGAAGCTGAGTCAGCTGTGGGGCAGAGCAGCAGGTATCCGAGTCCCAGAGAGCTCTCCCATGCTGAATTGTGCGTCCTTCAGTCTGAGGAAGGCTCCTATTTTGACTAGTCGACCTTCTGTGTGTCCTGTGATGTACACACAGGGAGCAAGAGCAAACCCGGCTGGTGAAGGCTGCAGGCCCTGCAGGAGCCCAGGACAGCCAGTGAGGGGTGCACTGCAGACTCAGGGTAGCTCTCTGACTGGGCTGTGGAGGCTCCACGGTTGTCCCAGGTCATCCATAGCAGGTGTGAATGCTCTCCCAAAGTTAGAGTTAGAGGGGAGATGGAGTGGAGCCCCCAAAGTGCAGCCTCAGGTGCCAGCCAGCGGAGTGGGTGGTGACTGTGGGTCTGCACTGCCACCTCAGGCTACCTCATTCACGAGTCCGCCTGCTGGAGCGACACACTGCAGCGCTGGTTCTTCCTGCCACGACGGGCGAGCCACGAGCGCTACAGCGAAAGGGAGGACGAGCGAAAGGGCAGCAACCTGCTGCTGAGCGCAGCCCAGGACTTCAGGGACATCTCTGTGAGGCAAGTGGGGGCGCTGGTCCCCACCCACGGCTTCTCATCCTTCAAGTTCATCCCCAACACGGATGACCAGATTATCGTGGCTCTCAAGTCAGAAGAGGACAATGGCAGGATTGCCACCTACGTCATGGCCTTTACGCTGGACGGCCGCTTCCTGCTTCCAGAGACCAAGATCGGCAGTGTGAAGTATGAAGGAATAGAATTCATCTAGAGAGTAAGCTTGCACCCCAGCAGGGCTGGGGCCGGTGACCGCGATACACCAGGACTCAGTTTCATAAAAACCGGGAGCTCTTCCACTCGTTTGCTTTTTCCTTTTTTGAACTAAGAGCTGTGTGCCTGGCTAGAGTTCCAGAATAGGGAGCTGCGCCTGGCCCTTACGGGTGTGCGGGTGTGCGTGCTGCTTGGAGACTGGGAGCAGGGACCGCACCGGACCCCAGGTGCTCTGCCCACGCATGCTCACTTGCACTGCCACCTGGTGGTAGGGACTGGTCACTGCTGCAGGCACCTTTCGAGCCTCTGGCCTTCGAATCCAGCCATGCCTTTCCTTCCCTGGTCTCTGACCTTTCCATGAGTTCTCTGTCCAGTGTTTTTGAAGCAGCCAGGTGTTAAACCCTAGCCTAACCATGGGAGTATGAGACAGTGTGAGGTAGGCCTGCCAGACAGGCACTCGGAGGCCCCCTCCTCCTCCCTGGCATTCCGTACTCTGGAAAGTGAATGTTTACATGACAGGTTGAGGACCCACCCCTTGGGAGACGCCTGCCCACACTCTGAAGCCACTCTAGCACAGGATTCCTTACGAGCTGGTCATAACTTCCTTTCTCCCCTCAGGAGGATTTTGTGCTGTACAGGCTTTTAAAGTCTGATTACTAACTTATTTTTATTAAAGCAATTTCTTTTCCTGAAGTACAGAGTCACTAAACTTCATCACACAGTGAAGGAGTTCCCATACCTACTTGCAGGAGCAAGGGGCTTGTCCCTACAGCCACGATGGCAACCCCAGCTTTTACAGAACGGGCTTCAGGATCCTGGGCCTCTGTCTTCTAGCAACTTCCCAAAGTTGCCATGCTCTCACCCTCATCAGTGGCTGAGGGAGGGACTGTGTCTGACTAGAGATCGGCCCTCGCTGGCTCTTGGTGAGTGTTTGGTAACCTTCTCTCCAGGGGAGCCTCACTGTCTTCTGCTCTCCTGTTCAGTCCCTGTTCAAGAGAGCCTAGGCAGCCGAGTCGGGCTCAGAGGTTGTTCTGTAGGTAACAGCCACCATAGCTGTCTGCAACACAGGATGCAGGTACTGCCGTGGGCTCAGGGCCCTGACGAGCATCGCAAACCCCTTCCACAGGAAGCTAGGAGAGCCATTGCCACTGGGGCCTGACTGCCCTCAGTCCGACAGGCTGTTTCTGTCCTGTGCTGAGGTCTTGGTGTACTTGTGCTGGGAGCTCAGCCAAACCTCAGTGTGTGTCAGCTGTGTTAGATTGTGTGGTTCTGAACTGAAAGAGATGAGAGGTGGAGAGACCTGGGCCCCCTTGCTAAGAAGCCTTCCACACACCTTCCTTTCCCTAATGTGAGCAGAATGATTGTGTCTCTCTGTTTTGTAAACAATAAAGTGTCAGGGGAATGTGGTTTTCTTGTCTGTGTTGGCTGTTGCCAAGGGCTCTGCCTCAGGATGTCTGAACAGGTGGGATGCAAGCCCTGGGGTCATGAAATGACGCTCACCTCTCCAAGTGAGGCAGGGACGTGAAGCCCAGTCCAGGCTTCCCAGGCTTGGCTCTGGTGGTGTGGAGAGCCTGGCCCAGCCTCAAGCTCTGCCTGCTCCAGTCAGAACAGAGCCCGAAGTGCTGGAGCATGGACCACAGCCGTCACGATAGGCCAGGCTTGGCATCCCAACCTCCACAGGCCAAGACAAAGAATAGTGACAAGCAGAGAAAGGCTTGTGGCCACATCAGGCAGTGGGACATGGAAAAGGTCCAGACTTCACTAACGAGCCTGACAGACTGAGTGATCGTAGAACCATGGCGGAGGAGGGAACTGATGACCCAGAAGCCAGTCTCTTCACCTTCATATGATCCCTGTGGCATCTGTGCATGCTTTCTCTCACGCGCACACACCCTATACCACATGTATGCACGCATGCACACACACCACATGGTCAAGGTGTGGTCCCGCCCACTGCTGACCCAGCACTGTGCCTGGTCCTGGCTTCTGGACTGTTCAGCAGGTAGTCTGACAAGTCAGACCATGTGGGATCCTCCGAGTGTCTGTCAGACCATGTGGGATCCTCCGAGTGTCTCCCCTGGCTGGCACCAGGCCTCTCAGCTGTTCCCTTGTCAGGTGTGAGAGCCCCTGGGAAATTCAGGTTCTTCTTGTGATCCATCGCCTCAGTTCTCTGTAGGCAAGAGGAAGGATGCAGATGTCTCCCTGCATCTTCTCCGCCCAGTTTCTATGCAGAGGGTAGATCATCCCCAACCACTGCTCAGGGCTGCAGCAGGGATGTGTTCTGTGGCCAGAAATGGGGAACGGACCTGGCTTCTGAGGCTGGGCATAGGAAGCCAAGGTGCAGAGCGAAAGAGACGAGGTGACAGGAGGGCAGCCCCATGTCTTCTGGGAACTAGACACTTACTTAGGTTCTGAGACAGAATCGCTCTGTGTAGTCCTGGCTGTCCTAGAACTCGCTCTGTAGACCAGGCTGGTCTCAAACTCACAGAGATCCGCCTGCTTCTGCTTCCCAAGTACTGCGGTTAAAGGCATGGCCACCACCCAGCTGGACACTTCTTTCTGATGCTGCTATTCTGCTGGGGTCTTAGTCCACAGCTGCCTTGGCACCGAGGGTCTGTGATTTGCTGTGCACAGTGTTGGGTTGGAACTTGGGGTCTGCTATAGGTCACCGTGACCCTGACCTCTTCAGGACATTACCCTGGAAAGGTCTTTGTAACCCTCAGACCCTTGTGGTTAAAGATAAGCACAGATTGAGGGTGGGGTGGGGGAGGGGACAAGATGGCCAGGCCGTCATGCCTTGTCCTGGGTAACTGAAGTGGAACCTGCCTTCTTCCCCTCAGAAGTCTCCAGATGTATCACATGTATCACCAAGTGGCTAGAGGGAAGTCCCCCGTGTCACAATGTCTGGGCCCATTGACCACCCGTCTGTTGGCTTTGGAATAGACATAGAAGAGCGTTTCTTGTCTTAGTCAAGATTTCACTGCTGTGAACAGACACCATGACCAAGGCAACTCTTATAAGAACAACATTTAATTGGGGCTGGCTTACAGGTTCAGAGGTTCAGTCCATTATCGTCAAGGTGGGAACATGGCAGCTTCCAGGCAGGCATGGTGCAGGAGGAGCTGAGAATTCTTCAACTCCCTTTTCATCTTTGTTGAGAGCAACAAACATCTCTCTCTTGGGCTGGTTCCACTCCCTGATAGTAACTTTCTTCAGCAAATAGCCCATGGCTCTAGCATCTCAAATGTCTTGGGGCCTGTGAAAGGCAGCCTGGTTCCTAGTTGAGCCAAGACTGGAAACCCCCGTGACCCTGAAGGAATGGTAGGTGTTTTCCCTGACTCCTGGGAAACCAGGCCCATCACTAGCCACAGCCCTCCGTAGACTTATGGCCATCAGTCATGTAAGGACAACACCGCAAGCCCCACCACAGGAAGAGGAAGTAACTAAATGTCTTGTAGGCTCAAGACAGATCCCCATTATAATGAGGTTCTGAGAAGTGGGGTACGGTTTTACTCATCCACTTTCTGCCATGACAATAAATGTCTTAAAGCAATAAACTGTCTCTTCTCATCGGGATTCACCAGAGCCACAGAGAAGGCCTTCGCCTACAGAGCTGCCATCTAATCTCCCGTAGAAGGCCTCTCTACACTCCCAGGCACCACCACCAAGCCTTCAGCCTACACTCATCAAGCCAAAGACTCTTCCCCAATGGACCAGCCAGAGCTTCCTCTTTTTCCCCCTCAGCCCTGGGCCATATCCAGTCTGAGGGTCCCCCACTCCATTCTCTGCTCTTCTGAGGCTTCCAGCCCAAGAGCCTGAGAACTCGATGGCCCTGGACTCCTTGCAGGCCAGGGGATCCCCGAGCCAGCTCCAGCTGGGTCCCATGCCTCAGACTGTGGTTCCCCACCCCTGGAGCGGTGTCCTGAGGCTTCCCACAGCCAGACACCCACCGGTCAACAGCTTGGTGTAAGCAGTCAACTTCCCGAGTCCTGCCTCCCTGAGTGGATGAGCCCTGTGCCTGTCCATCGGAGCGGATGGACTGGGGACCAATAACCCTACAGGGGCCTCCAAGGCAACTTCAGGTTACAGCTTCTTGATCCAATGTCTGAGATCCACACATGATCTTCTGGGCTCTCCAAAGGGCTGGTGTCACTTCTCCAGCTCTGCCCTCTGTAGCACTCTAAGCTCAGGTTGATCCACTCCACTGCTGCTGCTGTTCTTGGTGATCATCCCATGGTACCGGCATCTCCAATACACTGGGGTCTTCCTCTCATGGGTTCTCAGACCCTTTGCATGACCCCTTCAGTCCTGGGCCATCAACTGAACTGAGACTATATTTTCACCAGTGACCTTCCATGGCCTCTCACAGTGTCAAGCCTCAGCTGCTCTTCATGACCCCTTCATGCCCTCAAAACCTAAGTGACGCTTACACATTACCAAGTACAGCTGCAGCAGGAGGTACAACCTTGTCTATCTCTGGAGCACAGCTTCTTTGTGCTCTCAGAAAACATTTCCTCAGGGCTGCTGGTCTCTTCGTAGTCACCACTAATTTCTTAGATCCAGCTGACCAGCATCCATTGTCCCAGTAGTGCCTTCTATGCTGGCCTCTAAAGTCAGAGCCACATGGCTGAAGCCGCTGAGTTCTGTTTACAGGACCTGGAACATGGTTCCCTTGTTCTATTGTATTATCGCCAGCTGTCTGTTCTCCAACTCCTTCACTGCCTAAGCTTGGCTGACCTGAAACTTGCAACTCAGGGATCCGCATGCCTGTCTCTTAAGCACTGGGATTAAGCCTGGATGGAAGTTTTTCTTTACCTAGAACTTGCTCTGTCACAGGCTGGCCTTGAACTCAGAGATCTGTTTGGCTTTATCTCTTGGCATTAAAGGCTTGTACTACCTCACCTGGACCTAACCACACCTGAATGAACCTAAATTTAGTTGGGTAGGACCTTGCCCCAAGGTCACTACTCCCTTAATTCAATTTAATGTCCTTGAACACAGGATTCAGCTACATTTCACTTCCTGGTGCCCCTTCAATACCATATATATCTTATACTTCTCCTTTCTAAGCTTGCTATGCCTGTTCAAAATTCTCTTTATGAGACTGAACCAGAGAACAAAGTCTCTGCTGGGCTTTTTTCCTTCATCGATGTAATTAATATAAATCTCTTCACCTTAGCCTCAGATAGACTCTTCTTATGAGTGCAAAAAGCACCCAGATTCTTCACCCAGATATCACAAGAACAGTTTCTAGGCCACATAGTAAAATTCTTCTCTTCTGAAACCTCTTTTTTTTAAAAATATTTTATTTATTTAATGTATATGAGAACACTGTAGTTGTCTTCAGATACACCAGAATCCGTTACAGATGGTTGTGAGCCACCATGTGGTTGCTGGGAATTGAACTCAGGACCTCTGGAAGAGCAGTCAGTGCTCTTAACCACTGAGCCATCTCTCCAGCCCCCTTCTGAAACCTCTTGAGCCAGGTCTGCACGGTTCAAATTACTCCCAGCAACAAAGTCTTCCATATTATTACTAGGTTAGCCCACTAAGCCCCACTTAAAGCATTCCACTGCTTTCCAAATCCAAAGCCCCCCAAATACACATTCTTTAAAAAAAAAAAAAAAGCAAAACAAAACAAAACAAAAACAAAAACAAAAACAAAAAAAAACCCAGCACGGTCAGGCCAATCACAGCAATTCTTCAGTCCCTGGTACCAACTTCTTTCTTAATTTTGGTTTTACTGCTGTGAACAGACACCATGACTAAGGAGGCTCTGGTAAGGACAACATTTAATTGGGGCTGACTTACAGGTTCAGAGGTTCAGAGGTTCAGTCCATTATCATCAAGGTGGGAGCATGGCAGCATCCAGGCAGGCATGGTGCAGGAGGAGCTGAGAGTTCTACATCTCCATCTGAAGGCTGCCAGGAGAAGACTGACCTACAGGCAGCTAGGATGAGGGTCTTAAAGCTCACGCCCACAGTGACATACCCACTCTAACAGGGCCACACCTTCTAATAGTGCCACTCTCTGGGCCGAGCTTATACAAACCATCACAGATCCCAACCTGTGGGTCATGACCCCTTTGAGGTTGCACATCAGATCCTGGCACTGCCATTCCCAACAGTAGCAGAATTACAGTGAAGAAGTAGCCATGAGATTATTTACGGTGGGGGTCACCACCACATGAAGAACTGTATTAAAGGGTCACAGCATTAGGAAGGCCGAGAACCATAGAACAACGGGGCCTGCCACAGACTACACACCCTGTGACAGCCTCTGTAACTTGGCATCCTTTCCCCCAGGAGAAGCCTAGGTCCCGGGCTCCAGGTGATTAATGGGCCTGACCCAGGATGGAGGCACCAAAGAGACTTGTTGATTCCTGGAGCCACCAGGCAGGCAGTCCAGGTAGGCTGACTGTCCCCGTCCCCCCCCCCACACACACACTTCTCTTCTCCAGGGTACACCTCCACTCTCCCTCTCACACTCTCAGCCAAAGGTGACAGAAGCCACAAGTTAGCCCCCAGTTCAACAAGCTTGGACATCTGCAGAGTTAGGCCTATCCCTGCCTGTAGCTCTCTGCGTGGGTTTCCCAGGACTGAATGACCCCATAGCCAATGGAAACTTCACATCCAAGGGAGCCAGTCCTTGAGTGTCCAACCCCTGAACTCTGAGGCCAAAAGCCTTTTGCTGAACCCAAAAGGGCTTTACCCCAGAACTCCCTGGGCCTTTTGAACACCAGATGGCCAGCCCAGGTTGAGCTGCCCTGACTGAGGACTCCCCGAGTAGAAACCAAGACCTGGTTTTTTGCTTTTTTGTTTGTTTGTTTTTGTGGAGGAAGGGGAATGGGTGTAAGCCAGGCAGAGCCTGTGGTGGTCTGAACCCTAAAGGGTCCCCGGGGCCATTGGGAGGGAGATCGCATTATTGAGTCAGGTGTGTATGGAACCCCAGTGTATCCACTCACAAGTTACTGTCTGGGTTTGGAGGACCTCGGGGCCTCCCTCCCTGGTGTCATACCTGGGACAAAGAGCTCAAAGCACAGGATAAAAGGATTTGCCAGACCAGAATTGGTGTAGAAGTTTTAATAAAGGACACTTGGGAGGTGGTGCTGGAGAGATGGCTCAGCTGATAAGGAATACTCCTTGCACAGAAGCCAGGTATAATTCCCAGCACCCACATGGCGGCTCACAACCGTCTGTAACTCCAACTCCAGGAAACCTGATGCCCTGGCCACCATACGCACAGCATGTACATGGTGTGTTTGCCTGCAGGCAAAATGCTCACACATAAAATAAATGAATCCTTAAAAAAAAAAAAAAAGTAGACACCAAGGACAGAAACACAGCAGGTAAATTCCTGAACCATACACCAGAAAGGAACAGGGTGATTTTATACCAATTTGAAGTCACCTGACTTTGCCTCCTGGGTCATTTGTGTCGGACGTTTTGAATAGCATTCAAGAGTACAGTTGACTGTCTTGAGGTAGTAAACCTTATGGGGCTGGCAGCTGGGGGAGCCACAGGGAGCTGTTGGGATTTAGGTCACTGTATAAACCTATCATAAGATTAATTTTAATGTATTTTATATATTTGGAAGTTTTGTCTGCATGGATGTGTGTGCACCACATATGTGCCTGGTGACCATGGAGATCAGGAGAGGGCATTGTATCCCTTAGAACTGGAGCTATGGTGATTGTGTGCAATCATGTGGGAGTTCCTAAGGGAACCTGGGTCCTTTGCAAGAAGAACAAGTGTTCCTAACCACTGAGCAACCTCCCCAGTCCTCTTTGAATTTTATATAATTTTTCACATTTATTTACTGTGTGTGTCCACGTGCATGCACATACAGGCTATGGTAGACATACGGAGATCAGAAGACAGCTTACAGGAGTCAGTTTTCTCCTGCAGTGAGTTCCAGGGATCAAACTCACAGCGTCAAGATTGGCTGGCTGCAGGTTACCGTCTCTGTTGTTGTTGGTTTTGTTGTTGTTTTGGGTTTTTTTGTTTGTTTGTTTTTCTCCTTTTCTTCCTTCGAGGCAGGCTTTCTTTTCATAGCTCTGACTAACCTAGAACTTACAACGCAAACCAGACTAGTTTCTAACTCACAAAGATCCACCTACCTCTGCCTCCCAGTTGAAGGTGTTTGCCACCATAGGTATTAAAGAAACCTCTTAAGATTTAAATTTTAAACATATGTGCACTGGGTGTGTGCATGCATGAGCACACTTGGGTGTATGTGTGTGCCTACAAAGTCTGATCCCACGGAGTTCACTTAAAGCCTGTTCCAAGCCAACCAACATGGGTGCCGGGAATTGAACTCAGATCCCCGGAGAGAGTAGGCGATGCTCTTAACCAGCAAGCCACCCCTAGCTCCTAGCCCTGCTTCCTGTTTTCTATCTCGATTCCCATCCCTCAGGACCACTCTGTGGCCCACATACCTTCGCTCTGAGCATGCTCTGAGCACGGAAGGTTTGTGCAGTGAGCACAGCCAGCCTCCCCAGGTCCAGGAAAGGATTGTGCAGCCCACATCCACGCTCACAGACACTGTGTGACCTGAGCCTCTGCTCCCTGGCCCATTTGCAGCATCCTCTCACCATCCACCGGGGTGCCTGCCTGGCCAGCCTGGACAAGTTGCCCCACACCGTGCTTACCGGGCCAGCAAGGGGATATATCTGTTCCATCCCCTTCCAAGCTGCCCTCCCAGGGTGCCTGCCTGGCCAGCCTGGACATGTATCTGTTCAGCCGCAACATTGTTGTTTTATCAGCTCAGCACAGGGCACTTGGGTGCTTGCCATCCACCCCGCAGAGCAACAAGCAGAGGGCTATTAGCCTTGTCTGCAGCCAACCCCAGAGGCAGCCTCCGTCATGTGTTTTCTGGAAATCGAAACTAGACTAGGTTTATAAAGCATTTCCGGGGAAGAGGCTGAGGAAAACCACATGGTGGGGCCTTTCTCAGCTGAACAGTCTACAGAAAGCTTCGAGCTGCAGCCAGCAAGGAGGCTCCAGGACCATCTGCAGCAGCTGCCTGGACAGGTGACTGATTGCCTGTCTCTTGCTCCCAGGTGAGTCCCCGCTCTACACAGCATGATTTCTGGGGGGCCACAGAACACAGGAACACCTAGACCTGCAGAGCCTCTGAACAGTTAGGCAGGATGTTCACTGAATGAACAACTGAAGGGGTGAGTGGGGTGCAGTTCATCCCTCGGCCTCCTCCTGGGTCTGTGGATTCTCACCCAGGACTAAACAGACCTACACAGTGGTACTGAATGAACTAGCATAGGCAGGCGCATCCCAAGTTCCCACACAAAGGAGTCAGACAGAAACAGCCTCTGTCATCCAGTGGACAAAAACGTCCACATACCCTGCAATGTTCCCAAGGCCTAAAGTTCCTGACCCAGCATGGACAAACCCTATAACCACAGCTTATAGTAAATGGAGGGGGTGGGCACCCAGGGCACTTTGCCTGGGACTCAGGTGTCCCGGAACCCAGACCTCCTTGGGATAAGACTGGGTGCACAGCACTAAGGACCAAACTTCCCACCCATCATCGAGTTATAGAGTTCAGCGGTCAGAGCCTATGGTGAGAATGCTCCCCTGGTAGCCAGACTCAGCCAGCCACACTGAGAAGAGTCCAATGGCCTTCCCCCATTAATGTCCCAGAGTCTATAGGGGATATTAACATGAGGTTTACATAGAGGAATGTATAGCTAACTGGCCTGCCCTTTGCCTGGGCTGTAAATCCCAGACTGGGCTGACATTTCCTGGAGACAAGCTTCCCCTCCGGCTGTCACCAGGCAACAGCTTTCTCCTTTCAGCATGAGACTCCCAGGGGGGAATTCCAGTTCCGTCCTTGCTTCAGTAGTACGATAACCAAAGGGAAGGGCACGAGTTTGTCTTAGACTATCTTCGCCCTTGCCAAGATGGCTACAAGAGCCCTGGATCACTGAGGTCTTGCTCGTGCTGCTCTGATACAGAATGTCTGGGGTGGAGGGCAACCCTGGTGTTTCTACTGATCCTGGGATAACCTCTACTGCTGGTCTCTGGGCCCCTCGTCTGAGTAACAAAACAATTTGAGGTCCGTTGTTGAGTTCCTGCCCAGGAGACAGAGCTCTACAGCACCGTCCACAACCAGCCCCGACCTCGCTGCCCGCGGGACTAGAATGAGTCTACCAGGGCTGCTGCACTTTGCTCTCTAGGTCAGCCCCCTTCATGCAGGGCCCGAGAGAAAGTTCCTGGGTGGGGCCCATCCTACAGACAGGCGAGAGAGTCTTAGTATTGAGTCCCTGTGTGTCAGCACCTTGGCAGTTGACCCTGACCCACCTCCCACTCATCCCCAGGTCACGCCATGACCTCTGCAACTGTCTCTGTCACTTCCTCCTGAGAGTTCCCTGCTCCAACCTCATCCACAACACCCTCCCAGACTGGCATATCTTGTGCCTTTGGGGCACACCCCGAAGGGGGCTGCTGCCTGAAGATAAGACCAACCGTTGAGGGATAGCCTCTTGTCTATTTCCTGGGTTCTCGTTGCCAGGAGCCCTCAACCCACCTGCCTCATCTGGGGAAACTTACTGTCCTGAAGGTTGTCCCACAGAGCATGTGAGAGAGAGGCCTGCATAAGGGTCATCTCATGGCCATCTGGGCCTTACGGAAGAGGGACCACCCACAACACCATCCTGTCCTCCGCAAACAGGACAGGGGACCATGGGACTACCAGTCTCCTCCGGAGAGCTGTGGCCAGTCTAACTTTGTTGTTCCTTCTGCTGCAGGGTTGGGCTTCCAGGCCAGGCAATGGCTCTTCTGTGGCTCCTCTCTGTGTTCTTCTTGCTGGTTCCAGGGACTCAAGGTGAGTCCCGCTCAGCGAAAGGTCCAAAACAGAAGTCAAGACTGTGCGCCTTGGTGCCTTGTTCTGTGGGTCACCCTCCCCCACCCCCACCCCCGTCTTTGCAGAAAAGCCAGGTGGCATCCTGTAAGACACCATGTTTTAGGATTCTCTGCCATGTGGATCCTCAGTCATTCTGAATGGTGGCCCTGTATGGGCCCTGCCCCCCCTACCCCGAAATGCAGGTGTTGGAGAAGAGACCAAGGAATCTTTTTTCACCTCATCAGTGGGCCAAGGAGGGAGAGTGCAGCCTGTGCTGTCCTGGAGTGCGAGCTCTCAGGTCCCAGGCTAGAATGTCAGAGAGTCCCTGTGGAACAGTTTACAAACTGCACCACCACAGGTCTGAAAGCCTTGCCCATCCTGGACCCTCAGCTGAGTATCTCGCTCTAGCATGGGTGACCCCAATTCAAGCACCCAGCCGGCCCTTCGAGCATGGACAGAGACGGGAGTCCCAGAGAGCAGGGAGCAGGACTCCCTTGGCTACCTGTGCCTGAGGGCAGACTGTCTCTAGTCCAGTGTTGTCCCCTCTAGGCAGACACTGTAGGGATGAGGTAGCAACTGTATGTGTGAGTTGGGCTATCAGCACTGTGCACCCCGCTCCTCTCTTACAATGGGACCCCACACCACAGCTCCCTCGTCCCCACACTTTGGAGGGAGCAGGCAGCATGGCAATGTCCCGTTGCTGAGTGAGGACAGTCCAGAGGCCCCAAGGATGAGACAGGTGGCATTGGGGTGTCAAGACATCACCCATCGTAAGCCGAGGTTAATCTCTCTCTGCCTGTGTCTAGGAACCCAGGACCCACCTTCCCCTTCATACCAGTGTTTCAGAGGGCCAGGAAAGAGCCTCTTTCCCCTCCCAGTTCACTCAGTAGGCTGAGAGCCAAGGTGTCCTCTTGGAGCAAAAGTCCCAGAGATGAGAGCTAGATAGACCATGGCCTCTGTGGGCTCATCAGAGTTTTCGCTCTTCTTCAGTGGGTAACCTTTTTTTTTTTTTTTTAAGATTTTTTTAAATTTATTTTATGTATATGAGTACACTGTGACTGTCTTCAGACACCAGAAGAGGGCATCAGATCCCATTACAGATGGTTGTGAGCCACCATGTGGTTGCTGGGAACTGAACTCAGGACCTCTGGAAGAGAGTCGGAGCTCTTAACCACTGAGCCATCTCTCCAGCCCTTCAGTGGGTAACCTTACACACACACACACACACACACACACACACACACGAATGCACGTGCTGGGAGGGCCCCTTGAAGTGGTTCAAGGCATCTCCAGAAGGCCACTCCACCCTGTTTGGGGTGACCTTTGCTCAACGAGAGAGCACACAGAGCATTGAGTACACGGGGAGTGGGCATCAGACCAAGCTAGCCCTCCTCCCAGCTGATCTCCACTCTCCTTACAGGTGCAAAGGATGGAGACATGCGCCTGGTTAATGGGGCCTCAGCCAGTGAGGGCCGCGTGGAGATCTTCTACAGAGGCCGGTGGGGGACAGTGTGCGACAACCTCTGGAACCTTTTGGATGCCCACGTCGTCTGCCGGGCCCTGGGCTATCAGAATGCTACTCAAGCACTGGGCAGAGCCGCCTTCGGGCCAGGTGTGGCTGAGGTCCCTGAGTAGTGCTCCTCAGGCATCCCCTCCCGTGCCCCAGTGAGCAGCCCCAGTCACCGCCAAAGGTCCGGTTCCTACTCCATGCGGCTCCTGGCTTTCCTTTTGTGCCCACAGGAAAGGGACCAATCATGCTGGATGAGGTGGAATGCACAGGGAACGAGTCGTCACTGGCCAATTGCAGCTCCCTGGGCTGGATGGTGAGCCACTGCGGGCACGAGAAGGACGCAGGCGTGGTCTGCTCCAACGGTGAGCTGCCCTGCCCCCCACCCCCAGCATCTAGGGAAAGTGGCAGCGGTGCCCGTGCCTGGACCAGTACCCCCGTGTAAACAAAGTTGCAAGTGGCACTGTGGTTGTGGCTGGGAGCAGGCGTCCTCCAAGAGAGCCCCCTGTGTTACTTTAACGCCAGAGAAGCTTCTCTAGCAGGGCTAGATTACGGGCAAGGGACTGTATTCCAAGTACAAATGGCGCTGTGCTGGAGGGTTGGCTCTCTAAGGGCCGGTGTCTTACGGCTACTACTTGCTCTGACACATTGCACAGCACCCCTCCGCACAGGTTGTGTGTGATGGCGCTGAAGTGATTCTCGGTGGCTATGTTCAAGGACACTAACCGACAAACCTCGACTCCATCGAAAGTCTTCATCTCCAGTGCCTGAGGCCCAGTGGGAGTGTTGCTTCCTGGCTACCATCTGTGGCTTCCTCCTGGGGGGTGGGGGTGGGGGGGCAGGGCAATTTTGTTCCTGGGACATGCCTCTCTCTCCTGAGTTGGAGAACTGAGGCCTGGGGGTATTGAATCCCACAAGGTCAGACAGGCTTGCGTACAGGTTGATCTGAGGTGGAGGATCTCAGACTGGGGGAGCCTCATGAGTGTGAATAAGCTGTGTAGGCATGTGGAAGGCCCCACTGACTGGGGAACAGCATGAAACGGACACCAGAGGTAGAAGCTAGGGGGCACTGGGGCTGTAGTGTGAGGAGACACAAGGAGCCAGCCCACGCACTCCAAATGTAAAAACCAAGCCAAACCCGTATAGAGCAACACACGGTGTGGGATGCAGTTCTGGATTAGGGTCTGGGAGGCAGGGGAAGGTGGGGATGCCCTGAGATATGCCAGAGCCCCTTCAGGACTTGTTCCCCTTGGGACTGGGAACCCTCAAGTTTTAATGTAGGGTTGCAATGGGACCCTAACTTATCAGGGTTTTCACTGGGCATAGGGTGGCCTCTGCAGTCACTGGGGGCTTGCGAAGGATGGGCACAGCCTCAGGGTCGGTGACTCCTCTAGAGGAAGTGCCTGAGTGTGAGGTACAAGGAGCCAGCCTCTGAGTACAGCAGGGCACAGCAGGGCCAGCTGCTGTTTTGTGCAGTTCAGAAAGCATCTGCAGCCTCCCTTCAGGCCTGTCCCATCCTGCATCTTCCCACAAGCCCTCTGAGCAGAGGCAGGTACCAGGATGTCTGGTTCAGATGAGGACCCTGACTCCTGGGGGGTCTAATGGAACTTAAAGTCACAAAGAAAATGATCCACAAAGGCCATGTCCTTACACAGCCTCTGTCCATCCCAGATACCAGGGGCATTCACATCCTAGACCTCTCTGGAGAGCTCCCAGATGCGCTGGGCCAGATCTTTGACAGCCAGCAGGACTGCGACCTGTTCATCCAGGTGACAGGGCAGGGACACGGGGACCTGAGCCTCTGTGCCCACACACTGATCCTGCGCACCAACCCCGAGGCCCAGGCCCTATGGCAAGTGGTGGGCAGCAGTGTCATCATGAGAGTGGACGCTGAGTGCATGCCTGTCGTCAGAGACTTCCTCAGGTAAGCCAAGCCTTCAGCTCTGGGAGTACCTGGGCTGCACGTTCCTCCTTACCTCTAGAGCACCCACTCTGCTAGGTTGGAGCCACAAGGTAGCAGGTCTGTCCCACACACTCACATATCACACAGCCACATGCGTGCTTCTTCATGCTGCACACATCTGCCCTTGCAGACAAAGGGTCACAAATTCTCACATCTATCTTCAGAATCACACGGGCACACATCTGAGTGTTTCCTGCACTGGTATGAACACAGCATTCACATCTAAATGTTCCCTGCCTTTGCATGGAAGCATGAAACAGTCAGACATCTGAATACTCACTACCTCTGCATCCATATATGCATATGCACATGCATGTGCACACATGCAAGCGTCCACATGCACACACACACTTATGCATCCAAATATTTCCCATACTTGCATGGGAGCATGGAACACTCAAACATCTGAATACTCAATTACTACTTCTGCATGCACATGAATGCACATACACACACACATGCATGTGCGTGTGCACACACACACACACACACAATCATGAATCCATATGTTTTCTGCACTTGCTTAAACACATGTGCATCCATCTGACCCTTCCTTTTACATGTGCCTATGTGTCTTCTTGTCGTAGTCACTGTTCTGTCACTATGAAGTAACACCGTGACCAAGACAACTCTTCAAATGAAAGTATTTATTTGAGGGCTTGCTTAAGCTTCAGAATTTTAGTCCATTGTCATCGTGGCAGGGAGCACGGCAGCAGACAGGCAGGTCCTAGAGCAGTAGCCGAGAGCTTTACATCCTGATCCACAGGCAGAGAAAGACTGGGGCTTTGAAACCTCAAAGCCAACCCCCTAGTGACACACTTCCTTCAACAAGGCCACACCTCCTAATCCTTCTAATCCTCTCAAACAGACCCACTCTCCAGTGACTAAACACTCAGCTATTTGAGCCTTCGGGAACATACTCAATCAAACCACCACACTGTTCTCACTCACAAGCATCCCACGCACACGGAAGTGGTGTGCACACATGCATCCCATGCACACTAAAGTGGTGTGCACACATGCACTCTCACCCACATTCAATGCATGCAAATACATGCCCTTTTCACTATATGACTCTAAACATCCTCTCCAAATCACCACGCGCTGTTTTAAGAAGTTTCTGATCGGGGTTGGGGATTTAGCTCAGTGGTACAGCGCTTGCCTAGCAAGCGCAAGGCCCTGGGTTCGGTCCCCAGCTCCGAAAAATAGAAAAGAGAAAAAAAAAAAGTTTCTGATCCCCCAACCCAGAACTTCTCAGACTTTCATTTTGAAAGCAGTGGTCTAAAAGCGGAACATTTATTAGAAGTATTCTCTTTCGCTCTTATGGCTTGGTGCTTTCTATAACGGAACATGACATTTATGAGAACAATACTGGCAATTAAACCTGGATTAAAACCGTTCCCTTCCAGCCTAAGTGCTCAGAGCAGGCGGGGATCCAGTGTCCTGCTGGTGAAGTCAATATATAAGACACCATAGAGTGGGGGAGATGCCATCCATCTTCCTACACCTCTGTGCCCTGCCCCCAGCTGTGGCCTGAGGTCTGTGCTCTGTGTCTCTCCCACCCTCCCTCTCTCCCTCCTTTCCCCTCCCGCTCCTCTCAGCCCACTTCAGCATCCCTCTGCAGTCGTAAACATGCATGCATGCACCCTCCAGTTGTCCCTCAAGCCACTTGTTGCTGATGTCTGAAACTTAAGACTGGGCGAGCAAGGCAGGGGAGGCATGAGGTCCAAGGGTCCACTCTGGAGTGGGGTGAAGATCGGACACTAGTGCCAACCCTTCTCCCTGCTCCTCCCTCCTTCAACAGCAGTGGGAGGTTGGGGGGTGGCATCCTACGATCCCATGCCCTCTCTACGAGCTGATTTCATGAAGGGTCTCTTGCCACTTGGGTAGGGTGGGTCAGGCCAGAGGAGAGAGTTGCCATCCCAGCCTCTGGGGTGCCGTGAAGTCAACGGCAGGGACCTCAGACCTGTTTGAACACTTGGGCACAAAGAGAGAGGTCCCCGTGGCCTCGGTAGGCTCCGACCCTCCACGTGGCTCATAGTCACAGGGAAACAGAAATAAGGTGATGGTTGTCACCTGACTTAGGGAGAGAGGTTACCACAGGAACCCAACAGGGGACCCATGCCCAGACCTCTGCTGACTAAGACTCATAGTGACAGCAGAGAGACCAGGAGATGACAGAAACCCCTCAGGTGAGGGCGTTCACACACGAGGAAGAAAGCGGCTGTAGGTGTCTTTGCCAACAGTTACTCACCTGACATCCCAAAGTTGTTGCCAGTCCGTGTGAGGTTGAGGACCACCGATGCCCAGTGCCTGAGGTGACAGCAGGCCAGGCATACAACACAGGCTGACTCCAGACACCTGGCTTCCCTCCCTCCCTCCCTCCCTCCCTCCCTCAGGTACTTTTACTCCCGAAGAATCGAGGTCACCATGTCTTCTGTCAAGTGTCTGCACAAGCTGGCCTCCGCCTATGGAGCCACAGAGCTCCAGGATTACTGTGGACGGCTTTTTGCCACCCTCCTCCCCCAGGACCCCACTTTCCATACGCCCCTGGAACTTTACGAGTATGCGCAGGCCACCGGGGACTCTGTGCTGGAAGCTCTGTGTGTGCAATTCCTGGCCTGGAACTTCGAGCCTCTGACACAGGCCGAGGCCTGGTTGTCTGTTCCCAATGCCTTGATCCAAGCTCTCCTCCCCAAGAGCGAGCTGGCTGTGTCCAGTGAGCTGGATTTGCTGAAGGCAGTGGACCGGTGGAGCACAGCAACCGGCGCCTCCCGCAGGGATGTAGAGCGCCTGGTGGAACAGGTCCGCTTTCCCATGATGCTGCCCCAGGAGCTGTTTGAGCTACAGTTCAACCTGTCCTTGTACCAAGGTCACCAGGCCCTGTTCCAGAGGAAGACCATGGAGGCCCTGGAGTTCCACACAGTGCCTCTCGAAGTGCTGGCCAAGTACAGAAGCCTGAACCTCACCGAGGATGTCTACAAACCCCGGCTTTACACCTCTTCTACCTGGAGTAGCCTGCTGATGGCCGGTGCCTGGAGTACACAAAGCTACGAATACAGACAGTTCTACACATACAACTATGGCTCACAATCCCGCTACAGCAGCTACCAGAACTTCCAGACCCCACAACACCCCAGCTTCCTCTTCAAGGACAAGCTGATCTCCTGGTCAGCCACCTACCTCCCCACCATCCAGAGTTGCTGGAACTATGGCTTCTCGTGTACCTCTGACGAGCTCCCTGTACTGGGCCTCACCACATCCAGTTACTCCGATCCAACTATCGGCTACGAGAACAAAGCGCTGATCCTCTGTGGAGGCTACAGTGTGGTGGATGTCACCACTTTTGTAGGCTCTAAGGCCCCTATTCCAGGCACCCAGGAGACCAATAGTTCCAAGACCCCCTCCCTCTTTCCCTGTGCCTCAGGGGCCTTCAGCAGCTTCCGCGTGGTCATCCGCCCCTTCTACCTCACCAACTCCACTGACACAGAGTAGATGGTACATCTCAGCGGTGGGGACTCAGACATTCCTGTGTTCCCTCCTTGGCCGCCGGCCTCTCTGTAGGAACCTCCAGCAGCCTGTCACCAGATTTCCCTTAGCTTCCACTGTCTCCATGAGCTTTAAAATGTACTAGAAGGTTTCAGCCAGTACTCACTCCAGGTCTGAGAGTCTCGGGGCCCCCAATTGTAGGCACAAGGAGGTCCTGTGGGATTCCCCATCAGTCACAGTCACTAATCTGAAATCATTAAAGTGGCATGTGCTTCTCACAACGTTTGTTTGTTTATGGGTGGGTATCCTTGGCTCCCTCCAGTATTTGGAGGGCAGGTGAGCTGGGTTCTGGGGGACAGGGAGTAAGATTGTGAGCCCATCAGGGAGACTGACAGTCACAAGCAAACATCCCAGCCCTGGCCCAGGACCACCACGGAGGAACCGAGTGGGGTGCAACCAGGGATATTGAGCTGGTGAGTACAGGTCTGATCCGACTGAGAACGGGCATCTCCCAGAAGGGGCTGCCGGGCTTGGACTCTGAGGCTAAAGAGCAGCAGGAAGAGATCGGAGGGAGAAGGAAGAGGCGTGGCAACCAGCTGTTCCTCCAGAAGCCCTTGAACCGGCACCAGGACAGGGGGACAAAGACGAAGTCCAGTATCTCTAAGAATGGATACGTGGAGAGACTCTAGATACATCAGTAGACATTCAGTCACTCACAGCAGCAGAAGACAGTGAGGATAGAAATCAGGCAGAAGAGGGAGCTAGGTACTGGGTGACTCGCTGTGGGGACATCCCTTGGGAGTGTCACCTTTCAGTCCCGAGCAGTGGATGCCCCTCCCCATCTCCTTTAATGGCCAACAAGAATGTGTGTGTGTGTGTGTGTGTGTGTGTGTGTGTGTCTATCTGTCTGTCTGTGTGTCTGTGTGTCTGTGTCTTTGTGTATATACCTAAGTTTGCCCAGTGCAGGAGAGGCCTTCAGGGGCTCAACTCCAAGTGGAGCTTTCTAATTCAGCCAGATTTTCCAGGAACCCATAACTATATATGTTCCCCCTACCTGGCTCCATAGGACCCACCCTTTGGGTTAAGGAATCCCAAGGGTAACGTATGCCAGGCAATCTAGGCAGCCACACAATCTCATGACCCCATAGTCAGCAAGTTGCCCCTCCCCATCTCCTTTATGGCCAACAAGAAGTGTGTGTGTGTGTGTGTGTGTGTGTGTGTGTGTGTGTGTGTGTGTGTGTATGTGTGTGTGTTACCCCCAGGTCTCATTTCTCAAGATCTCGTTGGTCAGCTTCACACAACCTAGAATCGTGAGGAAGGAAGTGTCTCAACGATGGATTGCCTGCATTGGGTTGCATGCTTGTGTGCATGTCTGTGAGTTCACTGTTGTGGGAAGACCCAGCCCACTGTGGGCAGCACCATTCCCTAGGCAAGGAGTCCTTGCTAGCAAATAGGATTGAAGAAACTTATCTGAGGATGAGCAAGCAAGCATCTGTGCATTAATTTCTCTCTGATGTGACGGGCTACATGCTCCTGCCTGGATGCCCCCATGTGATGAACTGCAACTTAGAACTAGGAACTAAAATAACCTCTTTCTCCTCTGAATTGTCTTTCTGTCAAGGAATTTCATCACAGAAACAGAAATCGGGCCGGAACAGCTTATGCAGAGCTTTCCTGGCACTCCCTCAGCATTGACTGATGGACATTCTCCTCCCATGAGAGCCATCACTCCTGTCTCCACAAGCACTTCATGTTGTCAGCATTTTTAAACTTCAGCCATTATGGGGGGGGGCGGGGTATGTTCATATCAGCCATCCCTTCGACACTGTGACAGAATGCCTTGAGCAAGACAACTGAGAGGAGGGAAGGTAGATTTAGCCCACACATTCAGAGGCTTCAGTCTGCCCTCACTTGACCCCAGTTGACCTCAAAGCCTCATTACAAACTCATTCATTGACTGGCACCCTCTGGATGCAACCACCTTATGAGAACTCAGCAGCTGGAGAACAAGCCTTCAACACAGGGCTTGAGGGAGGGGGCAGCTCTAGATTCACACCGTTAACAGTAACTTGGAAGGGACCAGTCACCGCCTGCCTTCCTCATCCTTCCTTGTCTCAACCCACCCGGAACATCCCATCAGTTGTATACAAGGAAACATTTCTGTTTCCTAGGTGAAAACCGATTAAGACTTTTAAAGTAAATTGTTGCAGTGTTTTCCTTTGAGGCTAGAAAGCTGAGGCCCTTTAGATTGTAGATGGTCAGATTAGACTTGAGCCTGCCTACTCACTGCCACCCACACAGGAGCACTGCCCTGGCTTGCTGGAGACAATCTGCTCAGTTCGCAGGCTCCTGCTGCAGGGAGAGGCTCCTGTGTGGAGGGAAAGTTAAGTTCCTGCCGCAGCTGCAAAGGTGGAGTGTTATTCGGAAAGGTCTTGTCATCCCTGTGTAAACCAGGCATGCTGGGCGCTTGCCTGGCATCTTAGCACCGGGAAGGCTGAGGCAGGACGATCACAAGTTTTTAGGTCTGCCCGGACATTTATCGAAGTTACCAGGCCAAACAGTGATTTTCAGACCTTTTTTTTGAACACACGTGTTCATGACTTTGTGCGCCGGCTCCTTTTATGCCAGCTTGACACAAGCTAGACTCCTCGGAGAGGAGGGAGCCCCAATTGAGAAAATGCCGCCATAAGATGGGGCAGCAAGCAAGCTGGTAGAGCATTTTCCTAATTAGAAATTGATGTGGGGGGGGCTGGAGAGATGGCTCAGCGGTTAGAGCACTGACTGCTCTTCCAGAGGTCCTGAGCTCAATTCCCAGCAACCACATGGTGGCTCACAACCATCTGTAACGAGATCTGGCGCCCTCTTCTGGCCTGCAGTTACACATGCAGGCAGAATGCTGTACATAAAATAAATAAATAAATAAATCTTAAAAAAAAAAAAAAACAAAGAAATTGATGTGGGAGGGCCCAACCCATTGTGGGTGGGGCCATCCCCCCCCACCATGGTGGTCCAGGGTTCTATAAGAAAGCAAATTGAACAAGCTTCAGAGAGGAAGCCAGTAAGTAACCCACTCCATGGCCTCTGTGTCGACTCCTGCCTCCAGGTCCCTGCCCTGCTTGAGTTCCTGTCCTGACTTCATTCAGTGATGAACTACAATGTGGAAGTGTAAGCCAAATAAACCTTTTCCTTCCCAAGTGACTTCTGTGGGTTTTTTGTTTGTTTGTTTTTGTTTTTTAATCACAGCAATAGAAACCCTGATGAGGGACAATGACATAATATAAAGTCAATAAAGAGTTAAAAGGAGAGGTTGGGGATTTAGCTCAGTGGTAGAGCGCAAGGCCCTGGGTTCAGTCCCCAGCTCCGGAAAAAAAGAAAAAAAGAAAAAAAAAAGAGTTAAAAGGAACCAAGCAAGACTTGAGAGATGACTCGGTGGGGCTCGCTGCTGAGCCTGAGGACGTGAGTTCAGTTCCCTCCCCAGGACCCAAATGGTAGAGGGCAGGCACGCACATACGCCAGTGCTCGAGTTCCATGCCTGCCTGTCCTGCCCTCTGAAACTGTAAGCCACAAACAAATTCCTCTATCCGCTGCCAGAGTGCCGTTAGTGTCGGCTGGTGTGAGTCTCTCTGTTAAACCTCATTGACTGCAAAAGAAGCTTGTCTGATGAGGTTGAGAGAGGCATTAATCTGTGTGTATAAAGGTGAGTACACGTCTGTAATCCCAGCACTCAGGAGGCATACACAAGAGGTTCTCTGGGAGTTCAAAGCCAACCTGGTCTAGTTGGTGAGTACCAGGAAAGCCAGGGCTACCTAGAGAGACCCTGTCTCAATTTTTTTTTTTATTCTTTTTTTCGGAGCTGGGGACCAAACCCAGGGCCTTGTGCTTGCTAGGCAAGCGCTCTACCACTGAGCTAAATCCCCAACCCCTCAATTTTTTTTTTAAAAAGTCTTATGTCCATTTAGCAGAGTACTAGTAGCAAGTTGTCCTTCAGGGCCTGAGATCTGTCTAGCCACTGGTTCAAATGCATTTTTTAAAAACTCCTTAATCAAACCTTGAAAGACAAAAATGGAAACAAGTAACCTCCAGGACCCTCCCGTCCTGTACATATATGCATAGGTGACCTCAGTTCCCTCCCAGGATACCCTTCCTTCCCTAGACAGAGTCCCTGCAATACAGGGTTAGAGGATCCCTTTTCTTTGCCATTCATTTGGCAGTCTGGCATACATCTGGGCTGACTTCCCTGGGGAAGTATGGGCAGGGGGGAAGTTTTAGAGAGGAGGAGAAGCAATTATATGTTATCAATTGGATCAGAGGTTGTTGTGTTGTGTGTTCTTTCGTGTGGCGATTTAAGTTCAAGAGAGTATGTGACGGCCAGAGACACTAAGCCGCCATGGAATTGGGATGTGTATGTCTGGCATGGTGGCAACCTGCCTTGGGAACTAGATGTGTAGAGAGATTGCTGCCAGGCTCAGAGAGAAGCCATCGGCAGTGTGATATGGGATGGAGCAGAGTGGGTGAGACGCTTTGCTGTTTGAGATGAAAATATCTACCAGATATCTTGGGGCACTACAGTGCCGGATCTAGTGGGGGTAAAAGAGAGCATTTTTTTGTAATTTTATAGCAACAGGGCCTGAAGAGATATCTCAGTGGTTGAGAGTGCATATTATTCTTTCAAAAAGACCCTGGTTCAAATCCCAGCAGCTACATGGTGGCTCACAACACTCTGTAACTCCAGTTCTGGGGGTGGGGGTTTGGGGGGTGAGTGTCTCTAGCCTCTAAAGGTTTCTGAACACATGTGGTGCATATAAACTCAGACAGTCATTGTCTTAGTCAGAGTTTCTATTCCTGCACAAACATCATGACCAAGAATCAAGTTGGGGAGGGAAGGGTTTATTCAGCTCACACTTCCTCATTGCTGCTCATCACCAAAGGAAGTCAGAACTGGAACTCAAGCAGGTCAGGAAGCAGGACCTGATGCAGAGGCTATGGAGGGATGTTACTTACTGGCTTGCTTCCCCTGGTTTGCTCAGCCTGCTCTCTTATAGAACCCAAGACCACCAGCCCAGGGATGGTACCACCAACCACGGACTGAGTCCTCCCCCCTTGATCACTAATTGAGAAAATGCCTTACAGCTGGGTCTCATGGAGGCATTTCCTCTAGGGAGGCTCCTTTCTCTGTGATAACTCCAGCTTGTGTCAAGTTGACACACAAAACCAGCCAGTATAGTCATGCATACCTACACATAAAATAAAATAAACATTTTTAAAGTCCCCTGCCTCTCTTTGCTCTTCATGCCATCATGCCTCTAGCTTTGGCTGGCTCCTTTCTCTCCTAAGGTGGTGACCTCCCAGACCTCTGAGTTCTGTAGTGAGGTTTGCTGTGTCAGCCACAGGCCTGAGAGAAAGCCACTGGAGGGCACCAGAGCAGAGCTGAGCAAGTTAACCGCAGGGGAAGACCTGTGTCTTCACTGAAGCCTCTCTCATCACACCCGACCTGAGCACTCCTCAGCTGCCCTGGGCAGAGTTGGGGTGCTGAGGGAGGGCTACATCTGTCTAGAGGGGTTCAGCTGATACACGACTGCCACAGTTAAATCTTCCTCCATGACGCCTCTCAGGGCCTTCAGAATGCCCTGCGTAGAAGGCATGGGAGGAGCCTGTCTTTCATATTGAGGCTCTTAGGACTTTGCCTGAACCCTATACAAATGAGGGGGACACAGTAGCCCCCAGGTAGCCTTGCGATGGGGCTGTGGTTACTGGCAGAGAACTGGAAACCCCTGCTGTACCCTGACCTCCAGGGTGAGTCAGTAGAACCAGAGAGACCAAGACTGAGTCAGTTGTCCCCACATGACAGATCCAGAGTCCTCACAGGCCCTCCAGGCCCAGGGGATGTGCTCCTGGGCCGCACACTCCAAACGGCATGGCCCAGAAGCTCTGTCCTCTGGAGTCGTCCTGATTTCTCCCCATGTCCTTGTCCCTGTGGCTGTTTATCTGTGACCCTTCACTGTCTCCTGTATCCCATCGGCCATAGTAATATGTTTTCCTGACTTCTGAGAGAGCATTGTAGACAATTCGTACATGTGAGGAAGGGGGTGTGGGGAGCTCTGGGTGTCCAGACAGACATCTGATGGGGACTTCTGTGTGCCTGAGCCAAACCCTGGGTTTTGTTTGTTTCTTTGATTGTTTAATGTGGGCTCTGTAGTTGGATCATAGCGTGGATAGCTGGTGTCAGGAGGACCTGGTGAATGACCCTGCATGGGGGAACCTAGGGAGTGGGGTAATAGACATCATGTAGAGCCTAACAGGAACCAGACAGAGGCACACACAGCTGGCTTGCCAAGAACAATATGCCTGAAGCAGGGAGAGGACATGAGTTGGTTTCAGCTGGAAGAACAGAACCCTGGCTCTGTCAAAGACTACCTCGGGGCGTGCTTGCCAAGACTAGAGGAGGGAAGTATCCTAAGGCAGTGTGGGTAAAACGGAACATGGCAAGTGCAGGCTGGGGGCTGGAAAGGTCCTGAGGGCAGTCCCAAGACCCTAGAGCATCCTCATGCTGTTCAGGGGAGGGAAAGAGCAAAGATCCAGCCCCCTGCCCCATCTGTGCAGTGACACCTGGCAACCTGCTTGCCACCCATGCCCCACCTGGATCCCCAGCGGACCTGGGAGGAATGGGAATCCAGGTATGTACTTGACCCCAACACTTAGGAAAAGCAAAGGTCATGAAGTAGGTCCTAAAAAATGACAGGGATACTTTTTGTCCCCATGGCTCCAGAGACCAGAAGCCTGAGATCTAACTATCCTGGGATCAGTTACACCAGCAGCCTCTGAGGGACAGTGTTTCCAGAGTCCCCTTGGTATGTGGGTGTGCCTCTCCCTACTCTCAGACAGCATCTGCTTGTCTGTTGATGTCACTGACCACTTTACTGTTCTCCTCTCTCCAGCAAGGAAACCAGTCAGGCTCAGGGCCTCCCAAAACACAAGTGATCTCCTCTCATGACCCTGGCCTCGTGAACGGTGAAGTCTGTGTCCAAAAGTCACACCCACAAGCTACGGGCTTAGTACTATCATTGGTGTATGGAGAGGGCACTGTTCAACCCACCGGCATTCCTGACCAGGGCTGGCTGACAGCCCGTGGATACCGGTGCCACGAATCCTGATGCAGTAGGTACTGATGCTAAGGGAGTAGAGTGCTGTTCCTGAGGCCCACCCCACGTGCTATGATGTCAGAGCGGGTGGGCCTGCAGCACGTCCTCCGATAATGCTGTATCCTCCTCACTATGCTAGCTTCGAATGGCCACGGGGTTCTGAAGGCTGCCATCTTCCCTGGGCTCCTGTAACGCCCCAGGGTCCTTGACAGAACCTAGTTTGTGTTTACAGAGGTGCTTGGCCACTTTGATGACAGTCTTTGTGGGAGGCGTCCAAAACCCGCTGCCTGGACCGCTTAGAAATTGGAAGTAGGGCCAGGTGTGGTTGGCAGGAAAAGGAGCCTGCTGCCAAGCCTGACCATCTGAATACCCAGCCCCAGAACACACATGGTTGAAGGAGAGAATCGACTCTTGCAGGTTGTCTCCTGACTTCCACATGTGTGCCGTGGCACTGAGCACCTCCCAAAAGAAGAAAAAGAACTGGATTTAATTAATTTAGAGCTATCTGTCTGAGTGGGTTTGGGGGAGGGTTTTGATCATAGCATTATCCAAGAGTCTAAGGGGCCAAAGCAGGGAGACTGAAGAGTCAAGAGGAAGAAGAGGAAGACAAGACAAATGAAGAGAAGGAAGATGATCTTAACAGCTGGTGTGGGACAGTAACCAAAATCTGCAGTTTGCTGGGGCTAGCGAGGAGACCTTCCTCTAGTTAGGGGATGGCCAGGCTGGGACTGGGCTCCAAGGTCCCCTGCCCCAACCAGGCTCCACTTCTCCTCAGACAAGGCATCTCCTAAACTCCCACCCTTGAGCCAAAGTCACTTCCTCTCCAGGTGGTGGTGCTGCTGATGTAGTGACACCTGCCTTTCCAGGTGTGGTGACAGGAAAGCACCTGCCTCTCCAGGTGGTAGTGCTGTGACACCTGCCTTTCCAGGTGTAGTGATGGAGCCACCTATCTCTCCAGGTGCTGCTGCTGCTGATGTAGTGACACCTGCCTTTCTAGGTGTAGTGACAGGAAGCCACCTGCCTTTCCAGGTGGTGGTGCTGTGACACCTGCCTTTCCAGGTATAGGAAGCCACCTGCCTCTCCAGGTGGTGGTGCTGATGATACAGTGACAGGCCAAGAGATAAACAGTCACCTTGTTACCTCAGAGTGTCCAGGTAGCCAAAGTCAGCATATTTGTTTAACAGGTCTGACAGGGGATGCCACATAGAGACTCTGGGCTCTGGGCTAGGCCTTCTGAAGTGTGTCTGTTCCTGGGATCTGAGTGAGACAACTGCCTGGCCACCCCAACTCCTGTGACAGTCTGGGAAGAGCAGGCAATCAATCAAACTCAAGCCCATCTTAAGCTCTCCTAGGCCATACATAGGCTTGCAAACTCCAGTCTTAGCAAAGAGAGCCCACTCCACTGGCTTAGCGAGAAGCAACGCTCTAGATGTTTGATTGGTTTACTGGCCTCCCCCATCCCTGGGTGACCTCTAGTTCCCCTGGCCTGGCTTCAGCAGGCTCCTTCAGCCGGAGTTCCTCTGGTCCCTCATGTTTCCTCCTCGTTCATCCAGTGACCCTGCCGTCTCACCAGCTGTGGATCGACTCCCCCAGGTTATGTTGGGAGTCGAGCCAGTGAAGGCTCTCTGTTCAGCATAAGGCCCCACTGCAGGGACCCTGCATCTGTCGAAATGATCAAGTGGTTTTCCGGGGATTTATTTAGTCTGTGTGACTTCATCTCTAACATGACTCTGATGGAGCACGGCTTTCAGCTTCTATGCAGATGAAGAAACTCAAATGGGCTGTGACATTAGGAACAGCGCGGGTGACCTTATAAGCAGATGGTCTTGAGGGAGCATGGCCCTTGTTAGCAGCAGCCATCAGCCAGGGTCTATGCTGTGACCTGGGCTGTGAGTTTGGATGGTGGAGCAGAACTTCCCTGGGAGGGGTCGGGGATGAGGGGAGGGATGGGGGCAGCGCTGCCACATGAATTTCCAGAACCCTGTGGAGACTGCGTGGCCTGGTGCTAAATTGTTTGGGAGCTCAGAAAACTAGCTTATCTCGGAGTCAGCTTTCAGTTCTAAATGGGTTGCCTCTATCCTAGAGACTCCTTGATCTTGACACTAGGGTGAGCTAGACAAAAGACACCCAAGGTGTGACAGTGTCTCCTGTGGAGACCGCTCCATAAAGAGAAAGCACCATCTGGCCAAAATGGTGGTACCTGGGAACTGGGAGAAGCCAGAACCAGCATCGGGTAACTGTTCCTTGGTCTCCTATGAGCCTGGGATGTCCTGGACAACTGATCTAAGTTAGAGCAGCCTCTCCCTCCTCAGCAAAAAGCCCCTGAAGGCAGATGGGTGTCACAGCAGGAGGCCCTTCGATGGTGAGAACAAGTACCACAGGAGTGGTGTTGCCATGGCAACAGGCTTGTGGAGTGGTGGGGATGGTCTATCCTGGAGACTTCTTGGTCTTCAGAGCTGGCCTGATCTACCCTCCTCAGCTGTACGTACATCAGTTCCCACTTCTTTCTTGGGGGAACAATTCTAGGCCCACAATGAGACTCACCTAGGGAAGGCCTTGGGCAGCCCCTCACTGCCACTTACAGGGTGCAATCCTCAGGAATCCTAAAGGCCATCTGCACCCAAAAGCCAGTGCCGAGCCTTGGTGTACCCTGGACCACCCTTCCCCATGGACCACACCTGTGGATCGCTTTGCAGCTGCTGCCTGGTCATCGAGGGGACCACCGAGTTCCGATGTCATAATCGGTGCCTTTTGTGTGTGCCTTTAGGACCAAATGTCCAGGCTCTAGAGTCCTGCCCTTCAGCAATGTGACCTTAGGGAGATGCTGCTCCCTCTGAACCTTAGCCTCAGGTATGGACAGAGGACTCCCCACCCTCGGTTGTTGTGAGTCCTGAATGAAGCAGTATGTGAAGATGTCTTCAGCTATGATGGATGCTGGCTGTTGACTCGTGCACCAGGAAGGAATCCTGACTGAGCAGATCTCTCAGCCCCCGTTCCTGAGAAATGAACCTCTAAGGACCTACCCCGAGCTTCCTGGGAGGGGAATAAACGCCTTCTCAGTCCAGGAAAAGAAGTGGTTCAATATCTCTCCCTGCTTCTGCCAACCCAAGGCTCTCAGAACTGAATACTAAGGTTGTTACCCAGCCAGCTGGCTGGCTGTGTAGAGACCCTGGCACCTTCTCTCCCAGAAATGGATTTTCCTCGAGTCAGCAGGGCTTAGGGCTTCCTGGGAAGGTCAGAGAGAAGAGCCCCTGAGGTCAATGGAGGAGGAGGCTGGTCTTTTAAGAATCTGAACTGTATGACCGGGCAAAGACTTTGCTGAACACCTAGGAGCTTGCTGGATGGTGGGGGAGGATGTGGTCAGCTTAGGGGGAGACTTCTCTAGAGCACCATGTGAGAGGACAGAGACTGGCGAGGTACTGTCTTTTCCAGAGCAGTGGAGAGACCGTGAATCTAAGCGTAGAAATTTACATTAGCCAGGACCTTTTCCAGAATTCTTCTGGGAGTCACCTACCCTCACCCTGCCAGGCAGTGGGGACAGCAGGAAAGAGATCCGGAGCCCATGATAGAGGAAGAGAAAGAGGAGAGCACAGAGATGAGAGGAGGGAGGGAGAGAACAGGCGTGAAAGATTCACATCCTCATGACCTGATATTGGATGTTGCAGCCCTGTTTTGCCCACTCTTTTGGGCAAGGTGGTTACAAAAGCCAGCCTGATTCAATGAACGGGTGGGGCTTCAGATCCCATGGTGGGTGGAGGACCCGGAGGAGGGACATGGCGTGTGCCCATTCTCTGCTGAGTGGCTTTGGTCTCTGGTGCAAAGTAACCCCCAAAGCCAAGGCCAGCAGCGGGGACAGGGTCACGGCTGGAACCAGGATAGCTCAGCTCATCCGGAGTCTAAGTTGTTTGAGGAGGTAGATTCTGGATAAGAACAGGAGCCAGATACAGGCGTATGCACCTGTGGTCCCAGCTGCATGGAAGAAGGGTGGAGGCAGAAGGATGGCTTGAACCAGAGTTTGAGGCCATCCTGGCCAGCACAGACTGCCTCCCCTGGGTCCTGGGAGAAGGGAGGCATGGCTGCTGGTGGGCTGTGATGTGGGGGTTGGCCAGAGGAGGGCAGATCCAGTGGAACAGCTTTCTTACCAGCTATCTTTATTGTAGTTGTTGAAGTTAACTTTCAAAATTACACTCTCCCCACCCCCACCCTCAAGGGAGCACTGGCACAGAGCACTTTGCTGAGCGGGACTAAAGAAAACCTCAGAAAATACCAGAGTGTTCTGGAAACACCCCAGGACAGTGGCTCACTATGCTGCTTGCTTTCGGGAGAGAAGGCTACCCCGATCGCAGCTCATGAAACCAGGGGTGAGGGGGTGTTTGAGGACGAGACTCCGTCTGCCTCACCTGCCAGCCTGGGACCCCTGGTTCCCTTGCCTCAGTCTCCTGAGTGCTGAGATCAGCCTCACGGACCACTCTGCACAGCTTCTGTCTGCCCTCTGATTCCAGTCAGAGCTGGCTCCTCCGAATGGGCAGTGGGGGTTTTCAAATAGGATGTGGAAATTGCTCCAGATGTGAGAGGTTTAGACACGCAGTCAGCTTTTCCCCAGCCTGTCTCCCTGGTCTAGACAAACAGAACTGGAGACATTGTTGGTAAGAAACGGAAAGTTTAACCCAACCTAGCAGTGACTGGTTTCTACTTCAATACAAATTACTTTTAGGCCGACATGGTGGCTCAAGCCTTTAATCCCAGCACTTAGGAGGCAGAGGCAGGAGGATTTTTTTTTTTTTGTGAATTTGAGGCCAGCCTGATTTTACATAGTTGAGTTCCAGGACAGACAGGACTACATAGGAGACCCTGTCGCAAAAGAAGAGAAGAATTGCTTTTGGAAAGGTGACTGGACAGGTGTCTGGCTAATCAGGCTGTGTGTTTGGGAAGGCGATAACACACAAAGCCATGCAAAATGAGTCCATAGTGCAAGAGGGGTCTGCTTTAAGCAGAGGCAGTATTGGGGAGGGGCCTATGGGAGGTGGTGCCCAGCCCCACAATGCTTTTCTTGTTCTCAGAGGTTGTCTTTGGCACAGTTGCTATCAAGATGCATGAGGCTCTTTTCTTAGAACTAAGGTACTGTGTGTGTGCTAAGGTACTGTGTGTGTGTGTGTGTGTGTGTGTGTGTGCATGTGTGTGCATGTGTATGCATGTGTGTGCACGCCCATGTGCATATGTGCTTGCATGTAGTTATGTGCACTTGCAAATATACATATATCTATGGTTGCACATAAGTTCACATGTATCTGGAGGTCTGAGGCTCATATTATTTGGAGGGCTAAACTCTCTCACTGGCCTAGAATTAACGAAGTAGGCTAGGCCAGCTGGCCAGTGAGCCCCAGGGACCCACTCGTCTCCACACACCTGGCCCAGGATTATGGAACATGTCACGACATCATCTTTTTCATATGGGTTTCAGAAATCATGCCATACAGCAGGTGTTTACTGAGTGACAACCCACTTTGCCAGCATGGGACTTGGACCATCTCTGCGTGGAAGCCGGCCTTGAAGGGGAAGAAGCTCTTTGTCTCTGGGAAAGGCTGGAGGTCCTGGATGCTCCCTTTGGAGAGAGTCAGACCCTTCCCCAAGCGGCTGAAGCCAGCATTAAGAAATGACAGGAGGTCTGTGGGGTCCAACTTCTAGGAAGGAGAGTGAGTCATGGATGCCACATCTGTCAAGACAGGTGAGCAGCCTGGGGCTTCTAGCCCTGCGTGTGACACTTCTTAGATGTCCTGGAGAGACAACACAGCTGTCCAGTCTTACACAGTGAGAGCAGCTCTGCCCCGGGACTCCTTAGTGCTCAATTGCCATAGAGGGCATTGCCTCTGCTTGGGGGCCTGCAGCAAACAGTTGGTAAGTAAGTTGTCAGGCAGCAGAGTGGAGTTTCCTAAACTGCTGGCCTGATCCTGTCCCCTCCACTGCTGCAGACAAAGGTGTCGGCTGACAGAAGATGTGACATTAGCAGATAGCTGGAGCTCCACCTTGGCCTTGAGGGCTGCCTGCCTTTCTTCATGATTCTCCATTCCATCAGTGCCCTGAGCAGGGAGGGGAGAGAGCATGCTAGCCCACAGCCCAAACGAATCCTGAGGAGCCTCATGAGGGACCCCTGGCACTCGGCTGGAGCAAGGTGGCAAGTGGCAACTGCAGAAGCAGCTGCTGTGTCAGCCCCATCTGAATGTCATCTGGCCTTTGGGTAGGAACACCAGAGGTGGTGGCAAAGAGGTGACATTGAAGACAGCGATGCCCTCTGAGAGACACTGACAAAGTGGCTCCATGCTCTCCCAACTTGGCAGAGCCCACAGAACATCCTGGAGAGGCTGAGGGACACTCACATGTCAATATAGGATCGACTGTACCAAATATATTACTCTGGAGAGAGGCAAATGGTGGCGGGGAACCCGAGGGGGCCAGGGGACAGTCAGGAGCAGTGTACTGCCAGATCAATTTTCTGTAAACCTGAAACTGTTTTTGTTTTGTTTTTTGTTGTTGTTGTTGTTGTTGTTTTAAAGTTAGTCTGCTTGTCAGATAATGAATACTTGAAAATACTTTGAGTTGAATCAAATGAATACTTTGATCTGGTCTTTGGGAGGCCGAAGCAGTAAGATCAAGATCCCGAGACCCTGGGATGATACACAGTGAGAAGACAGCCAGCCTGGGAGAGGTGAGACCCTGCCTCAAGAGACCAAGATAAATTCTCTACCAGCGGGACCAGGAGAAGAAGGCTCAGTGGTTAGAGCATTTGCCGCTCTTGCAGAGGACCTGAGTTCAGTTCCCAGCACCCTCGTGGAACCACAGATATGCACGGTTGTGAGCCTACTGGGTGGGTGCAGCGGGACCAGGAGAAGAAGGCTCAGTGGTTAGAGCATTTGCCGCTCTTGCAGAGGACCTGAGTTCAGTTCCCAGCACCCTCGTGGAACCACAGATATGCACGGTTGTGAGCCTACTGGGTGGGTGCTGGGAACTGGACCCAGTGACCTCTTATAACCTCCACGAACCCCGGGCACGCATGGGGTGCTATGCATTCACGCAGGCAAAACAAAAGCAAAAAAAAAAAAAAAAAGAACCCAGCTCGTACACATAAAGTAAAAGTTCTCAGCTGGGTGTGGCGGTGGCCGCACACTGTAAATCCTAGAGCTCAGGAGGTAGAGGCAGGAGGATGAGGCGCTCCAAGACAGGCTGTGCTACCTGGGACACAGTCAGTCAGTCAGACAGACAGATGGATGGACGGATGGATGGACAGAAAGAAAGAGAGAAAGGAAGGAAGGAAGGAGGGAAGGAAGGAAGGAAAGAAGGAAGAAAGAAAGGAAGGAAGGAAGAGAGGCGGTGTGAGCATCTACTGAAGCCATTGCCCTCAGGACTTGGCAGAAACCCCCTCCCTTGCTGCTTCCCTCTTCTCTTTTCTCCTCACATGGCATCCACAGTGGCTGCCCACTGCCTTCACCTCTGGCCCCAGTGTCTCCCAAATCAACCCCCTCAGTCTTTTGGCCGCTGCCATTTTCCCTCAGCCCCCCAGACAGCTTTGCTACCAACTTTCAGTTTTCCAGCAAACCCTTGCCTTTCTGGGGCTGAGTGTGAGAATCTGTGTGTGTGTGTGTGGGGGTGCGTTCTGTGTGTTTGTTTGAAGATTGGATGTCATGTAGCCCAGGCTGGCTATGTAGCTTAGGATGACACCGTGATCCTCTTGCCTCGACCTCCCAAATGCTAGAATCATCACCGTGAGGCACCACACGACTGAGACACGTCTCTTACCTCATCCTGACACCTCCCTCCCCAGTGATTCAGTCAGAGGATAGCCCCCAAGCCCACAGCCCACAGCATGAGGGCTGGACTAGTGTAAGCGGCATGGAAGGCTCCTGTGGCTTCTTGTCCCAGGGAGCTGGCAGCAGTGGTGTTGTTTGGAACGCTTGTCCAGTAGTACTCCCTCTTGGTCAGGACACCAAGGATGTTCTGGGTTTGAGGAACTTGCTTTGGAATGAGAAGGACAAGAGCTGAATATAAATGTCCAGGTGCCACGAGGAGGGCAGGACTGAGACAGGGGACACTCTGGTCTTCCTAGGTAGGGTTCACGATGCTCCTGGTGACTCCCTTGAGAGAAGCTGCATTGGACCTTTGTCTTTTCCCACATCCTGTCATAGCTTCTATGTCGTCCTCCTCCACTCCACCTCGACCCCTGACCAATGCTGGAGCTGCGCCTACCATTCTCTGTCTGGAGAGAGCTGGGAGAAGTGTGTGTCCACCCTTATGCACCAGCTCTCATGTCCCCTGACACCACCTCCCCTCCCCTCCTCCAGTGTCTCAGAAGAGGCCTTTGCCCATCAGCCTGCCAAGCCTGCCCTGTTTGCCCTGCCTGCCCATCCACCAATGTCCATCAGCCTGACCATCTGCCAGTGCTCTGTTCCTCCCTGGTTTAGGCAAGATGTCTGCCATCTTCCAGGCACAGCTTCTTGTCCCTGGCTTTTAAACGACTCAGCTGCCAAGGCCCAATTTACATTTCTTTCTCCCTTATTTTGTCTTGAACTTGTTATGTTGCTAAGGATGACCCCAAGTGTCTGATCCTCCTGCCCCCCCTTTCTCTCCTCCTCCTCCTCTTCATCCTCCTTCCCCCCCCCCTCTTCCTCCCCCTCCTCCTAAGGTCTGGGATCACAGACTTGTACCACCATGCCCTGTTTATGTGGTGCTGGTGAATGGAATCCAGAATTGTGCACACTATGCAAGCTCTCTGCCAAGTGAGTGACATCCCCAGGACAAGATGTCATCTTCCTCCTCCCCTTCCCTCCCCCTCCCCTCCCCCTCCCCCACCTCCTCTTCTTTGTGGCTTTTGTTTAAGACAGGGTTTCTGTGTGTAGCCCTGGCTATCCTGGAACTCACTATGTAGACCAGGCTATCCTCAAATTCAGAGAGCTGCCTGCCTCTGCCTCCTGAGTGTTGGGATTAAAGGCGTGTACTACACGGTGCCTGGCTAACCTCTTCCTTTTTTAATAGTGATACTGAGGTATGATCCGCATACGCATAGCAAATCCATTTAAAGTATATAACCCTGTGGGGGGGGTGGAGTTGGGGTTGTAGAGAGGTTTAAACTATTTATTTTTATGTGTATTAGTGTTTTGCCTTCCCACACGTATGCACACCACGTGTATGCAGTGCCCACAAAGGCCCCAAGAGGTCGCCTGTTTTTTACAGAGGGTTGGTTGCAAGGTGCCACGTGGGATCTGGTGACAGAACCGTGGTCCTTTGTAAGAGTACCACCGTTCTTGACCACTGAGCCACCTCTGCAGCCCCTGGCTCTGGGGTTTACACATTCACCGAGCCTTGTACCACCGCCAATCCACTTGACAATACTTTTGCCACTTGTAAAGAAACTATCTACTCTTTAGCTCCCAACCCCAGGTCCCTGTCCCTTCCACCCCGGCTCTCCACAGTCACTGTCACAGGAGTGGGCTTTAGTGAGCCTCTCCTCACCCAGCACCATGTTCTTTTCTTCTACATCTGTGTAGCTAAATAAGCGAAGCTGGCCTCAGCACCATAATCCTCCTGCTTGAGCACTGGGGATGTGGGTGTGAACCATCACCTCTGCCTTGCCTAGTATTTTCGAGATTCATTCATGGAACACACATAAACACCTCACTCTCGAGGCTGGGTAACAGGATCTTGCATGGCTACCATCCACCATTTGATGGACAGTTTTCAAGAATTCGTTTATTTTCGTTTTCACCTGTACAGGTGTTTTGCGTGCGTGCATGTCTGTTTACCATGTGCATACAGGGTCAGGAGAGGGTGGTCCCCTGGAACTGGAGTTACATATAATTGCGAGTTGCTGTGGGATGCTGGGAACGGTTGCCATTGTTGACTAACCCGCTCTAACCTCCCTGGCAGCGGCAGTGTGAGTTGCTTGATACCGCCCCAATGTTGTGGACCCTGGATGTGAGAGACACACAGGAAGCCTTATACTCCTGAGTTATTACTCACTAAAACCTATATTTCATCTTTGCTACCCTAGACCCTATGGGGGATGGGGGACCTGGGGCTGTTCTTCCCCAGCTCTCACATGATCACAAGCTTTCGCTTCCAAGCCTGGATCTTATCCCTTTCCTAGCATGGTAATCCTCCTTTGTCCCCTGTCCCCCACCCCCCACCCCCCACCCCCCGGAATCCTAAAAGTCCTGCCTCTGTCTCCCTGACCTGCCAGCAATTTTTTACCAATCAAAGCCAACTGGGGGGGCATGGACCCTCATCCTCTTACATGCAGACTTGCAAATTCCCGAGTAATTTTGGGAACCCACTTAACATGAAACAAGCAATAAACCAAATTCACAACAGGAACCGGACTTCAGGTTCTCTGCAAGAGCAGTCAGTAATCGGCCGACTCACCTCTCCAGCTGAGGTGGACCTTGTGGTTCTCTGATTTTTGTTTGGGGTTTTTGAGACAAAGTATCACAATGTAGCCGTCCCAAGCTTCAGACTCAAAGAAATCCACCCTCTGACTGCTGGCTGGGTTTAATGGTGTGGTGGTGCCGGACATTATCGATGGGGAAATTTGGGACTGTGGGGGCCCCACCAATATCTTTGCACATCTCAGGACTATGCTCACAGTACCAACTGCCTTATGTCACAGCCCCTCAGAACAGCAGGCTGAGCTCTGTCGCCCGGGGTCCAGAGGAGAGAGAAGATAGTCAGGAAAGCCCGCCTGTCTCAGCTGTAGACCTGTTGTGTTTCTCCCTCTGCCAACCAGGCCAAGGGTCACTGTTGCATCCTTGAGTCTGAGAGCCAAGTCCCCCTTCCCCTCCCGCTCTTGTTTTCCTTCTCAGCTCACAGAGAACCTGAAAGCAGTACTTTCCCTGGCAGCTGTCATGAGAGCAGCGGCCAGGACACACCTTCCAGATGTGTCCCTCCAGTCTGGAGCAGCTGCCCGCTGTTTGGATTCTGAACAGCCGATTCCCCTCTCTACCAGGGCCGGCCAGAGCCTGGGAGAACAGAGGCCTTGGGAGTGAGGCTGCACAAGACCTTCTCGGGACAGACAGTCTCTCAAGTTTCAGGATCAGGGCCAAGGGGTCAGAAAGTGTGGTGTGCCCTCTGGGGCCAGGCCTTAAGAGCTTCTTCCATTCTGGAAGAGTCAAGGGGGTCTATTGTATCCTAGGTAGGCTGTGATGGCCCAAGTGTCTTCTTCCCACCTGGGGGCCTCCTGAGGGGACATTTTGATCTCTCTAGAACACTGTTCTTTTCCTCTCCCACCTGTGCAGACCCATCCCACAGACCCTAAGGCTTTGCACACCTGTTGGAGATGTGACTACAGCTGAGGGGTCAGGAGGGGCAGTCAGTTGACCTGTGAGATCTTTAGCTAAGCTCAGGTGGAGAACAGGCCTTGGAGAGGAAAAGACTGCAAGGAAGGATTTGAACTAAGAGTGCTGGTGGAGCTTGAGGGACAGTGGGTCTGTCCAGGATGTGTAGGGAAGACACACACAGGACAAGGCAGGTGGGGCAGAGCCATGCTGGGAAGTGGGAGGAGCCACACCAGGTAGTGGGAGGAGCCGTGCTAGGTAGGCAGTAAGGGGAGTGCAGACACACACACACACACACACACACACACACACACAATTTTAAAAGTGGAACTAGGGGCGGGTGAAAAGAAAAAAAAAAAGTGGAACTATGATATCATGATGTCTGGTATTTACTACAAAAGAACTTCCTCTCAGGTGGACAACAGGGAAACCTGACTGGCTGCTGGGATGCTCTGCGGTGATCATCTTAGAAATGGACCCACAGTGCCTCCTATGGTCTGGTCACAGGTGAGCCACAGTCCCTCAGGTGAGGACAGTGAGCTGGGCTTCACCACTTCCTGCTGCCAACTGAACCCCGACCCAGGTTCAGGTTCAACAGGAACCCTGGTCTCTGAGTAATGAATACGCCTGCCTCTCTGAGGGAACATGTGTTTCCAATCTCCCTGCTCAGCAGTGAGTCACCACCAACAGCTGCTGCCGGCTCCCTCCACCAAGGCTCATCTCAGACCCTGCTGACCGCCGGCTCCACCCCCATCCCCTCCTCACAGCCAGCCTGGCTCCTGGGCCCTGGCCTTCCACATCCAGCACACTGGCTCTCCAAGTGTGCCTACCCTGCGATCTGGAGGACTCCAACCCTTCTTCTGAACCATTATTTCTCTGAGGCAGCAGCCTTATTCCCTCACTTGGGCCCCTACAAGGTTTTAGGCACCACCACTACATGGTGCCCCTTATACTCTGTATTTCGTGTGTGTGTGTGTGTGTGTGTGTGTGTGTGTGTGTGTGTGTGTGTGTGTGTGTGTGTGTACAGAGCCTCTCACTGAACCTGGAGCTATTGGTTCAGGTACACTGGCTGGCCACACAGCCCCAGAGATAAACCTGACCCCAGCTCCCCAGTGCGGGGGGAATGCAGGCACAGCCACCATGCTCTGCTCTTACATGGGATCAGAGCCACGGACCAAACACTTTACCTCCTGAGCCATCTTCTTTTTTTTTTTTTTTTTTTTTTTTTTTTTTTTTTGAGCTGGGGACCACTTTACCTCCTGAGCCATCTTCTTTTTCTTTTTTTTTTTTTTTTTTTTTTTTTTTTGAGCTGGGGACCGAACCCAGGGCCTTGCGCTTGCTAGGCAAGCGCTCTACCACTGAGCTAAATCCCCAACCCCTGAGCCATCTTCTTAGCCCATGCTTTTTACTTCCTACTGAGCAGGGGTTCGTGCCACACAAGAGGAAGGGTCCTGTTTGTCCCATCCCTAGTCTTGGCACATGCATGACTTGTGTGCCCAAGAAATACTTTTTTTTTTCTTCTTTTTTTTTTTGGAGCTGGGGACCGAACCCAGGGCCTTGCACTTGCTAGGCAAGCGCTCTACCACTGAGCCAAATCCCCAACCCCCAAGAAATACTTTTAACAGATGAAATGAAGCCTATATGAACTATATAACCTTAAGAGATATTCACTCAGAGGTTGGCCCTGTGGCACATGCTTGTAATCCCAGTACTCTGGATCTCTCTGAGTTCAAGGCCAGCCTGGTTTTTATAGTGAGTTCCAAGCCAGCCAGAGACCTGGTCTCAACAAAACCAAGTAAAAGAGATATTCAGCGGATTGGGAAGACAGACCGTAGAACAAGTCTGCTATAAGACAAGCCGCGGCAGT
The DNA here is from genome assembly GCF_011064425.1 of Rattus rattus. Classification (NCBI taxonomy): domain Eukaryota; kingdom Metazoa; phylum Chordata; class Mammalia; order Rodentia; family Muridae; genus Rattus; species Rattus rattus. Next base: position 65,694,175 of record NC_046162.1, read on the forward strand.
CTATAAAATAAGGCCACTGTGGTAGGCTACTGGGCGAAGTGTCCTTTTCTATCCCTCATCGAGACCACTCTCTTGTCACCATGGTGTCCCAGCTCTGGGACTGGGACGGTCTCTATCTTGTTCAGATAGCCAGGAGTCTAGGTGGAGGAGTGTGAGGGCTGAGCAGACTCCACAGGGAAGGGATGTTTAATGGGAGAGGGTGTGGCTACCAAGAGTGATTAGAGGGACTAATCACTAATCCGGGACATTCCCTGCCTCCTCGGAGCACCAGAATTGTAGCACCAATGGCCAGATGCTGAGGCAGAGCCCACAGCACCCCTCATCTCTGCAGGGAACCCAGCAGGGATTCTGTGCTGGGAGCTGCAGCTCACCTCACTTCCACTGACGTCACCCGTGAGCACAGTGGCACAGCTCTGTAGCCAGGAGAAGCATGGAAGAGAATTGAGGCGGGATGACTGGCTATCACTGGTGTTCCCGGGTCCCAGGACACCAGAGCAGAACCAGATGATAGGGTCAGTCACCAGGCCCATTTCTACCCAGGACGCTCCAGGCACACATGGATACCATGGTCCTGAGTGGTCCCTCTTGCCTCTGTAGCTGAGGAAGAGCTGAGCGGGCAGAAGCAAAGCGGAGAAGCTGGATCCGAACTTGAAAATGGCAGAGGGGATGAAGGACGCGAAGCCTCCTTTCCCAAGAAAGCTTCGCTTTCCCTCTTCTTCCTCATGGGCTTGCTAGGATGAGACCCGCCCCAAGCCTGTTCCTTCTTTCTGCCTTTGGAGAGAATAGGGCTGGCTTTGCATCTAGAGGTGACAGCCCCTGTGGCCCCCTGGCTGAGGGGTGATGTCACAGGGATGCTACAGCACCTCCAGAGAATTGAGGAAAGAGAAAGGGAGGGGGGGCCAGTCAGGAGCACAGAAAGGAGAAGAGGGCCTGGGAGAAGTAGAGTGGTTTCTCTACACTGCCTTACCACGAGATTTACTGCAGCGCTCACTCACTCTGTGCAGCGCTGGCCTGTAGCTCGCCACAGAGCACGGCCTCCCTTCTGTTTGGATTAGGCAATGACATCATGGCCAAAGGCTGCCACTCCCCAACACCAAAGGAAGCAGAGGATGGTGGTGGTGGTGGTGGAAACCGGAGCCTCTTGTGCCTCCCATCCCAGACCAGCGGGCCAGGGAACCTGAAACCACCATCCCCAAGCAAACCCTTCTGAGCTGAACAGCAAGCTCTGGGTCTCTCACCCCTCCCTGCTAGCTGAGGCAGCTTCCTGGGGAGAGGCGGACCAGAGGGGTGAAGGGTTCTCATCGCAACTGGCTCATGAGCAGAAGCACATGACCGCATGCCCAGGGCCAAGAGGAAATAGACTGGGTATGAGCAGCCAGGCAGCCAGGGGCGTCGACTCCTAGCATCAGCTACATTCCTGAGTGCTTCACTGAGCTGGTCTGGAGGGTCCGGCAGAGCCCAGGGGGGGCAGGGAGGGGGGGGGGACAAGGGAGGGGTGGGGTGGGGCAGAGGAGGGGCAGACAAGGGACAGGGGTTTGAAAGGGGAGCCAGAGGAGGGGAGGGAGAAGCCAGAGACGTTTAAGAATCCAAAGCTGCAGTAGCCTGCTCTCCAAACCCCTCTCTTTTCTGGGAAGAGGGCAGGGATCCCTGGCTTGGCCATCTCGGAAGGCCTGAGGAAGAGAGAGGAAGAACCTGGCCCTACAGGGTCCCTGCCTGTGACACCACCCTGCCCAGGCTGAAGCTGGGCTGTCACTGTCAAGTCAGCCTTCCTTCCTCTGGGATGCTGGCCCATCCAGCCTACTTCAGATGTGGCAATTCTTTGGGGCCAAGCATCACAAGGCTTCCTGTTTCCCCACCAGGACACCCTCCCTCCCTCCCTCTGTGGACTCCTCCCTCCCTCCCTCTCTCTATTCCTCTTTCCCTTTCAGTCTGAAGTCCCTGTACCAACATGGGTGGGGGCAGAGAGCTGTGAAGTTGTGCCTTACACAAGGCTGCCCGCAGGTCGGCTATGGAATGCTAAGCTCGCAGGCTTATGGGATTCGAACCTGGGGAAAGGGAAGAAGGGTGGAGGTATGTCGTGGGAGATGCGGAGCCCCCCCCCCTTAAAGATGGATGGAGATGGGACAACAGGAAAGCCAAAATGAAAAGAGCTGTGGGCCAAGCAGACATCACCTAAAAAGCAGGTACTGGATGGGTGGTGGCCAAGGCCTTCGCCCTGCCACAGAGAGAAGAGCTCTAAGGCTGCGGGGGAGGGGTGTCCTGTCACTGCCAACCTGCACCCTCACCTGACCCCACCCACCCCCCAGCTCCTGATACCCGGATGCCTTGGTAAGCATCTGTCGGGATTTGACGCATTCAGTGTCACATAAACGAGATGATAGGGGTCCTACCTTACCACGCCCGGCTCCCTAAATTAGTTATTGTATCTCTTATCTTCTATATGTCCCTGGATAGTGTGGAACGGGACTACACCTGGGCCTCAAGGTCCCTGGTTCATTCCTAAGCGAAGTGTTATTTGCTCTACAAAACAGAAGCCTGCACTCCAACAGTCTGTTGCTTGCTTTACTCAGAGCCAGAAAAATCTGTAGCCACAGTCCGCTAGTCCGTCGATCTGTCAACCAATTCATTGTGTATGAGTTCTAGTGTGTGCACGGGACAGCATTTGTGTGAGGGCCAGAGGTTCTCAGCCTCTATTCTACCTGAAGCCCCGTCAACATGCCAAGATTTAGAAGCCAGGCTCCAATTGAAGAGTGTGGATTAAGAAATGAAACGTCTGTGGGAATGCTTTTTAGTGCGTCCGCCACAGAACTGTCAAGCTATGGCAGGGCCGCACCCTACCTGAAAGTAGGTCCAAGCTCTTGTTAACTCACCATCTTGTCAGCCTTGGAATGTCCTGAGTAAACAGCCCCACCAGAAGGATGGACCCCACCTGCTGATTGCAGCTAAGACTCCCCAGTTGGGTGGGGAGGCTCATCGAGGTGCTGATCGGAATCCCAGGTCGCACTAGTACAGTCTCCTCCCAGAGACAGAGATCCTTAAACCCATGCCCACCTCCCGACAGCCTCCAGCTTCCAGTTCCCTTAAGTCCTGCCCAAGACCCCTCCCCCACAACTGCTTCTACAGCTTCCTATTGCTGGCAAGTGTGGCCAGTTTTGATGCCCATGTCTGAGAAGAGCGTCTGGCTCTCCAGGAACCTGCCGGAAAGAGGGGGAATGCAGGGGGGCTTCCGCTCTGCTCAAGCTGTCGCTGAGGAGAGAACACCACGTGCTGGGGGAGATGGGGCAAGCAGGGTGGGTCTGCAGATGGTAGAGCTTCCCCTGGCAGACTCAACATGAGTACCAGGAGGCTTGTTCCACCAAAAGGCACCCTGCCTCAGTTTACCTGGAATAAGTGTGAGGGAGGTACCCTTGCCACTTCCTTCTGGCCTGGAACAGTGTTTACTGGGTCTTCCCAGCAGTGTTTGCTGGGTGTGCTCAGATGTGGGACGGAGAGGGAGACAGCTCAGCATGGTGCCAGGCCCTAACTCTGGGCTGGGACTCTCTTTCAAGTGTGACAGCTCCAAGTGTGTGATCCTAGCCTGGAAGACCTCTCCACAGACCTCTCGCTTGTTGACTGGAAGCACTGCCACCTCCCATCTGTCAGGAGAGTACCCAAGACACTCTCCAGGGCTGTCAATCATTCGCTAGTGTTTGCCCAACACTCACCTTGTTCCAGAGCCGCATAAATGAGGAGGAATGGGAGACACCTGAATCCTGACACTCGGGAAAGGACCAGGAGTTCAAGCCATCTTCTGAGACCCTCTTCCTTCACCCAACCCCCCAAAACCAGAGAGACGGAGGAGGCTGTTTGGAGTTGATGGTGGGGAGTAACCAGGTGCAGTGCTCTTACCTCACTCCAGCCCTTGCCCCACCCTCACAGAGGAAAGTCAGGGTCCGGAGTGGCAGTGCTTTCTCCAAGGTTGGTCTGCATTATGCCTGGTGCCCGCAGAGGTCAGAAGAAGGCATTGAGTGATCTGGGACTAAAGGTACAAATAATTGTAAACCTTGCCATCTGGGTACTGGGAACTGAACCCAAGTCCTTGCAAGAGCAGCAGAGCTAGCTCCTAACTGCTGAGTCAGCTCTTACCTGCTGAGTCAGCTCCTAACTGCTGAGTCAGCTCTCTAGCCCCTGGTTTCCAGGTTTTTCATCGTTTCTTTTTCAGAGACAGGGTCTCACCCTGGAGTCGAGACTCTACCCGTCTGAGTCTACTCTGGGATCACGCGTGTGTGCTGCCCCATCCATTTAGGAAAGTGGAGGGTTTTGTTCTGTTTGTTTTTTGGGGGAGGGTTAGAACCTTCAAACTTGATATGCAACCGAAAATGGCCTCCCAGGCTGGAGAGATGGCTCCAGAGAAGAGCACTGACTGCTCTTCCAGAGGTCCTGAGTTCAAATCCCAGCAACCACATGGTGGCTCACAACCATCTGTAATGAGATCTGATGCCCTCTTCTGCTGTGTCTGAAGACAGCTATAGTACTATAGTGTACTTATTTTTTTTTTTTTTTTGGAGCTGGGGACCAAACTCAGGGCCTTGCGCATGCTAGGCAAGCGCTCTACCACTGAGCTAAATCCCCAACCCCCTATAGTGTACTTATATAATAAATAAATAAATCTTAAAAAAAAAAAAAAGAAAAAGAAAATGGCCTCCCTGCGGGCAGCCCGCCCAGTATTGAGGTCATAGCTGTGAACCCACGCACCATTTTAGGAAGGTTTTTTTTTTTCCTTTATCATCAACTTGCAGATAAGTCTGGGGAGTCAACCGAGAAGGCACGTAGAGCGACTTATGTTGTCAGGTCACAGGGTCTTACCCCACTTGCCTGTCCTTCCAGAAGAATCGTCCCGTCTTGTACTGTTTCTCTCTGTTCCTCTCAGAGCTCTCCCACCTCACTCAGAACACGACGCCCTCTTAATCCTATCCTCTCTGACTGCATCTTCTCCCAGCCCTCTGACCCAGCTCCAGCCTTCCTCCTCTCTCTTTCCTTGGTCTCTATGGGTACATCACTGGCCCTCAGTAAGACCAGCGCAGTCCAGCCACAGGCCCTGTGGAGGGGGTATCTAGCATGCCAAAGTCGTACAGGGGAATCTGTTAGCCCACCCACCCACGTCAAGAGAAGAGGTGGAAGGCTAGTGTTGTGGTTCATTTGAGAAGCTTGCCTATCATTCGCCAAGACCCAGCCCTGGGCTAAATACATGCGGTATGGTGGGACCTCCATCACCCACAGGGACAGTACTCAAATAGGTGGAAGAAAAAGAAGATACCAAGAGGGAAGCTAGAGCCAGAGGGAAAGACAGGTTTGCCCCCATAGGCTTCTACTTGGAGAAGACAGCTGCAGATGGGAGCATAGACATAAGGAGTTTTCTCATCCCAGAAATGGACATATACATATATATTTTTTTTTAATTCTTTTTTTCGGAGCTGGGGACCGAACCCAGGGCCTTGCGCTTCCTAGGCAAGCACTCTACCACTGAGCCAAATCCCCAACCCCCATATACATATATTTTACCCATAAGCCTACTTGTGGCTGAGAAAGCCAGCATCTTGCTGGGGATGGGGGGTCAACTGGTAGAGCATTTGCCTAGCACACATGAGGCCCTGGGTTCCATCCCTAACACAGCCAAAAGTAAAAATTACAGAGCTGTGTGTGGTGGTGCACACCTTTAATCCCAGCACTTGAGGCAGAGGAACAGGGAGGTGGAGGTGGAGGTACAGGCCGAGGCAGAGACACGTAGACCTCTGTGAGTTCAAGACCAGCTTGGTCTATCTGTATAGTGAGTTCCAGGACCCCCAGGGCTATGTAAAGAGATCCAGTATATTCTCAAAAACTAACAAATAAAACTAAGAAGATTTCCAAATTAATTTATTTCACGTGTATAAGTGGTTTTATCTGCATGTGTGTCTGAGAACCATGTGTATATCTAATATTCTCAGAGGCCAGAAGAGGGTGTCAGGTCCCCTGGGACAGGTGTTACAGACGTTTGTGAGCCACCATGTGGTTGCTGAGAACTGAACCCAGGTCCTCTGCAAGAGCAGCCAGTGCTCTTAACCAGTGAGCCCTTTCTCCAGCCCCATAAATAGAATGTTAAGAGCAATTCAGCACCTTTGCACATGGATGGGGGTAGCTCTTACACATGGATGGGGTGGCTTGTGGGTGAAAGTGCTGCTGCAGGTGAGTGGGTGCAGGCGGGTGGAGCCACCAGGTGGTCCCCTAGTTGTAGCTCAGGCCCCTGTCGCCTCCCCTGCTCGCCAAGCATTGGCGCTGGTCTTCTCTAATGACACTTTCAATCCTTACATCTGAGGTATCACCACCCTTGATCACTGTTTACGTAGTGCCTGAAATTCTAAGAGACAGGCTCCTAAGTTACCCACTTCTCTTATAAACTCTCCTAGACTTGTAAAATTCAACAGCCTTTCATTTGAAACAACGAAAGAAAGGGGCTACAGGCATCTGGCATGCAATAACATTCTGAATCAACCATATTCTGTGTTTATGTGTATGTGAGTCTAGGTGTGCATGTGAATGTGTGTGTATGTGCATGTGTATGTGCGTGTGTGTGTGTATGTGAATGTGTGTGTATGTGCGTGTGTCTGTGTATGTGAATGTGTGTGTATGTGCGTGTGTCTGTGTTTGTGAATGTGTGTGTATGTGTGTGTGTATGTGTGTGTGTGTGTGTGGTGGGTATGTGTGTGTATCTGTGTGCGTCTGTGTGTGTGCATGCATGCCTGTGTGTCTGTGTATGTCTTATGTGTGTGCATATAAGTGAATGTCACATGTTTGTAGGTGGTAGATGAGGTCAAAGAAGGGTGCTGGAGCCTCTGGAATTGGAGTCACAGGTAGCTGCAAGTCACCTGATGTGGCTGCGGGTCCACCTGTCAACCTCATTGACCATGTGCTTTTGAAATAGGATCTTATGGAGATGGGAGACCAGGCAGATTATGCTGGCTGCTGAGGGTCAACAGAATTCTACCTCCCTGGTGCTGGGATCACATCGACTCCCCCCCCCCCCAAGGTGGGCTTTTTATTTGGGCTCTGGGGCACGAACTCAGATCCAGAGAGCACTGTACTGACTACACCATCTCTCTGACCCCTCAGTCCTACCTTTAAAACGTCAGCCTCACTTTAGGGATAGCACACTCTATTTTAGGTTAGCAACAGTAAAAAAAAAAAAAAGAAAAAATGACTTTGGATTTGTCAAGGTGCTAAAAATAACCACCCTGTCTAACGTTTGTCTGAACTGTCTGTCTCTGAAGCAAAAAAACTACTTTCCCATTCTTCTCCTGTTTCCCGGCATTGCCTGGCTCACATCTGCACCACACACTATAGTGGGAAATCATACTTTTAAAAAAAAATTTAAGTGTGTTTTATGTGTGCGTGTGTGCGTGCGCGGGCACAAGAGTTCAGGTGCCCTTGGAGGCCAGAAGCATCCAATACTGGTGATGCTGGAGTTACAGGCGTTCATGAGCCACTAGGCTGGGTGCTAGGAATCAAATCCAGTCCCCTATAAGAACAGTAAGCACGGGGTTGGGGATTTAGCTCAGTGGTAGCGCGCTTGCCTAGCAAGCGCAAGGCCCTGGGTTCGGTCCCCAGGTCTGAAAAAAAAAGAACAGTAAGCACTCTCAAGTGAGGAGCCATGGCCCTGGCCTCCTTTGCTTCTTTGTTCCTGCATTCCTCCTCTTCCTCCTCCTTCTGCTCCTCCTCCTCCTTCCTCCCTCTTCTTCCTTCTCTTCCTCCTCCCCTTCCTCCTTCTTCCTCTTCTTCCTCTTCCTCCTCCTCCTCTTCCTTCTTCCTTCTCTTTCTGTCTCTGTCTGTCTCTCTGTCTCTGTCTCTGTCTCTGTCTCTGTCTCTCTCTCTCTCTCTCTGAGTTTCGATACAGTGTTTCCTTATGTAGTCTAGGCTAGCCTTGAATTCAGTACAGCCCAAGGTGACCTCAGACTGACTCTAGTTCTCCCTCTCAGTCCCCCAAGTGTTGCCAAAACAGGCGTGTGTCCCTGTGCCTGGCTGCCACTACTCTGTGTCATTTCCTCCAATTTTTGTCTCTCTGTCTCGCAGGTCAACATCTGAGGGCAAGGGCGATATCCCCTGTGCAAGCCAGGCTCTTCAGCCAGCAGTTGGGGACTGGCCATCCGCCGTCCCAGTCCCTTTCACCTCACCTTTCGGCTCCTTGGTCTTTTCAAGAACACAGAAGCGCTTTGGCCTGAGTCTATGGGCAAAGAGTGGTCCGTCAGAGCAAAGGTGGCTCCGGAATGCTTACTGGCCTCTGGGCCCCTCCTTGCTCCTTCTACCGGTCCAAAATCTGGCCAGTTTTTTGCTCTTTTGTTCACCGTAACTACATCCCAGCCTCTCTTTAACAAGTAGCCAAAGGCGCTGGAAATTCTAAGGCCTCCAAGCACTCCACCCTCCCCCATGGGAGGGGGGATGGGGAGTGACACTGGCCCCAGAGGGAATTTGGAATTTATCCTGGGAAAGAGAAGTAAAGAAGACCTTGGGGCCTGGCCAGAGGAAAAAGTTGGGGGGGGGGTCGTGGGGATGGACAGGGCGGGCGAGGGGGACAGCGGCCTGGTGGCCTTCAGGGACAAGGCCTGAGTTCCACCCAGAATCAGGGGCCCATCAGGAATAACCCGTCGCACAGCTGGCCGTTTGGGGGAACCAGAAGTGTGTGGGTGCCACCCCGGCCCGCAATCAGGTACACAGCGCGCGTGGCCCTGCGGCGCAGCGTGCCAGGTGGTGCGGGAAGCCCGCAGCCTGTGCCAGGCTGGGCACACAACAAAAGCCGGGGTTCTGGGGAGGGCTGGGCTGCGCGGCGCGGCGCGGCGCGGGAGGAGGGCTGCTGGGAGCGCCCGGCCTGCACTGGCCGTCAGCCACCGAGAGGAGGAGCAGAGGATCCTCGGAGCGCAATAAAACGGCGGCTCGGCCCGAGCCCGCAGCAAACACAGCCATAGAAGGCAGCGGAGGAGCCGAGCCGGGCTGCGCTCGCTCGCCGCCCCCTAGCCTCTTTCTTCTCCGCCGGGTGCACTGCCCTGCGCTGTCCCCTCGCCTCTTCGCCCCTTGACAAAGAGGACAGAAAGTTTGCGCGGGGGAGCGGGCCAGGTGAGGAGGGGCGTGCCCGGCGCCCCAGCCCGCGCCCCAGCAGCCGGACCCAGGCCCCCAGCGCGCCCGCCATGGGCGCCGCGGCCCGCAGCCTCCGGCTGGCGCTCGGCCTCCTGCTGCTGGCCACGCTGCTGCGCCCGGCCGACGCCTGCAGCTGCTCCCCGGTGCACCCGCAACAGGCGTTTTGCAATGCAGACGTAGGTAAGCAGCCGGGTTCGCGCGGCCCACCTCCCTGCCCGTGCAGCCCGCTGGGGCTCCCTCTGCCATCCTGAAACTGAACGCCCCAAGCACACTTTTTCCCTCCCCCGTACCCCCGCCCTCCCCCGTTCCTCTCTTTTCTTTTCCCTTCTGAGCTGGAAGATGCTTGGCGACCTCAAAATTCCACCGAAATTCCGCAGCAGCTCCGGCCCCAGGAAAGGGAGCCAGGGAACGCTTGGGTGTTGGCAGGCCGCCTCCCTGGGATGCCAGCGCTGGGGGTGGGGGAGTGGGGGACACGCGGGGGGTGCGGTGGCTAAAGGACTGGGAACCCCAGGAAGAAACTTCCACAGGTGAGGTGCTGGCTGGGTGAGGAGGGTTCCTCTGCAGCCATTTGGGGGTTTTTGCTTGACAGGGCAGAATGGAAGCCCCCTACGCAGATCCCATGAGCTCAGAGGGACAGAGGAAGACTGCTAGAGTCTACTTCCCCGCTGCGTGTCCCCTAGAAGGCCCCACCAACAGGGCCAGGAGGGTCCAGGAACCTTAGTATTTGCTGCTGTTGATTTTTTTTTTTTTATTCAGAATGCACACACACACACAAACGGGGGTGGTGTGGGGGGCACGACGATGCTGACTATAGGTCATGGGATTGTGTGGCTGCCTAGATTGCCTGGCGTATGCTACCCTTAGGACTCCTTTACCCAAAGGATGGGTACTATCGACCCAGGTAGGGGGATTATATATAGTTATGTGGACCTGAAAAAGCTGGCAGAAGTAGAAGGCTCCACTTGGAATTGAGCCCCTGAAGGCCTCTCCCACACTACTCAGGTATTCAGCAGGTGAGACTCCCAGCCCACCTTCCCTTTGGTTTGGCTTTTACATCTCTTCTGAGTATCCTATGCCCCTCTTCCACACAGACAGAAGCCACGGTTCCTGTTTCTCCAGGTGTCAGAAATGTCCTCTTGGTGCCCTTTCCGGTGGCTCCTAGCCCCACCCTGGTTAGCTTTTTGGAGGGTTTTAGCCGATCCTATCTGTGGAGCTGCCTAACTCTGACCACTTGGGCACAGGGCATGGTGCATGTGTGTGGAGAAGTTTGCAAACGCAGTCTGATTTGGGGTAAATGGGAGTCTTTGTGCGGTTTGGCTCTGTAACGGTCAGCAAAATTTGGGTCTGAGGAAGTGGCCCTCTCCAACGAGGGAATGCTTGGTGTTTTTCCTCCAGGGACATCCTTTGGGAGTGAGTACCAGAACATTTGAGAGTGCAAGGGTATTAGACGACAGGTCTGACCAGCAAGTTGTGAAGAACTCAGAGAAAGGCAGCACGCAGGCCTTGAGAGCCTGGTCTACAGGGTGGGAAAGAGCTAGCTTGGGATAGCCACACTGATAGCTGCAGGTTGGGGGGCTGCTCAGAAAGACTCTTCTGTCTTTGCCCAGCCAAGGCAGTGCCAGGGTGGGAACTGCACTGGTCTGGTCTGGAACAGAGGTCTGAGACTCTCGTCAATGCCTAGAGGTCCTTTTCTGCTCGCACATTGATCTCCTCTGCCAAGGTTTCCCAGCACTGGTGTCCAAAGCATTGAATCTAAGTCACCATGAAGCCAAGACTTCGAACTCCTCCCAGCACAGAGACCCTATCCCATAGGGGAGCGTCCCCCGTGGCTGCTGTGACAGATGTTCACAAATGGGTGCCCCAAAGCAATGGACCGACTGTTTCGTGGTTCTGGGCTTCAGAAGTCTGCAATCCAGATGCTGGCAGGACTGGCTCCTTTTTGGAGTCTGGCCCAGTTAGGAGGGGGACACTGCTGGTACACCTTAGTGTTCTTGGGGGGCATGGTGGGCGAAGCCCTTTTACTTCTCCTTGTCTACATACAGCTGTGCTCAATCCCCTCTTATAAGGACACCAGCCATTGGACTCAGTGTCTGCTAGAACCCATTTTGACTTGTTTACATCGGCAGAGATTTCCAAATAGGGTTGTATTCACAAGTTCTGGGTGGCCATTAATTTGTGGAGGGGGCACTGCTGAACTCAGCACAGCTAGGTGTTCTGTTTTAGCCTCACTCACCCCTTCCAGGAATGACCAGCTTGGACTAAAAAAGGGGCTGACAACCGAGAGTGGGGAACAGCAGTGATCCCGCCATGTCAGCAGCAGCCTCCCCAGGGTCTGTTCTCCCGGAAGTGGTACAGATTTGTGACTTGCTCAGCAGGGCATCCTGGTCTGGCCAGGATCAGAAATGCCCATTGCTCTCTCGTCTTGGGTTCCCGAGCGGACACAGAAGGCCCAGGCCAGACTTCAGCTGCTGAAGTTTTTCAGGGCGCCTCAGATTTTGTGTACCCAGAACCATGACTCAGGGTGGCTTTCCCTGCAGCTGTGGTCAGTATGCAGCTTTATTGACTGGTGCATCACCTGCCCAGGACTGGATTCCTGGGAGGGATCTCTCTGCCAGTACAGGTCTGGAGCTGTGTGGGCAAAGAGAATGTGACCCTTCGATAGAAGGGATAAGAGATGGCCTGGCCCACTCCTGGAAGGCATTTTCAGGTCAGGACAGACTGGAAACATGTGTCCGTGTCCTGGCACTGCTCAGGCACGCTGCCGGTCTGATTCTCTCACCTAATGGAGTCTTGCACCGCCTACTGCAAGCCTCGGCAGCACCACATGGGAGAGCTGGAGTGACCAAGTCCTCTCAGCTACTTGGCACACACCCTGGCTACTTTGCTCTCTGGCATCAGGGTATTCAATAAAGGGGGTTGGGGAACAGAACAAACAAACAAACAAAACCCCACCCCTTCTACCCAGGAAGTGAGACCCGAAGCCAAAGCCAAGACCCAAAGGGCCAGGTACTAGGTCCCAGGGTGACCAGGGTGAGGACATACTGGCTTTCTATGGGGTCTGTTTGAATGTGTGTGTGCGGTGACAGAGACCATAGAGGTAGGAGTGGCCACTCCAGAAAGTGTGCAGCACACACTCAGTAAGGAGTCTGTCTTTGTTTAGGGTAAAAAGCAAAACAAGGCACCACCAGGCCCTGTGAGCTTTGCAGGGCTTTGGTGGGCAGTGGCTCTCTGAAGAAATGTTTTCTTCCTGGTCTTCAGGCGTCTGTTCCAATGCACAAGTCCAGAACGGCTGGCTCTGCCTTACAGGGATGCGAGGGAGAAATGAGCCACTAGGGAGGGAGACTTACAACCAGGGTGGATGGATGGTCAAGGTTAGGAGGCACACGTAGACCCTTGCCGAGTGGCAGCACTTGTCACTGGCAGGTTTAAAAGAGAGTCAGACTTTGTGCAGCTCATGAACATGATTACTCTAAGTGACAAACATGCCAAATTTAGGGGTAAGCATGTAGCAACTTGGAACGGATTTGCAGGTTACAAAGGTAAAGACTCTGCTGGCCATTGAGGAGGGGGCTCGTGAACCCTTTGACTAGTGTTCCGATGAGTATGTTCTCCTGGGGGTGGGGGTGGGGCTCTGGAATCCAACCCTCCCAGGGTTGAACAGCTCTCAGGGTTGGAGCTAAGGAGGAATGGAGCACCAATAAAGCAGGGAGGTGTGGACTCTCCCACATACTGTGTTCAGTGCCAGTCTAGGACCTGCCTAGGCCTCTTCTGGTGAGAGGGGGGGTCAGTTCCCCAGGCTGCTTCCTGAACAGCCTTCCTTCAGCCAGACCTCCACGTAGCTTTGAACAAGATGGCTCTTTAGATTAGAACTGGATCTGGTAGGGGACCATGATGCCTAATGCTTAGGGCTGTAGGTAGGGAAGAGCGCTTGCATTGGAACATACTTGAGAGATACACTCTAGGCCCCCAGGAATCTTGAGGAATGAGAAAAATAGCAGCAAAGAAGCAAAGGGAAGGAGGAAGGTTCAGGCAATGGAGGAGGGGTCATGCAGGAACACCCCCTCACACACACCCTGAGCTGGGCTCAAACACTTGCACAGGATGTTTCTTCTGCCTCTGGTTATATGCACACATGCTATTAGCATGCACACACACAAGCCTGGGACTAAGCATCCCGAGACTAGGATGCTCTTTCTCCAGAGGGCAGAAGAAAGATGTGTAGGATGGGCAGCGTAGAGGACGCAGGCTGGGAAAGAATGCCACAGACATTGCTAAGTGTACCTTGTTGGCGTCCAGAGCGAGCATCATTTGGGTAGACAGGCTGGATGGAGAGAGAGAGGTGTAGGTGCCCAGTTACTGAGGAAGAGGGCTCAGGTGCTGGTGTAGATTGGGGTCAATCATCATCCCTCTGGATAGTCACATGGTGCATTGCATCCCACAGTGGACCCACAGCAAGTCCCTGACGACACTCACTTTATAGATTGGTGGCCTGAATCATGGACACTGGGAGCCTTGAGATCATGGAGATTTTTAAGGTGGTCCAAGCAATCCTGCAGCTGTTCTACAATGTGGCGACAGCAGAGTCAGAGACTATGTTTAATGGCTACATAGTTGTTGAGAGTGCTGAGCCAGGGTCTTGGTTTGGTTGCTGGGTCTGTATAAGATAATGATACAATGTTTAATGGCTACATAGTTGTCGAGAGTGCTCAGCCAGGGCTGTGAGTGTCCCCAGGTATGGCGGATGAGGTGTTGAAGATGTGGGGAGGAGAGGTGGTCAAAGGATAAGGAAGAAGGCAGACTTCTAAACCAAGGGTGGCCAAGATGCTTAGCATGTGAGGAGAGTCTGTGGTGTAGAGCCAGCACCTGCAGTCCTAAACCCCGTGGAACCCACTCATCTGAATGCCCCTCCACCCCAAGTCTAAGATGGCTGGAATCCACAGTCTGTGGTCCCAGCCTGATGCGTCTCTGCCATTGTTCCCATGTGTGGGGATGGAGAGGGTTAGTCTGGGGGGTTCCCACACAGTGAGCTGCTCCCTGATGGGGCTGTGTCAGACAAGCATGTTAAAGCTTTGGAGTCCTGACAAGGCAGATTGGGAGAGTATGCTGCCATGCAAATTGAGGGCTGACTTTTATAAAGAGGGATTCTTTGTAGTCTTGGGGAGGAAACTCATCCTCCGTCAGCTGCTCAAGTATTAATCAGAGCTGCGTGATACCCCTGGGCACGGAGGGCTCGGCGTGACTGTGTGGCTTAGACACCCAATGTGGGCCCAATGTGGCACTGACTTAGACACCCGCTTCTCTTGTGGTTTATTCTACGCATGCACAATTGAATAGTTGCATTTGGATTGCTAAATTCTCTGACAGGTGCTCCAAGGAATTTGTAAAGAATGAGTCACCCCCAGCACCTGTCTTGAGGGACGAGGGACATGTAGGATGGGATTTAGCTCCTGGGTGATCTTGTCTATGGCCTTGACAAGGCTCTGTTGGATGGAGAGATTATACTAGAGCCTTGGGCGATCATGTGGTGTGGAGTTTATCAGGTCAGATAACCCGGGAGGTCAAGGGACCTGGAAACAAGGCCAGAAAGGCCTGGGATGATTAAAGGAGAAAGGAGCCAATGTGGTTGAGGCTGAGCTGGTAGAGCTTCAGGGCCTGGGGTATGGTCAGTGGAACCCGGGGAGGCTTTCTGGGAGCGATTCAGAGTCAGGGGCCCTATGTAGACAATCTAGTGACTATGGGGCAGCGCCAGCACCTGAGCTAGGACTAATTAAGGACAATGGGGCCTTACAACTAAACACCCACACACCAGAGTAGGCAGCAGGTGTGTCCCTGCCTGGCCAGCTGGTTAGGCGGGACAGGGCTTTGTGAGTTCTGTGGGTCTGGGTGAGGAAGTGCCCAGTCAGCTCTTTAGCAAACTGTGGAAAATGTAGGGGGAAGGGGGCTGTGCAGAGAACAGGAAATGGGGGAGGAGCCAGTAAGGGCGGGGCGCCCACATTTACAGCCAAGTGTGGCCAGAGTCTGGCTCTGCCCAGAGTGATGGCCAGAGACCAGCACAGTGACCTTGACTCCCTGCCTCCAGTCCCATCTGTGAAATGGAGACAGTAGCTCAGTCATGTCCCTCTTAGACTGAGGGTGAAGGCGGAAGGACAGAGGCCAACGGCTCAGGAGCAGAACCTATTGGTGACAGCAGCCAGGCCCGTCAGCTTCTTTTGTGCCGACCCTGAGCCGGACCTGCCTTACCCTAGTCAACATTATCACCGGCTGAGATGCAGGTATCACCAGGTCCTTAGAGCGATGGAGAGAGAGATTTGATGTCTCTGCCCCCTCAGGGAACAGGTGACAGCCAGGGTCCTGGGAGGTACCGGCAGCCATCATGGCAGCCTCCTTGAAGCAGCAGGTGCTGGAGGAACCACACCCTCACTTCCTGCTGCTCCTCAACTTCCATTTTGCTTGGCTCCTCCATTTTGCATAAGATAAAGTCTAAGCCCAGGGCTAGCAAAACGGCTCTCCCTCGTCACACAAACCTGTGGAGTTCAAGCCCCAGGATCCACAGAACAGTAGGAGGAAAGTAACTGACCTCCACCTGTGTACCACGCATGCAGTCACGCGCACACAGTAATAAAGATTTAAAAAAAAAAAAGCAAAAAACATCCCAAGGCCCAGACTGACAAAGGAGGGTGCTCGTGGCCCCGAGGATGCTTTGGCCCTGTGCGTAGGAAGGAGGTCTTTAAGGAAGAGGAGTGATTCTTGGTTGGTGCCACTTCGTACCCACATGGACTTGGAGTGGTCCCCTGGGAAGCAGGCTGAGGGTCCAGGAGTGACGTGTAGCACCCTGAAGGAGGTACGAAGTACTAGTGGCAGCTGCGGCTGCTGAGACTTGTCTGCCGGTTTTCTCCTGTGAATCCATTCTTTCTGTGAAAAAGTAAACCGTTGCTTGCTGCAAATAGGTTCACGTTGCTGATCCAGAAACAGGTTCGGAGCGAGTTGGCTCCACAAGCCCAGGGGTGGCCTGGGTATTGAGCTTGGCCATTCCTAATTCTTGCCCAGCCCATGGCTTTTATGTGCACACCCTCAAGCGTCCATTTTAGCAATAGTACGGAGTGGACACCCAGGTCAAGAAGCCAGAGTACTGTCGCCTGGCCTGGATTAGCAGGTCATTCTTCAGTATGGAGTCCTAAGTGGGGGAGCTGGGGATGAGAAGATAAACACTGCAAGCTGGTATCCGGAGGTCTTGCACAAGCTGTGTCCTTTCCCAAGAAAATTTATTACAAAGTACAGCATCTTGGAATGGGACGGAGTCCGCCCAAAGCTCTCACATAACGGGACACAGCTAATCAGTGTTGCACAAGGGGAGCACAGGATGTCAGAGGCGAGTACAGGGCGGCCTTGGAACTGATAAGTCCAACCTCAGGGTGGGAAGAATTGGGTTCTTAGGATGGGAAGCTCAACTCCTCCAAGGCCCTGGCCACAGGCCCTTACTGGCTCTGCCAAGCGTAATCCTGGTTTTAGATGGGGAACTATATTCCTTCTCCATACAGGAGGGTCTCAGGGAAAGCCTTGAATCAGCCCAGCCCTCAATAGCTATCACCAAACGTGAGGGTGGGACCCCATCAGTCGGGTGGGCAGCCACCATCGTGGTAAATTTGCTGACAAGTCTCCTTCCAGGCTTTTGTTCTTAAACGCGTGTGTGCATGCGTGTACAGACACCCCAGTCAGAAGACGACTTTCAAGAGGTGTGTCCCTCCTCTTTCTGCCATGGGTCAGGTTCTGGGCATTGCCTTGGGAGTATTGCATTCTATCTCTAACAAGGGCTCTGCTGGTCAGTATTATTCATTATTGAGGCATGACTCACGCACCGTACCGATCACCCCTTAAAATGCACGAATCATGGGAGCTGGAGAGATGGTTCCGGAGTTAAGAGCACTGACTGCTCTTCCAGAGGATCTCAGTTTTGTTCACAGCACTCATGTCAGGGGACTCACGGCTGCCCGTGACTCTAGCTCCAGGGGATCCTATGTCCTCTTCTGGCCTCTGCAGGCACTGCACTGACATGCACACACATATGTGCACACAGACATACACATCGTGTTTAAAGCATGTGGCTTAGTGTTTTTCACTGGACCACAAGACCCTTCCAAGATGGCCTGTCTAGTTCACAGCACTCAGAGCACGAGTGACGTCATCGGAGGCTTCCAGGGCAGCCTCGGGTTGTTCCTTTCCCCAGAGGAACCGGCCCTTTCCTGTGTATGCCAGGCATGCTGCATCAGGACACATGTGCCATCTCATTGTGTGACTTCGCCCCACAGAAGGCAGCTAACATCCCAATATTTTCCTGGCCTCTTTCCATGGTTGGCAAAATTACTCTCATTGCTGGACAGATGGCCCGTTGTAAATAAAGTTTTATTGAGATTGGGCGTCATCTGTGGCTATATTATGCTACAACGGTGGGGACTGAATGAATATAGCAGAGACTATTTAGACCCTGAGGCATGAGCCCTCAATAGTCCATTCCTTGTAGTCAAGTCTTCTCTGTCCTTGGCCTTGGTGCACTTTCTGGTTTGTGTTTGGTATGGTAATTTTCATCTGTAATTTCTAGAAGCAAGCAGGAGGACTTGAGAAAGGATTCCTTGGAGCCATTCTCCAAGCTGACCCTGGAGCTACAGTCAGTCCCCTCCAAACTGCCCTGGGCTCCTAGGAGAGAACTAGGTGCTTTGTGGTCAGAGCATGGTTCTTTGTGTGAATTTCCCTCTGAGAGAGCCCAGAGGTCTTGTCAGTGTGTCTTGGGGGGGGGTGTCAGCGTGTGGTTTGGACACCTTGTCCCTTTCCTAGCTGTGGTTGCAGGGGGCTCTGGCTTTCCTGGCACCCCGGCGCAGTTCAAGCACTTTCTAGAGACATGGCAGAACTTGCTGCCGCAGGCCTAGCCTTTGCCAGGCACCTCTGTTTATGACAGAGACCTGGTTAGGACACTGGCCAGCTGGCTCTTAGGCAATGAAGGAGGAGAGCTATCTGGACAGGAGCCCCGGCTTCAGAGCCTCGTGGGTTAATTGAGGCCCTACTATGAGCCTTCCTAGCTGTTTCCTCTTCTCTAGCAACCGGTTGGTGCCTGACTAACAGACTCTGGTAGTGTAGTAGAGAAGCTGTTGTGAAGTTCTCATCACAGGCTAAGATGTCCCAAGGAGCTGCGCAGGTGACAGTCCCACTGTCTCCTTCTAGAAGTCTAGACACCCGGGAAACCTGTGACCTATGCCTGGGAGCTACAGGGACAAAAGCCCAGGGGGCAGAAGAGGCTATCTCCCCCAGCCCTTCATACTGTGACACTGTGGATGGAAAGGAGGCACCCTTCCCTTCAGGGACATGTGGACTCAGATCAGCTTTCCTCTACTCCTCCAGACGGGGAAGGTGGGAAGGTCTGTGACTCGCCTAAGGTCCCCAGTACAAGGGCAGTGTCGGGAGTCCCTGGAGACTCAAACAGGGGCAGGCTTCCTGGTTTTGGAGGGTGCTTGTTCCATGGGGCAGGAGACTTGGTGGCAAAGATGTGGTATGTGTCTCAACGTATGTCTTCTGGAGTCTCCCATGGGCATGCAGGCAGAAGCAATCAGGATTAGAAAAATAAACCTGTATCCAGGAATTTTGTTTTTCCCCCAAGAGAATTGGTAACAGACACCAGCCAGCATTTGGCCACACATTTATTCAGTCTTGCCCTACCCGGTGGGGTGGGAGGCAGGCTAAAAGCAGCTGCACACAGTGCCTGGGGGTCATAAGGAAATACTGCTGGGAGCCTGCAGGTATGAAGTCATTTGTTCACTGCTGTGGTGCTGGGATAAACTCAGGACCTCCGATACTGTAGCACTCCAACACCGAGCATCCTCCCCCAGCCTGGCTTGGGTGTTTTTAACTAAAATGTAACAATGAGGGCAAACGAGGGAATCGGACTCCTGTGTGCAAGTGCACTCCTTTTTGTTTTTACTGAAATGGATTTGAATTATACATGTGTTTTTCGAGTTAGTACTTGCTAGGATTGTCTAATAACAGGCAGCCATCAGCCTCGTCCCCTCTAGCCTTGGCTGCCGCAGCCAGCGAAGCCTCTGCCTTCTAGCACAGTACATGTTCAGGGGTTTTGTTTGTTTTGTTTTGTTTTGTTGTTTTTCGGGACAGGGTGTCGTGTAGCCCAGGCTGGCCTTGATTCTCCGGCCTCCATCTCCTGAGTGCTGGGATTACAGACATGTACTACCTAGTGTGGCTATGTGGATGGTTTTTACATATGTGCGTGTTTGCATGGGTGCACATGTGTGTGCCGATGTGCGTATGTATAGGAGCCAGCAATTAATCTATAATTATCAGGCCCTAGGAGTCCTACACATTGTTTTTTGAGACAATATCTCTCACTGGACATTATGGAATAGGCTAGTCTAGCTGGCTATCGAGTCCCCTGGGGATCCCTGGTCTCCCTCTGTCTAGTGCTGGGATTACAAGAGCTCTCCACTATTCCTAGCTACCCCATCTCTCTCCCTCTCCCTCTCCCCCTCTCCCCCTCCTCCTCTCCCTTCCCCTCTCCCTCTCTGTCTCTCTGTCTTTCTCTGTGTCTCTGTCTCTGTCTCTGTCTCTGTCTCTTTCTCTCTCTGTCTCTCTCTCTCTCTCTCTCTCTCTGTGTGTGTGTGTGTGTGTGTGTGTGTAGACCTGAGGCTCATCAGTTAGGCAAGACTGGCTGTCTAGTGACCCCCGTGGGATTCACTTCTTGTCTAAATCTCCTCAGCACAGGGATTATAAGAATGTGTCTCCAACCCACCCCAGTTTGATACAGGAGATCAAACTTAGGTCCTCATGCCAACCCAGCGAGCACTTTGTCAAATTGAGCCAGCATCTCCCCAGCTTGCTGGTTGGATTAACACAGAGCTTAGGACTCTAGGAGCAACCAGGGAGGTGTTGTGAGAGCCAAGTGGGACAGCACCAGGTGTGGGAACTGAGAGCAGTGAGCCTGCTGGGGCAGGCTGAAAGAGCCACCTGTCAAAAGGGCCAGCATATTCTAGAAACCTCTCTCCAGGAACGTTTCTCTTGCTGAAGGGTTGATGTAAGACCAGGAAGGAGGAGAAAGAGGCAGAAAGATCAATCCCAGGGCTCTGTTTGTGAGTTCTCCAGAGAAACAACACAGAGAGAAGACCCAGGGTTTGGTGTGGGAATGGGCTCCCACAGGCTGAAAGAGCCCAAGCTGCCACCTGCAGACCTGAGATCAGTGGTGTGATTTCATCTGTGAATGGGGGCGGATAGTGTCTAGAGTGGAAAGGACAGGGGACCAGGAGCCCTGACGGCCGGAGACAACAGATCTATGTCCACGCCTGAGCAGAGAAGATGTTCACATCTTCTGGGGTCTCAAGCGTGGACACTGTAGACCGAGACATACGATTCAAAGCTAATCCTGTACAGAGACAAACAGCTCCAAATTAACCAGCTCGCTGGGTGTCCCTTAGTTCATTAACTAGCTTGGGTATTCCTCCGTTCAGTCAAGTTGACATAGAAAAGAAACCATCACAAGAGTGTGAGACCAGAAAAACAGAGCAAGTTCCTCCTGTGTGGATAACGCCTATGCCGCCCCCAGTCCGTGGGCAGTGGTCTTTCCCAGGGCTCACTCCATCCAGCCAAAGCCTGTGGTTCCAGGCTCGGCTCGCCTCATCCTGTGCTCTCCACAGATCAGCCTGCCCTGCCCTTCCCTTTTCCTAGGTAGAAACTTTAAGCTCCAACTCTTTACAAACACACCTTCCCCAAACTAAGCCCTCAGAGGATGGTCCCGCACTACAATCACAGTCACGGATGTCTGGCTTTGAGGTCTAGGTAGGTTTATGAGGGAAAGAGGAGCCGGGGCCAGGCCTGGAGCCCGGGTTAGGATTCTTCTCCCACCTCAGATTCTCAGAGCTGTTGGGAAGTAGCCCATACCCTCTGCCCCAGTCCAGCCAGCTGCTTTCTCTGCAGGAGAAGGGATGGGAAGTGCCTGTCCTTGTGACCTTCAAGTTTGTCCTCTTAATCTTCTGACAGCTGGGGAGGGAGAGCACCGCCTGAGGAGGTCATGATGCTGCCAGGCTGAGGAGAGGGAGGACTGTCCTCCAGGCTGTGGCTGTGAACTGAGGGTTTCTACATTGCCGGGCCTCTGCTCATCAACACCTCTTCAAACAGGCACCTTCAAAAAGCTGATCCCTGCCACTTGAGACAAATCTCTGATTGCTTTTCTCACCTGAAAGCTTGTCCTCTGGCTGGCCTGTCTCTGTCTCTGACCTCGCCCCTGAGGTGATGTCACAGCAACACAGCTCTGCTGTTCCCATAGCAACAGCCTCCCATGATTAACAAGCCAGGGCAGACACGGGGGGCTGTTGGCAGAGGTGGGGAGTGGTGATTCCACCTAACCTGGGTCAGTGACCCCCGAGACCCCACGTGGACCACCTTAGGACAAGATTTCGGTGTCTGCCTCTTCTCCTCTGGGAGGGGGGGTTCTTTTTGTGCCCGGCTGTTGGGGGAGAACGTGTGACCAGGCCACGTGAACTGATGCAGATTTAAAAGTCCGTCTTACCAGCAAGAATAGGTGCTGACAGTGGGGGTTGGGGGTGGGAAGACAAGCTGCTCTGAGGAGGGGGAGGTGTCACGGCAGAGTAAGAACGGCAGCTGGGTGCCCCTGAGCTGGCTAGGGACTTGAAAAGCAAGTGGTGAACATCACCCCTATATTTAGTAAGGCCCCAGCTGGATCAACCACAAGGACCTATCTTGGTTGGTGGATACCTGGACCCTGAGGTCAGAGGGCAGCTTGCTACAAGGTCTGTCCTTGGGGATCTGAGCTTGTCCCCCACCCCTTCAACTGGCTGCCCTGCTGTTTTGGCCTGGTAGAGCCCACCCTCTTCTAGTAGAGCATGGGGAGATGGTCAAATGTCAGCGTGTAGCCCCACCCCCAGGATCTGGGTGAAAACCAGCTATGAGCTTGGCCTGGACGTATACTTTACCTCGCCTTCCTCAGAAGAGGTTCTGGTATCCCGTCTACAAAATGCAGCCCAGTGCCTTTAGGAACAGGCCCTCTCTGGGGCTTAGCTGAGGGAGGAGGGGCCAGGTACGGGGGTGTAAGGAAGCGTACTGAGTGTCGTAGAGTATAGTCTTAGAGGCTAGAACTCAGAGAAGTGGGGGGTGGGAAGACAAGCTGACATTTCTGATATTTATTTCACCTGGGCTTGGCTTGGATGCCTCCAGTGATGGGCGTCTCACTGCCTACCCAATGATTTCAAGACAGCTCCATAGAAAGCGCTTCCATTCTCCCGGCCAACCTTTGCCTCCCTGTAATGTGTCCTCACTGGCCTGGCTCAGTCATCTGGAGACACACACAGTAAGTACCGCCCTCTCCCCACATAACTGGCCAAGCATCTGGTGGGAGAGGCTGCCGTCACCCACTTCACAGATGAGGGACTGAGATAGCATTGTTCACCACCTGCACTCCTCCAGAGCCCACCAGCCCCCCACAGAGGCCTCTCATTTTTGGCATTGTCCTTCTGAGATCCTTGCTGGCCTTTCTCCTCCTGCCCTGATCTCTCTCCTTTCTCAAAACCATCTGGGGAGAATCTCTTTGTACGTCTGCTTCTCCCTTACTCTTCGGACGCTTAGTCCAGCTGTTGTTACTCAGATCCCGTCCATTCCTCGTCATCCAGTACTTTCCTAGCCATTCCCCCACTTCCCCCTCACCCCCCGACATGGTTTCTCTATGTAGCCCTGGCTGTCCTGGAACTCACTCTGTAGACCAGGCTGGTCTCGAACTCAGAACTCTCGTTGCCTCTGCCTCCCAGGTTCTGGGACTAAAAGGTGTGCACCTCTGGGCCTAGCTCTCATGATTTCCATTTGATTGTTGGGTTTTGTGACACCAGAGGCCCACACCAGGCATCTTCCTCGTTTGCTTTCTACCACACATATGGAGACACTGAACCTGGAGTTCACCGGCTTGGATGCGCGGCCTGGCCAGTGAGCACCAGGGGTCCCCTAGTCCCTGCCTCCCCTTTAGCGAGGTCTCAAGCATGAGCTGCTGAACCCGGGTATTTTACATGGGAGATCTGCGCTCGGGCCCTCAAGCTGACTAGGCAAGAGCTTTGCTGACTGAGTCACCTCCTCGGCCAGCCCCTCATTGTGCCTTTAAAATGAGTATCTTGTGACCTTGTCACAGGCACTTCTCATCCCTCTGACATCACAGACCCCAGTCTGCCCTTTAGCTTCCCGGATGTTAATGTGGTCTTTACCTTCAATGTTGGCTGCGCTCCCTTCAAGTCAGGTGCCGTTCTCAGTGACAGAGGCCGTCTCATCTGACGTTAGGACGTCCTGGTGGAGACAGGGCGAGGCAGCCGCATCATGGAAATGCCCCTCTTTCTTTCTTTTTTTCTTTTATTTTTTTCCTGAAGCTGGGGACTGAACCCAGGGCCTTGCGCTCGCTAGGCAAGTGCTCTACCGCTGAGCTAAATCCCCAACCAATGCCCCTCTTTCTGTCTGAGCCCAGGATGTCCAGCCCAGAGTTAGAGTCTTCTCCGACTGCAGATAGAAATCACCCTGGGGCTCCCTGCCACAAACAGTGCTTGGGTCTCTCAGGCCCCGACACTCTGACTGACAGAATCGGTGAAATTTTTCGGTGCATTCCTGTTGCATGTTGTCCTGTCAAATTTGACCAGGGATACAAACTGTAGGAAGAATCTTGTGATGTCGGCCTGGTGGCACGAGGCCTGTAATCCTAGCACGGAAGGGGCTGAGGCAGGAGGATCACAAGTCAGAGGCTAGCCTGTGGTGGGACCCAGTATCATCAAAAAACCACACAAGAGCGGTGCAAGCTGGAGCCTTGCGGCTGATTTTCTGTCTGCCTTGTGGGTCAACAGCGCCCTATGGGTGTTGTATTTTAGGACGAGTGAGTCTTGAGTCAAAAGCTTGGGTCTCTGAAGCCAGGGAAAGGCCCACTGACCTCTGTACTCCTGTCCTCTTTTCTGTCAGATTCTGTTGCTGGACATTTATTCCTGTGGCACCAGGCCACAGCAGTTAGAAGAACAGGTTGCTATCAGGGAAAGAGGGGACAGTTCTAGCCAGCAGGAAGGATGCAGGCGGTTATACAAAGTTGATTTACTAAACCCACATTAGATTTGGGGGTCGTTTATATCCTAAGAGCCCTTGAGGATCCCCTATGTTGTCCCAAAGAACTAAAAACCCAGAGTGGTGCTGTGTAACAGGTGAACGGTGTACATCATGTGCCAGTCACTCTCGGGAGATACAGCAGTGTCAGGCTGTATGTGTGAGACTGCAAGGCTGAGCTGTATAGAAATGCTTCCTCTAGCTGATGTCACTAATCTATAGGTATCTCTGTGTGTTTCAAAAGTATGCTGGTATCCAAGTCCTGAGTATACAGGCTGTGGAAGAGTTCCTGTTGTGGGATGTCCCAGGGAGAACAGGTGGAGAATGGAGGAAGCGTGTCCTTGCCATGACGATTCCCCATGGGCACAGTGAAGATGCTGGGCAGCACTGAGCACCGCTGTGTGACTGGCAGCACAGTGTGACCTGACCCCGCTGCTGCCCCACAGGCTGGGGTGGGATCTCACTAAGGCGGAGCCCAGATCTTGCTAGAGGTTCAGGGCTATGCTTGCTGTTGCCTGTGGGTGGGATTTGGAGACTTGCTCCTAAGGACAACAGGGGGCCATTGTAGGTTGGTGCTGTGCACTGTAGTGACGGGCGGGTGGGTGAGTAGGAGACAGGAGGGCTTGTAAGAAATCCTAGGGACTCAGAGGTTGTTGCATGAGAGAGCTAACCGTGCAGGCGAACGTCTGGCAGACTCAGAGGCACTGTTGGGTCCTGGGTTAATACCCAGGAAGCACCTGTGAGCTCACCTCAGGCCTCAGGAGTAACCGGAGGAGAAACACAGCCCCGAACAAAGCTGATGTGCTTTGATCCTGAAGTAGCTTCCAGTTCTGACTCCCTCTCTGCAGGTTAGGAACCTGGATCAGGGTCTGCCTGCTGAGATTTTGAGACCTTGGTGCATGCTGGGTAGGGGCTGGATGGCCTTAGGCAAGTTACTAAACCTCTCTGAGTCTCCGGCTACCCCATGATGCATCTGCAGAGAGACTAGGGGATGTGTGTGAAGCCCAGGAGTGATAGGAAGTCACCTGCTCTACGGCCAACCTGGTTTTGTGGTTATGGATGCTGAGTCCACCCAGCTAGCTCCACTTGGCCCTGACGTCACAAGTATCCCCTGGCTTGGCTAAGCATCTGTAGAAAAACACATACTCCCAAGTCCCCCCGGCCTCCCTTGAGGTCGTGGTACTTGATATGTCTCCCCGTGTCTGAAGAAGGTGGTGGCATCTGCCGTATTCGTTATCTGATGAACGTTCAGGCCACATCGATGGTCAGCTACAATGAGATGGTGGGTTTATCCCCGTGGCCACTGTGAACCTGTTGGTAGGAGGGTGTGGCACACGGTCACAACGAAACCGGCAAGTAGAGGGCCTGGGTGGCCACTGTTTAGCTGTGTGACTGTCCTTGTGGATGTGCAGAAAGCAGACCCAGGGCATCCACGGGGCATAGGTACTAGGATGACGCCCCTAGAGAGATGTCTCACTAGAGAGACAGAATCTACACAGGTCAGCTGCAGGAGACCCAGCCTGGCTGGTGTGAGCCCATTCTCTGCCTCCGCACGCGGCTTCTGAGTGTATTACTTTGGTTCCTGATTTCTCTGGGGGGGCAGGCACTGGACGTTTCCTCTACCCAAATGCGCAAAAGGCATTGGGATTGCCTTTGAGGTGTGTGTAGGGGGACCTCAGGGTCTTATAAGGCAGCCTGGTGCTGATCCCCTTTGGCTCAGGTGTCTGTGTTACTGGTGGCTGTGGATGACATTTGGGACTTGCTGATGAGGACACCAGGTGAATAGGTGCTTCTCCTTAGCAATCTCAGGCTCAACAAGGATTCCCCCTGAGTCCCTAGTGGAACCCTGTCCTCTGGTCACAAGAAAGGTGGGGGAAGGGCACAGGAAAGAGCTAAAAGGTAACCGTCATGGGGACGCGGGTTCCTGAACTCCGGAATTAGCTATTATTCACTCAACTTTTTTTTTTTTAAAGATTTATTTTATTTATTATATATAAGTACACTGTAGCTGTCTTCAGATATACCAGAAGAGGGCATCAGATCTCTTTACAGATGGTTGTGAGCCACCATGTGGTTGCTAGGAATTGAACTCATGACCTCTGGAAGAGCAGTCAGGTGCTCTTAACCGCTGAGCCATCTCTCCAGCCCCTATTCACTCAACTTTGTCCCAAAGATTTCTCCTCGAGGGTAAGGGTCACTGACTGAGATGGGGCCACTTCTGGGTGGCCAAAATATAGCAGATCTTAGTGATTGTCACCAGCTAGAAAGATGGGAGCCACCGGCTCCAGGCTCAGACATAGACTCTACACCTTAGGTGGGTCTCTCGCCATCGAAGAGATAATCACAGCAACACAGACCCTCCCCACCCATGGCAACACGGATGAGGCTATTCCCCACGTGGGTAAAGCTCAGGGTGTGGTGTGAGACGGGGTCTGAATCATCCGGTGTCTCTGAGCTTCCATTTCTCCTGGCTACAGACTTCGATGTGGTAATTCCAGGCCACTCCGTCTACGGCCGCCTTTTAGAGAAACTGCCAGACTGTTGACGAAGTGCCTTGCCCCATTTTAAACGCCCACCACAGGATGCAGGTTCCAGTTTCCCTAGCTCTTCCCGATTGTAGAGGGCGTGAGACAGTCCCACTGACTGCATCTTCAGTCTGCCTCTCTCTGGTGACTGGGGTTCTTCATGCTCTCTCTAAGCCATGCATCTGTCTTCTTTGTGGAAATGTATCTGTATCTTTGTATCTTTTCCTTAAAAAAAGAGAGAGAGATTTATTTTTAATTATGTTGTTGTGGGGTGGGGTGGGGTGGGATGGTAGGGATGGGATTGTGAGGTTAGAAGGGGGAGCGAGGTGCAGGGGATGAGTGTTGGGGCAGGTGATGCGTGCACATGAGTGTGGGGCCCATGGAGGCCAGAGGTGTCATATCCCTCGGAACTAGAGTTACAGACTATTGTGAGACACCCCCACATGAGTGCTGGAAATTGAACCCAGGTCCTCCGGAAGAACAGTGCTCGGCCATCTTGACAGTTCTATTTGTATCTTTTAAAAACGTATCTATTACATTGTTTTTGTATGTGAGCAGTGCCTGCGTGTGCCCCAGCCCATGTGTAGAGGTGAAAGGGCAACTTCCAGCTGTTGATTCCCCTTCACGGGATCCTGGGGCTTGAACTCAAGATGACAAGCTTGTGTAGCAAGGTCTTTTACCTGCTGAGTCATCCCGTTGACCTCCGGTTGTATGTCTTAGCCAAGTATACTGTTAGGTTGTCTTCTCATGGAGCTGTTCAAATATTATGATCTGTAGTCTCCTTCTGGATCTGTGGTCTGAAAACCTTGGTGTTTGCAGAAGGGGTACAAGCTCAGCTTGTGATGCCATTCACCTGTCAATTTCTGCTTTAACTGCTTGGTTTTTCCTGTTACATCTAAGAAATCTTTGCCTAAGCCAGGGCTTTGAATGTATATGTATATGTATATGTATATGTATATGTATATGTATATGTATATGTATATGTATATGTATATGTATATATTCATGTGTATATACATGTGTATATACTCATGTATGTATGTATAAATATTCATGTGTGTGTGTATACACACATACACACACTTGTTTTCTTCTAAATGTTTATAGTTTTAGACTTGACATTAGGTCTATATAGGTTTCACTGTGAGTTGATTTTTTTGTACGATATAAGGTAGGGTCTGGGTTCCTCTTCTTTGAGTGTAGGCACCCTCCGGTGTCAAAGCCATTTGGTTTTGTTGTTGTTGTTGTTGTTGTTGTTGTTTTAAAAAAAAAACTAAGAAAAAAAAAAGCATTATTTTCTATGCTTTGAAAGAAAATCTCAGTCCCTGAGTTGAGGGCTCCATCTTCCTCTAGTTTTCTCCTTTTGGCTACCATGGTGCTTGTCAGGCTGGTGGGAGTAATATCAGCTGTTGTTTTTTAAGAACATGCGTCTAATTGCCTGGTCTGGAGAAAGGAGCTATCACAAAGGCATATTTGTCATTGTCAGTGTAGTGTGACTGGCTGTGGCTGGTCAAAGGCCCTGTGGTCTGCCTAGGCAGAGAGGGCCCGTTGACCCCTTTCTAGGATGTGATATGGCTCCAGTGTCCCCTGGCTCCCTGCCTCATCTTCCCCATCTGTGAATCTCAGGTGGTAACAGGGCTTTACCTCCCAGGGCTGCTAGACAAAAGTGATCTGTGCTGTGTGTGGCAGTGTGTGCCTATAAGCTCAGCACTTACTTGGGGGGTTGAGATGGGAAGATCACACGTTCCACGCCAACCATATATAGGGAGATCCCCATCTCCAAAAGGGAAGCCTTCACGATGGCTGCTTAATGCACAGAGGAGCCTGGACTGTGACATTATCAGTAATGGCCATGCACAGCTGCTTTCTGATGGTTGTGACTGACAATGGCTTAAGTGGGTCGGGTCAACCTGCTCCTATAGGGACTGAAAGAAAGGGCGGTTGGGGGCTCTTCATGTGACCATAGTGACCAAATGGTAACAGGCGTGATGCTGTCCCCTTGAGAAGCACAGCTTTTCTAGAAAGGTCTGGCAAAGATGGGCTCTTTTGGTGCCACAAGGACACACAACAGTTCCCCAACGACCTCACAGTCCCAGGCCGAGCATCATGACATAATGTGCATGTCTCCTCCTCTCTGTCTGGTTTGTATTAGATCCATGTAGCAAGCATGTGCTCTCCCATACACATGCCTGCATACACTCTGTTCTTATAGACATGCACACAGATCCGTGTGTGCCTGCATCTCTCTCTGGTTTTTACTCCATCCACGTAATAAGCATGTGTGTACACGTTACTCCTTCACGCACACCCCTGCTCTTGTGCATACAGTCTTGAAACACAGATGTATGAACACAGTTCCATGCAGCTCTCTTTCATCTCATCACCTGTGAGCAGCAAGCTACATTGTTGCAGCTCTCACCTCGGGTCAGGCTACACTGTTGCTTTTCATGCACTGGCAGGGGACCCCCTCCTCCCCCTTTGTTCTCAGCTGCTCTTTTCTGCAACCTCCCCCCACACCTGCGTCCTAACCTTGCCTCCCTCCCGGGGTGGAGTGTTACCTGCTATTGCCCTTTGTCCTGGGTCCACCCTGTCTGTGCATTTAGTGATCTTTAGTGACATCCCTGGCTTGTCCCCAGCTGCAGATGGGTAGCACCTCTTCTATTTAGTTGTGATGACAAAAAATCATCTCCAGACCTTACCAGATGCCCTCTGCAGTCATACTTTGACACGCATACCCCCACAAGAAAACCCCCACAGCGTACCCACAACATCCAAGGTGTTCAGGACGGAAACCAAGGGTCAAGGAGGGGATGCCAGTGGGCAGAGGTTGGGAAGAAATCTGGTGATCGTGGTTTTGAGTGTATCCTGTACTGAAAACCCCGTGTACACTTGTCTCCAGGGCTTTGCACA
This sequence comes from Rattus rattus, assembly GCF_011064425.1. Lineage (NCBI taxonomy): Eukaryota > Metazoa > Chordata > Mammalia > Rodentia > Muridae > Rattus > Rattus rattus. The sequence goes on from NC_046162.1 coordinate 65,723,877, forward strand.
CTCTCCTCCAGCTGTTCGGAGCGGCCTGTGCCCTCCTGACCTTGTAGGTTTGCTGTGAATCTCTTGTGGTTTCTGTGGGTGCCCAGGCACCCGCACCTGCAACCTCTGCTTCCGGCCACAGCCGCCTTTCCTTACAAGTATGTCTGCAAAACTCACAGAAATGCAGAGAGACACAGAGCGAGCAGCTCAGCTGAGCCCCTCTTCCGAAGATGAAGCCTTGGTTTTGAGGCAGAAGCCTTCAGAGACGCAATCCCCAGAGGAGGACACTGTCACTCTGCAGCAGTGGAAGGCGCGGCAGCTGCAGCGCCTGGCTGAGGAGTTGAAGGCAGAGTGGCATGAGGCCCGGCTGCAGCAGGTCCGACAAGCCGAACGCCTCTACTTGGCCCACCTGTTGGACGAGGCAGCAGAGCGGGCCGTGGGAAGCGACTCTGGCTTGGATGAACAGAACCAGAGAGGAACACCAAAACACACAAGGGCTAAGGAGAGAAACCGAGCAGCCTACAGAGAGGAGAAGGGCCGCAGGGAGGAGCACTCCAGACATCACCCCAAGTCCCGGAAAAAGGCATCGTGCACGGAGAGACGGACTTCTACCAAAGCCCGTGGCCCAAACCCTGTTGAGAAGGGTAAAGGGAGACGGGTGTCTTCAAGTAAGGGCCGTGGTGGATACCAGCCCTTGGGCCCTCGGGTGACCAGAAGGGCAGACATGGGGAAGTTCAACCCATTCTTTGATGGTATTAGAGAAACTGAATTCGGGGAAGAAGTACAGAAGGAATTCTTCCGGGAGGGGAGGCGGCCCTCACCAAAGGGGACTCGACTTGCTCACAACCTCAGGGACCAGAGTCTGCAAGGCAAAGCAACAGTCCTAGAAGAGTCCTTGCCCCTTGACCATACCTTCAAACAAGGGGCTGAAGCCCAGGGGCACCCAAGCAAGTACAACAACAGGAATCAGTGGCACAAAGAAATTGAATCTACCTTCGAGGAATTGTTTAACACAAATAGGAAGCTGAAGAAACATCTGAATTTGCACCTTGAACAGAGGCTCAAGGCGGACCAGAATCCAGATGAGCAACAGAGCTACTCAGAGATTCGGAGTGAGAACTTTGGCATCCTGAGAGAGGAGGAGAATACGGAGGAGCCAGAAACCACCAAGGAGCCTGAGAGCCCAACAGAGGTTGAGACTTCTGAGATGTGGTCCAAAGTCAATCTGAAACAGATACTGAGTGACACGGAGTACCCCAGGTACCAACAAATGGCAAAGTGCCCATTAAAGAATGAAAGCCTAGTGCCTGTTAAGGCAGGAACATCTAGAGAACAAGACGACTTGTTCTCACTCAGTCCAGAGTCGGTACAGGAGACACCCACATCACCTGTGGTGGACGACGACGATAGTCTCAAGCCTTACCTGCAGAAACAGGCAGACTGTGTATCAAGCTGGATGGCTTTGAGGCAAAAGCAGAAGGCAGAGTTGGAGCAGAGAAGGCAAAAGACACTTTTGGAGCTGACAGAACACCCCAACATGAGCTTGGAGATCCATTACAAGGCTGAGCTGGAGGAAGAACGCAGGGAGCGTAGACGGATGCGTTTGGCTCTCCTTAAATCGTATCCCACAGGGATCCAGGCCCCGCCTGTTGAACGAAATATTTCTCTGGACAACGGTCTTCTCGATGAGGACAAACAGAACCAGATGATCCGTGACCTTCAACAGCAGATCTTAGAGCAAAACAAGATACACCAGGAGTTTTTGGAAAAAGCCAGGAAACGCTTGCAAGAGTTTCAGAAAACATTTTAAAAGCAGACCCACCCATGATAAATACATCCCTGATGGCTGCTTTGCCTGTACCATGCTCGTGTCTCTTAAGTCTCTTTGTTTCCCGTCCCAGCAAATGCCATCCTGCAGAAGCAGGATTCTCGTGGGGTCCAGAGAGAGAACCTAGCTGGTGTTCTACAGAGAGTCTGTTTTCATGGGCTGCAGGGACCCATGGAAACCCCAGGTAAAATAGACTCTTAAGATGGTTTAGCCAGGGGTTGGGGATTTAGCTCAGTGGTAGTGCGCTTGCCTAGGAAGCGCAAGGCCCTGGGTTCGGTCCCCAGCTCCGGAAAAAAAAAAAAAGAACCAAAAAAAAAAAAAAAAAAAGATGGTTTAGCCAAACACTGGACTTTCTGGGGGCACTCAGGGTTAGACGGGCACAGTTTCAAAAGCTACGTCATCGGTCGCTTGGCCTCTGGCTGAGACAATGTCAGTGCCATTAGCTAAAAATCTCTCCTTTAGAAGACGGGGTGGGGGATGGGGGACAAAGACAACAGTGTTTAACAATATTCGCACCCTTACGGGTGGGGGACAGGCAAGCCCAACCCAGCTGGGTGACCCATCCGGGGGCCAGAGCTGCTGTGGGTTGTTGGTGGCAGAGGGGAGATCTGGACGTTTAGATTCCTGCTCCTTAGCTATCCAGACTCTAAACCAGCAGCTACCAGGCTATGGGGAGCACATGCCAGGCAGATTGGAGGGAAGCAACAGACTTTCTCTGAAGAGCCCAGAGGGTGACTGCCTTCCTTTTGCCAGCCTGCATCTGGCCACCATTCAGCTCGACTTTTGCAGCCCCAGGGATGCAGTGGAAGGGCTAGGCTGCAGCCTAGAGGAGTGCAGACTGCTCCGTAAGCTACACGAGGATGCATGAGGCCCTAGGTTCAATCCCTAACACTACAATGGCAGTTGCCGTTAGCGGTGGGGTGGGCGTGAGGTGGATGTAGCCATGAGTGGGCATGGCCAAGTATGGTGGGTCCTGACTGACTTAGGCAGTGGCTGCTGGCTACGCCTCCTCTTTAGTTTTGAACCTTCTCTCCTTCCTTCCCTCCCCTCCCCGTCCCGTCTTCCTCTCACTGACTTCTAGGTAGCTCGATTGGTCATATTTGCTCATGACCGCATTAGTGCTATTAGTCTGTAGTCGGCCATATTTATCTCTTATATGTGTTTTGTAGGCCACATAATGGACGACTTCATGCCAGTTAGATCCATGACCTAGAGGAGGTTCTCTGACATGTTTCGATTTTATCTTAACCCCCTGCTTCCTCAGACATGCACCCACTGAGCCAGCCCCTCAGCACATACATGCATACTGAACATGGTGGGTCCATGTTCCTTGGGGTTGAAGTTCCTCTTCCCTGCTGTTGTCTCAGCCTCGATCCTGACCCTCCCCCAAGCCAGGAACCTCCACACATTCACCTTGGCATGACATCCCCATGGGACTTTTCGGAGCTGCCTTTCAGGATCCCCCAGCTGTTTTTGCACCTCTTTCTGAGAAGAGCGCTATGCAGCCAGTGCCTTCCAGATCAGGAGGCCTGGTGCTGAGAAGCGCTTTCAGAGTCTAACCCCAGCTTTGGCACCGACTCTTGTTTAAAACGCTTTTGGAAGCTGCAAACGAAAGCGTGCAGCTGGGGCGTAGGTGGGAGGGCTCCGTTTACCGCCCCTCGGTTTCCCGTTTGCACCATTTCTACTGAAGGAGCTTCCTCTGCTTTCCCGATAGTTTTCATTTATACTGAGTGCCAAATCCTGTCCCCGACCCTTTCCCCAACTCTGTCCCAGCAGGTAAGCTGCGAGCGGCCTATGAGGTCCATGCAACTTGTACATAGCAGGAGACACAAGCAATGAGTAGCCCGTGTGACCAGTGTTGCCCAGGAGTTAGGCCTACAGCATGATGGGACATACTGGGCCCTGTGTGTAGTTCTGAGCAACCTGAGGCCTCCTACCACCATGCTCATCTGGCTGGACCCGAATAGCATCCGGCAGGGCTTTGAAATTTGCTTTTGTTTCTCGGTCATCAGACCTTGTCCCTGCCTGACCGTCGGTTGACGCTCAGTGTTGCACGACACAGGTCGCCCTGCAGCACCACCTCCATCCAGAGGAGTCGAGTGGGTGTTGCGGTGTCCCTCGGCCTAAAGCTGCGGTCACAACTGGACCTCACATTGCGTCACTGAACCTCCCGACTTAGTTGGAAGCCGCAGCCCGAGGAGCAGACCCATCTTCCCGGAGCACATTGTTTTTGTTTCCATTTACAAAGACGGTATTTGTGGCCGGTGTTCTGAGTAAGGAATTGCCCCTCCTCGGCTACACTGAGCTAAAAGTAGGTGTAGAGATGGGTACTGAGACATGAGTCACCTCTGCCTGGACAGTAACACCTACACCGTCCCTTGGCAGGAGCATGAGGAGAAACCCTGCCTTCTCCCACTTGTCTTATACAAGACTAAAGGGGGATGGGCTAGCCTCGGCTCAGGCCAGTGGTGTAGGTTGTACCTCCAACCCCCTAGGATCTCCTCCTGCTAAAACAATGACTTCAGAGATTCCCTAAGGAGACGTCATGGCTGCTTTCCCATCTCACTCATCTCCAGAGGGTCAGGAGTTGCTGTGGACCCCATTTCACCCTCTTGGTTACACTGAGACATCTGAGTGGCAACACAAAGTCCTCTGGTGTAACCTGGAACCTCTGCGGTACCTTCTCCCCTCCTCACACATCAGCCTTGTGTGCCATAGTGACTAGAGTAAAGGCTCTGCCGCTCGGGGGAGCCAGGAAAGAGGCCAACGCGCTGACTCCCCAGTCTCGACAGTCCGTCTCTTCCCGCATGCCCAAACTTCAGCCATCTCTGTCACCAGCACCTTCATTCTTGATGGGTATTCAGAGAGGACACGTTTGGCTCCTGCTTGATACCTCTCAAATCCTGAGGCATTGGTTTGCATAGATGGCAGTGCTGGCCAGGATTGGGGCAGTCCATATTTACACTCCAGACCCATAAGGCCTAACCTCCAGTTGACTGAAGTGGGGTAATAAGGGCCAGTGTGCAGTTTATGGGTTCGTACAGAGCTCTGTCTGGTTGCAGGAGAGCCCAGGCAGCCTATTCTCCATGAAGTCTCCTGAAGCACCCTTAGGTTCTTGCCCTGCACCTCCTCAGAGCACTGTGTATACCAGAGCTGCTCCCTGGCTTTGTGTCTCTGTACCACACAGGGCGGGGGACAGAACCTTCATTCTGGCCATTCTGCCTCCATTCTCCTCAGAATCCTTTTCATCAAGCTCTCTCCTGTGTGTCTGCCCTGTACATTTTCTCCAACATACATGTCCTCGGAAAAGTCTCTAGGGCTGACCAAATGGTGGACAGGAACTCTATGTGCCCAAGAGGTTTGTGGGACAACAGCAATGTCACTGTCCACAGGTTGGAGCATGCCCAGAATGTCCACAGGGTGAGAGACGCAGGTGCTGGCACTGCTCACCGCCACACTGGCTGAACCAGACCAGGACGATCCACTGAGGCACACTTGGCTCAGTCCCCTCTCCCCACCTAACCACCTGCATGGCTAGCGCGCACACACATACCAACAGCAGCACCCAGGACTCCATACCAGGGAGAGGATGTGTTTAGAAAAGGGGCGTGAGTTTGGGGGTGAGATGGGGACCCTCTCTAACTTGTATTGTCCCCTCCAACAAGTAGATAATGGCAAGAGGTCAGTTCAGACTCTGAGACCAGACAGGGTCCGGCCTCCAACCAGTCTTCAGAGATCCAGGCTGGGAAAGCTGCTCCCCTAGACCACCTGTGTGGACTCTTGAGAGCTCTCCTGAATGTCCTTCCATACTCGGTGGCTTGGGGTGAGGCTCTACTGATGAGGGCCTGGGGAATGGGAACCTGCATCCTGCTGTGTCCCCTCAGACATGGCACGTTGGCTCTGCTCAGCCCCATGCCTTTATGTCCCACTCATAGGCCCAGGATCGTCAGCACTGAGCACTAAAGCAGAGGGCCAAAGGTCTGGTCAATCCCAGGTTTGTTCCTGGGAAAGGAGCGAACAGAGAAAGATGACTGCTCTCTCTGCCCGTCCATCATCCATCTGTCTGTCCATCCGTCTGTCCATAGCCACCCAGTGAAGATCCCTATCTGCCTCTGCTGTCGTCACTCAACCCCTTTTCCTCAGTGCTGTGGGAAGACAGACGGCTTACAGGGGTCGGCAGAGGGATCTTTCTAGGCTTTCTCTGCAGTGCTCTGTACTGCCCAGCTTCCCCGGCTTCGAAATTTACAGGGCTGAGCTTGGCTCCCGTGAGGCCCTTGGCTTCTTGGCGGAGAAATTTGCCGAGCAGCAGCCTCCTCCACAAAGCCACACTGTTCTCAGCGAACCCTCCCAGGAGGAGCGGGATGAATTTTTTTCAAATGATTCAGCGGCACGTGAATGGGAAGGGCCGCACTTAAGGCCTTGGCATAGGATCCTGCTGGCCCACAGCTGGAAAGGAAGGGTTGCAGGGCGGAGGCTTGGTTCCACCAGGCCTAGCATAGAGCCAGGGTCCTGGGGGTGGGGGTGGGGGTCACGAGGCAGCTGGTGGGCTGGGCCGAGAATGCTTGTAGCTTGCTTCTGCTCACTCGCTCGCTCGTATAGATGTGCCATCGCCCTCCCTGAAAAGAGGCAGAGGAATGGGCAGGAAATGGAGATGGGAAAGCTGGTCTCCATGGAGACGGGCATCTAGCGGACAGCCACCCTCCTGTGCGTGTGAGCGTGCTAGAATCTGAGCGGTGGGCAGGGAGCCTGCTGCTAGGCAAGCCTGGCACATTCCCAGGCACCAGTCCATGGGTGGTGTGGCCCAGAGCTGAGTGCCCCGCAGTCCTTTGGTCAGAGCCTTGGAACCCCATCCCCCTCCTCCCTCACCCTCAGCCACACCCATGGGCTCTCCTCGGCCTGGGTTGTTGTGGATGAACAGGTCTTGACCTCATCCTGAGTAGGCTCAACCCTACCCCAAGGCTGGAGCCCTGTTCGGTTTCACACTCCCCAAGAAGCGCAGTTGCTGCCCATGAGGGGACAGATGATCAGATTTGGGGGTTTCTGTGGGAGGGGCTGGTCTCGGCTGCTGATGCAGGGAGGCAGTGCGGAATCCTGCTCACCAGCACGGGTCTGTTTCTAATTACTGGATGACAGCCCCCTTTTCCCTTTTAGGGAAATGAGACAAAAGGGATTTGGGGAAGGTCTTTTTTTTTTTTTTTCCTTTCACTAACCAGAGTGACTGGGTGTGGAGCAGACAGGGCAGGGCAGAGTTCAGTGGACGATCTCAGCCATCTGTGGAGGGTCACCATGAGGTCACAGCAGTGGGAAGGGTGGTCACCATAAGGCCGGAGACAGCAGGTAGAGCTGGAATCCTTGGTACCTGAGGACTTGTGAGCGCCAAACCTGCCTTTCATCCCTTGGGACACCTGGCAAGTCACCCATAACTTTACCTCCTCATGCTGACCTGGGAGCCAGAGTAGGTCTTAGGGCCCCAGGACACAGCCCCTCTATTCCCCATCCCTATCCCCCAGTGGTTCCTCCAGCCAGTGAAGTCAGCCCACTCTGAGGAACAAGGGAGGGCCATCCCTTGTTGGGGAGCGGTCTTCCCCATGCCCTCCATAGCCCCACGCAGGTCCCACAGCAATTCAAAGACAGCATCCTGAACACTGTAACCATCTGATGGCAGCTGTCATAGGAATTCCTGTGACAGGAATGGTGTGTCTGGTCCTATGTCCCCAGCTGAGGGTATAGAATTGGGACAGAAGTTCCAGACTGATTTTCATAGTTCAAGACAAATTCAATGGTCAGGCAGCCTGGCTAACCAATTATAGGTACTGTGAGGCCCTCCCTAAAGGGACAAGAAACTGATCCCAAGGGGCAGCCTCAGGGTCTAGTTATGGGTGGAATTGGCACTTTGCTAGCTGAAGTGAGTATGTAAAGGAAAAGACCATGACACACTGTTTTCTGGGGTAGCTTAATAAAGAGACCTTATGCCCCACCCCCACCCCAAACAGACTGAAGAAAGCCACTAGAACCTCACAAGGTCTTGTTTACTCTGGGAGAGAGAGATGTTTCTTTTCTAATCCCCCTGAACTGATTGGCAAGAACTCTCCCAAGAAACAAAGAAGTGGAGCGGCTGACCTTAGTGGGACATCTGCAGCTGGGCCTAAAGTTACCGCATTTGTATCCGATGGGATGAGGGAGGTCTTTCCATGCTGGATTCTCCCACCTCAAGGCCAGTAGCCTTAAAACAATGTATCACCGTCTTCTGTCTTCTGTCTTCGGTTCACCCCAATCTATTGTAGCATCAGGGAGTCCCGCAAGCCATGGAGATTCTGGCTGGCTGCGTCTTGGCAGAGACAGAAGCTCGGCAAGGCTTCCATTCCACCTCTCCAAGAAGGAAGAACCACCCTGAGTTAAACTGACAGGTTTTCTCTAGGACCTTGCTGGCCCCGTGTCACAGAAGGACCCCCAAAGGATGGGGTGGCCTCCTTGTGACCCTCTGGTGATCCTGAGTGAATCTTTCCAGCCTCAGAAGACAGGTGTTGATAGCTACAGAGCCATCTGTGCTCAGTGTGGGAAGCTCACACCCCAGAGAGGGAGCTAAGTGGGAGCCTGTCCGTAGGGCTTAAATATTCACACAGCATATGGGAGCATTCCAAGAGCAGGTGGCCCACAAGACTCCAACAAGAAGACTCTTGTAGGCAGCTTTCTTTCCGGTTATGACCCTTCAATGGACTACAGGCATAGTATGTCTTTAGATTCTCAAGGGACTTCCACGATGATGTTGCTAAGGACACCATCAAAATCTAAAGTTGTTGACAAGCTGGATGTGGTGGTGTACACCTTTAATCCCTGCACTTGGGAGGCAGAAGCAGGTAGATCTCTGTGAGTTCAAGGCTAGCCTAGTTTACATAGTGAATTCTAGGCTAGCCAAAGCTATGTAGCTACATAGTGAGATTCCCCCTCCCATGATTTATTTATTATATGTAAGTACACTGTAACTGTCTTCAGACACACCAGAAGAGGGCATCAGATCTCATTACAGATGGTTGTAAGCCACCATGTGGTTGCTGGGCTTGGAACTCAGGACCTCTGGAAGAGTAGCCAGTGCTATAACCACTCTCCAGCCCCCCTTACACACACACACACACACACACACACACACACACACACACACACACTGGATTTATGAACATGCCTTTAGGGCTCAGTGGCCCATGTGTTGGTGACCCAGGGGACAGACCGGAGCACCTCGGGAAGGAGAACCATGGCTCTTCTGCCATAGTTGATATCTGTGGAGTATGTCAAACCCTCTAGTTGCCTTTTGCCATGGCAGTCACCTCCAGAGTTTCTAGCAACTTCCCTCCTAGAGAGGATAGATAGTACCAGGACAGCCCAACCTCTGTTGCTGTCTCAGGGCAATTGTGATGGTCAAAATGCAAACACAGCCCCTTGTCTTTGGTTCATCACCAGTGATGCCGACTCCACCCACCTAGGTCTTTTCCATCCCCTTCTGCTGGGTACACTGGGATTGTTTTTTCAGGCTCCTCTAGGGGGAAGTGACATCATGTGGTATCCTCAGCCAGAGGGATGGGGGTAGGGACTCTGTGGTTGCGTGTGCTTTGAATTAAGTCAGCCCTTGTGCATTCCAGTAGCCAGCAGCTGGCAGCGAATCTGTCAGCCAGGGTAGCACTCTCAGTGGCAAACCCAGATGTTGGCTTAGCCGAGGGAAAAGAGGAAAAAGCAAATTTTGAGCTGCAGGGGGTGGGGGGGGCAGTGGTTGGGGCACAAAGCGTTCAACACGAGTCTCTAGCTGACATGTCCTGCTCTATGGATAGGTAGTGGGACAGGACAAGATGTAGCTGGTCCTACCCTGGTGTCTGCCCCCAGCCTAGCATGTAAGTGTCCAATCAACAGCCATGCCTTGCTTCTGGTTGATCCCTGATTCTCTGGGTCTCTGCGCTCCCCTGACCTTCAATGGCCGGGGAGACAGGAAGTCTGCCCATCCCGTGGTGTGGTTACACCCTTTTCTACAGCCCCGGAGGTCACCCCAGAGGTCGCAGTGATGACCACTGCTGTGTATAGGGGTTATGCTTCTAGAGAATTCTCTATTTCCTCTCCTTTCCTGTCCATCTGTCTGCCTGCTGCCTAGATCTAAGGCCAGGGCGGTGAAGGCTTTTACTGGGAAGTTCTCCCCAATCTCCTCCTCCACCCACTGTTCTCATGAGGTAACGCTAAGACCCGTGTCTACTGCACTCAACAGTGATGGTCCTGTCTTGCCACAGGACTGTTAAGTAGGAGAGGCGTGTCCACCTATGTTTAAACCACACCTGTGGTCCCATGGCCAGAAGCAGCCCAGTTGTCAATGGAGATTCTGCCATGTCTGTCCCTCCCCACTCCCTACAAACATCCCAGAGCTCCCCGCTGCCCCGTGAACGTTCTAGCCTAAAAACCCAGTGTCTACCCCAGACTCTCAGTTCCTCCGTCTCTTCTCATCTGAAACTTTCAAGAAAGCAAGTAGACGGCCCCCATCCCTGAGGCAAAGTGAGCACACAGCCGCGTGCTGCCCTGGCTTGGAGCCCATCTGGCTGCCACGGGACGAGGGCCAGCATCTTTCCAGGTCTTTGTCTTACAGGAACAGAGAGCTCTCTACCCGGTGCTCTCTGCCACAGTGTGTGCCCATCCCTCTGTGCCCTGCTCAGGGCCTCACAGTATGACACGAGATGGTGACGTGTGTTACCTGCACCGTCAAGTGGTCTCTGAAGATCACAGCAGTCAGAGCTCATCTCTGCCGTGCCTCTCACACACACGCGAGCACACCCGATCGCTTCTTAACCTCTTGGCTTAGATCATGTCAGGGACTCGAGCACGTGTGGGAAGTTGGGGCTTCCATAAAGCAGCAGTAAGTGAATCCTAGGTGTCACGGCCGTCTGGAAGTCACTGGGCTTACTTTCTGATGGCCAAGTGGGTGGTGCCTTTATCGAACTTTTTATTGTTTGTCTTGTGTTGAGACAAGGTCTCAAGTAGCCCAGGTTAGGCTTAGAACTCTGTAGTTCCAGGGAATGGTAAGATTCCAGGCATGCGCCCTGTCCACTTGTATGTGGTGGGACTTGAGCTAAGGGTTTTATGGATAGCTACACAAGCCCTCCACCCACTGAGCTACAGCCCCAGCCCTTAGTGAACACTTTGGAGCACTAAGCATTGTGCAGTATAGTGGGGCCGCTACTGAGAAGCAAGGCTAGGAAGTTCTCTAGGCAAGTAGAAGGAGGTGCGTCCCTCCTTTGGGACCCCTGTCCCCTCTTATTTCTGAGCTGATGACAGCGCTACACAAAGAGCAACGCTGGACAGTTGTTACGGGGCATGCGCACGCATTTGCATAAGCACAGCGATGGGACCAAGGACAAGCCACACCTGTGCTGCCATCCTGAGGCTGTCAGGGTCAGCCCAGCTCCATCTGGTAGCTGTTCTATAGCATGGCCTCCACCTGCTAGGACCTCTCGGCAGGCAGGGGCACTGGTGTTTACAGCAGGATGTGTGCGGGAGGCTAGCAATATACCAGCCACTGCAGGGAGAAGCCAGGAAGGGACTGCTTCTCAGGGCTGAGTGAAAGTTCTCTAGGTAGAGAGCTGGAGGTGGCATTTGGGGCAGAAGAGCTTCTCTGTTCTGGGGTGGGACATACCTGGGTATCTGAGCATGTGGGGAGCAGGATAGATTAGGAAAGAGTAAGGGCCAAGTGAAGTTGCAGAAAGTGTAGCTCTGGCTGTCCTGGAATGTAAACCAGGCTAGCCTCAAACTTAGCAGAGATCTGCTTGCTTCTGCCTCCCTGTGCTGGGATTAGAGGCGTGCATCATCTGGCTCAAATGTTAAAGTGAAGGTGTTTTGCAGGAAATGTTTATGGAGAAGGCAGAGAACCAAGAGAGGGCCCTTTGTTCTGGGGTGGCCTGCCAGGTGGCTTTTACCAGGTTGTGGCTGTTTGAACTGAAGCTTGCTTTAGGCTGGGAAACAGGAACCTGCAGCCAGCCCAGTGGTTACTCAGCTGCACAGAAAGACCAAAGCACCAGTGTTAATGGGCCTTGGAGCTGGGTGGGGCCTGGACTGTGGTGTGAGATTCATGGGGAGGGATCCAGAGTTCACTGGGATCTGAGGAGCAGGTGGCATTCCCATGTGCCTGGACCTCCCTGCCTCTGTTGGGAAACAGTCCTGGCCAGAAGTTTCCAAGACTCAAACTAACCGCCAGAGACTCTGAGCCGACACTGTCTGCCCCTCGCCTCTGTCTAGCTCATGTGCCCAGTGACAAAACGCTTGCCCAGAGTGACCTTACACCGCTGCTGTCTGAAGGTCAAGCCTATTAAAGCCATTAAAATAAGCAATGTCCCATGTAACAAGTCTGTCACGGCATCTGCCAATCCTCTGTGGTAGGTTTCCAGGGAGGGAGCGTGGGGGGGGGAGGGCTTAATCCCTGATAGAAAAGTCCTGTTAAGCGTGACCAGGCTCCACAACACTCTGGAACTTTCCTGGTCTGTCTCTTCCTCCCACCACTTCTCACGGCTTTTGCCTGGGATACGTTTCCTACAGGACCTGCTTGCTTACCGTCGATGTCTAAGGTTTACGAGCCACGCCAGCGTCACTAATGCTTTCCCACCCCGCGTCTCTGTCCTACTTCTTCAACACGTGTCACAGAAAGCCCAGTGTGGTGGCACGCACTTGTCATCCCAGTACTGGGTAGGGAAAGACGAGATGGACCCAGCGGCTTGCCCACCAGAGGCCTACTCAGTGAGCTCCAGGCCCAGCGAGAGACCTCGTCTCAAAAGCCAAGGGGAGAGTCAGTGGGGGGCTCAGTGCGTAAACTCACACGGTAGACAGAGCTGTCTCCCACAAGTTGCCCTCTGACTTTGATATCTTGACTGCTGCATGTAAACCTTGCCCACCTCCAATAAATTTAAAAAATATATAAATCAACTCCTCTCCTCCAAACAAGGCAGTTGGCATCTGAGAAATGAAGGTCTCCTCTGACCTTCATTTGCATGGCCCCTAGGACGTTTTACCTGGAAACTTCTTCCTTCTGAATTGCTGAGAGGGCACTCAGGCCCTCTTGCATGCTCGGTAGGTCCTCTGCCCTGAGCTGTATGTACTCCAGTATCCCCAGTGAAGCCCCCAGATCTGAATAATTCAGGCTCCTTGAGGTGGATGACTGCCCCTCTGCTCTAGCCCTCAAAGCCTATTTGAGGATGAGGTGCCGGGAGGTCAAAGCCACCTCACTGGCTGTCCACCAGCCCTACCTGCAGGAGCAGGGTTGTACGCTGAGCCCTTTTGTTTCTCTATTGACCAATAAGCAGGAAGAACCAGACTCAGGCTGTAGCCTGCCGTGTCCCAGGCACCTGGGCAGGGGCTCCGAGCTTCTGCCTTTGTCCTTGTTAGCAAAGGGTTCATTTGGGGGGTTCGTTGGTTTGGGCTGGTTGATTTGTTTGAGACAGGATCTCACTTTGTAGCCCTTGCTGACCTGGAACTCACTACGTAGAGCAGGCTGACCTTGAACTGGAAGATATTTACCTGTCTCTGCTTCCTCACCCCTTACCCCAAGTGTTGGAGTTAAAGGCATGTGTCACCATGTGTCACCATGTCCAGCTTCTTGGGTTTCAGTTTTTGTCTTTTGAGACAGGGTTTCATTAGCCTAGGCTGGCCTTGACGTTCTGACCCTCCCAACTCTACCCCCCAAGGGCTGGTAAGGTGTGTGTCACTGTGCCCAGTTTTATTGGTGCTCCATACTGGAGATTGAACACAGGCCTTGGTGCAGACGAGGCAAGCACTCTATCAACTGAACCATGTCCCAGTCATAGCGAAGACCTCTCGCTAATAACCCCAGCATGACAAGCCGTCGAGCCTCCTCTCCTTACTTATGACAAGCCAGGAGTCCTCTGACTCCTCGGTTACAGCAGGTGTACAATAGGCTCACCTCCCCCAACACCTCCCACAGGGAGCACATCCTACTCCCATGGGTGGAGCCCGGATCCTGGTCGTCGGGGACTTTCCTCACATCCGTGTCTCTGTGCTTTGCAGTGATCAGGGCCAAAGCAGTGAGCGAGAAGGAGGTGGATTCCGGGAATGACATCTACGGCAACCCCATCAAGAGGATTCAATATGAGATCAAGCAGATAAAGGTACCTTGACTGCACGGGGGAAGCAGGGGCAGATCCCGGGACTCACCCAGCCACCCGAGGCCAGAAAGCTGAGTTGTCAATCTACAAGAGCATAAAAGCCGGGCAGAAATGTTAGATTTTCAACTAACTGTTCAGTCACTGTCCTATGCTGTGAAGAGACACCAGGGCCAAGGTAATGCTTGTAAAAGAAAGCATTTAATGGAGTCTTTCTCACAGTTTCAGGGGTTTAGTCCATGGTCATCATGGTGGAATGCAGACAGGAACATGGCCGGGGCATCCCCATCCAAAGGCAGCAGGTGGAAGGAGAGACACACTGGGCCTAGCATGGGTATTTGAACCTTCAAGGCTCACCCCTAGTGACACACCTCTTCCAATGAGGCCACACCCCTTAATCCTTCCCATACAGTCCCACCAGCTGGGCACCAAGCATTTAAATACCCAAGCCTATGGGACCATTTTCATTCAGACCACCAAGTCTGTCTAGTTCCAGAAGCATGCTATCCTGGTTTTGCTGGATGGTACTCTGGTGTGTAGCATGTTGTAAAAGGATGAGTCTAGCAGGTGGACATGCTCAGGAGTAATTTTCCTTCCTGTGCTGTGCTATTTACTGAGAAAGTGTCCTGTCGGGTAGACAGGACTGTGGTCAGAGGGACTGCACATGGCTGCCATGGTGGTGTCAGAACGTTTCCATAATGGGGACAGATAGGAAGAGATTCACATTTGAGAGAGAGTGGGGTTGTGGCTCAACTGGTAGAGTGCTTGCTTAGCATACCTGAAGTTCCAAGTTCGATCCCCAGCATGGCAAATGTGATGTGCCGGCACCTGCTGATGGCATTTATTGACTTGAAGTTCAAAGAAAGACAGCTGGCTCCTCTGGTGTTAGGGACAGCTTTGCCACACCATAGCGGTTGTGTCACCTCAAGGGGATGACTAGACAAAGGCTCTTGATGAGGCAGAGAAGCAGGAACCCTTTCATAACATCCTCATTGCTTAACGTCAAGGAAGTGACTCTGACCCCTGGGAGTGGCGTCATTTGAGATTCCTGAGAAGACCTTGAATCCTTCCTCCTTTCTCTAGGAGAGGGGCTGCAGGTCAGGGCCTCAGTGGTTCAGAGTTCAGGTTCCAGCCTCCACGTCATGCAGTTCACAACCACCCACACTTCCGCTGGAGGAGATCCAGAGCCCTCCTCTGGCTTCCGAGGGCACCATGCACATGACAGCAGACACGCAGACAAACACATCATGAAATAGAAATAAAGTAAACCTTTAAACACTGGAAGGAAGGAGGAAGGGAGGAAGAGATAAAAAGAAAAGCCTCTCTCTGCAGTGTGTTAGGAAGGACAGGAGTAAAATGGGAAAAGTGGGGACACCACACACACACACACACCACATATGCACCACATATCCACAAATACACCACATACATGCACACACCACACAAAATGCACACAACACACATACCACACACATACACCACACACAACACACACACACACACACACATATGCACACACACACCATACATGCACACACCACACATAATGCACACAACACACATACCACACACATACACCACACATAACACACACCACTTACACCACATACACACACTACATACTTTACACACACCATGTATACACGCATACACACACTACATACCAAAGATGCCACACACACCACACACACACCACACACACACCACACACACATTCACACACACACCACTTACACACACCACATAAACACACTACATACTTTACACATACCACACACACCATGTATACACGAATACACACACTACATACCAAAGATGCAACACACATATACACACACCACACACACACCACATCACACACACACACATACACACACACCACACACATTCACACACACACACACACCACACACACACACACACACACACCATACACACACACATTCACACACACACACCACACACACACACCACACACACACACACACACACACACACACACACACACACACACACACACACACACACACACACACACACACACACACACACACACACACACACACACACACACACACATTCACACACACACACCACACACACACACACACACACACACACCACACACACACACACACACACACACACACACACACACTGAGAGATCAAGCCCTCTCCTGACCTGGAGGCTCTGTTCTGGTTCCAAGAGGCTCCTTTCTCCCCTTTGTTGCCCTCTGGTAGCCAAATCCCTGGAAATAAGCAGGGTGTGGTAGTACAAGCCTCTAAGCCCAGCATCTGGCTGAGGCAGGAGAATTCCTGCTGGCTACAAAGTAAAACAGAATCCTGAAGTAGGGCTGGGGTATAAATTATTGGGCTTAGGTTTAACCCAGAAGCAGAGGGATGGAGGTGGGGGTGGGGGATAAAGATCAAAAGAAAAGAGGAAACCCACAGCAGATGTGTTAACCCAGTTCCTGGGAACAGAGATGCGCCCTCCGTAGCCAGTGAGCTTCTCTAGGCCTTACCCGGAGATCCTAAAATGACTTCGTGTGCAGAAATGTCCTTGGAGAAAGACAGTACTGTACTCACCTGCTGAGATCTCTCCACCTCCCTCAGCAGATGACTCTGAACACCTTCACAAAGGTGGCTTGTGAATCCATGGGACACACCTGTTTACCCCTCTGTTCATCTTGGTTAGAGGGAGTGGGCATCCCCGGGTGTAGCCGTGTGTGTCTGTTCCTATCATGCTCTGGTTGGGAGTCATAACTCTCTTATACCTGCCCTCCTGTGTTTCACAGATGTTCAAAGGACCTGACAAGGACATCGAATTTATCTACACGGCCCCCTCCTCAGCAGTGTGCGGGGTCTCGCTGGACGTTGGAGGAAAGAAGGAATATCTAATTGCAGGTGTGTGGGAGTTCACCCTTCCCTACTGAGTGCTGAATTGTGGTGCAGAGAATTCCCGTGTCCTGATCCCTAAGGAACACGCTTCCTACACACTGCCCTCTGGTGGTGAAAGCGGCAAATTGCGTTGGGCCAGGGATGGCTGATAGTCCATGTCGTGGAGACATGATGCCCTTAGTCTTGCCAGCTCCTTTTGCCTGAGGCACCCACCAAGTCCTCACCTATACAGAAGCTGTCTGTATTAGCAGCCTCGCCTGCAGGCCACATTCCTTCTGTAGGCACTGGCTGGATGATTAAGCACTTTCCCATTTCTCGACAGAGATTGCACAGGTCCTCTGCCTTCATGTTATAAAGGTGTTGCTGTGATCCCCCAGTGCAGAAGAGGGTTTGCCTCAGGTGTAGTGATTAGCCTGGGGTCCCTTTGCAACACCTGCCAAGAGCCAATGGTTATACTGGGATCATATTAGCAGCTTAAAAACAGGCAGAGTGGGGGGGGGTGGCATTTCTGGCATAGAATCATCAGCTACTGCAGAGAGAGCCTTTTCCTCCTGGGAGAGGCGGTAGGTAAAGCTTCCTCAGCATAGCCTTGTAGCGTCCCTGCTGGCTCTACCCAGTCTTTAAAAGCAACGATGTATCTTTATGTATCTGCGTGTTTTGCCTGCTTCACTACCCACCGGGATTCTCTGCAGCCTGCGAAAGGCCGGATACTCAGGCTGTACCCAAGTCAAGGAGAATCTAGGGCTGGAGTATCTCCTCTGGAGAATCCATGTGTGGTCAGGGCTAAGAGCCAGTTTCTAACTAGAACCTTCCCTGACAAAGGCCCAGAGTTACCGATAGCTGTTGGTGCATACTGGGAGGGGCTTACCTCAGGAGACGGGCATGTCAACTCCCATGCACATGAACAGTGGGAGTAGTTTTTACCTCCTGGGGCCAGACCTGTCAGCCAGACCTACTTATCACTTGGATATCCCAAGCATGGGCGCTGCTTTCTGCCCCGTGAGAGAGAAACCAGCCCACTGGGACTTTTAAGGGGCTTCTGGGCAGGCAGCCCACACAGAGGTAAGCCCTGCATTGCTCTCAGCAGCCCCGACACACAGTGACTGCTGCAAGCAGGCTCAAACTCGTGCCTCACTCCTCCCTTGTGCCTCAGTAGGGTGAGGAAGCTGCAGGATGCCTGAGGAAAGCAGGGTCGGGGCGAGCCTTGCAGGGCAGCAGTTTCATGATCTGGGTATGCATTTCACTGCTGGGTATGCATTGTAGGCTTGGGTGCACATTAGGGCGCTCTCCATGCCTCTGCTCCCCTTCTGCAAGAGCCAGGCTCCAGGTCCACATGGTAGGCCAGATAATTCCAGCGGCTGTGTGTGCGGATGTCACAGTTTCTGTCATGCTGAATCCCTGTCATCCACATTGGCCATCAGAGGTTTCCCACATAGGTGTTTTCTCCTGTCCGTACACCACCCTTACTTGCTCTTACCCCCGTCTTAGAAGAATGTCACTCAGATAGCATGACACAAGTCTTCTAGACCTGCCAAGACCCAGCTCCGCTGTAGCTCCAGGTATAATGCAGACGAAAGGTACCTGAAGTCACTCAGTAACTGGGTGCCTGACATCTTAGTCTGTATCACACTTGCTGCCCCAGACACATGGCACGTTTTGGTCTCCTGACAAGCCACAGAGCATAGTGTCAATAAACGACACTTTTAAATAGGCTGCGTGCTGTTTTAAAAACTGCACTCGTGTGGTTGGTAATGGTGGCTCAAGTCTTCTTTTTTTTGGAGCTGGGGACCGAACCCAGGGCCTTGTGCTTGCTAGGCAAGCGCTCTACCACTGAGCTAAATCCCCAACCCGGTGGCTCAAGTCTTTAGTCCTGGCACTTGGGAGGCAGGAGCAGGCAGGTCTCTGTGAACTCAAGGCTGGCCAGGTCCTAGGTATGCAGTGAGACCTTGTTTCAACAACAACACTAACAACAACAACAACAACAAAACCACAAAACTCCTGCAGTATCTAGGCCAGTTAGATAGCCTGGGCGAAGACACTGGCCAGGAAGCCTGGATTGAATCCGCAGGACCTGCATGGTAGAGGAAGAAAAGCAACTCAAGTTCTCTTCTGACGTACACACATGCAGGTGCAGGCGCCCTCACTGCACATGTACCCACTCACCCATATATACACACATGCACACACATGTAATACACATGCAACACACGTGCACACTCGCCCATACACACAAAATACGTGAAAATAACAAAACCTGCAGAAACACGTAACCTGGAGTGTGCCACTATAACTGTGCCTGATCAGAGGACTTGGTGGCACTAAACATAGCCACGAGAGTGTGCGGCTGTCACCGTCTATTCCAGGACTGTGCCATCTTCCCAGATTACATCTCCGTCCCACTGACCAAGAGCATCTCATTCCTTGTCCTGCCCCAGAGCATGGGTCCTGGCCCCTTCCATCTATTTTCAGTTTCTGTGGACTTGCCTCTCTAGGCAGCTGAAGGTTTGAGCATGCATAAATCTTTCTGTGGCAGCTTATTTTACTGAGCATGATGCCAGGTTCTGCTCATGTTCTAGCAGATGCATGACTTGCCTCCCTTTTTATATGTATGTGTACACACATATATACACACAAACATACATATACATGCATGTGCACACATACATATATGCAGACATACACACATAAGTACATATACTCACATAAACATACATATATATGTATACACATAAATATATACACATACACACATGCACATGCATGCACACATACATGTATACATATACATGCCCATATACATATACATACATATATGTGAACACATGTGCACACCCATATACACGTTTGGTGACATACATACACGCATTTACACCTACATACATATATATGCTCATATACACTTACATGCATACATACATACTTATATACCATATAAACATACATCTACATGCATACACGCTTACATATACACACATACATTCACGTGTATATACCATATACACATACATACATACACACATATATTTTGTAGTACTGGGGATGGAATCCAAGACCTTAGAGATGCTATGCCAGGGGCTCTAGTGCTGTACAGATACATAAAATTTTTTGTGATACTTTTTCCATTGAATTTGAAAAGCTATTTTCGTTTTTTAAGATTTATTTATTTATTATGTATGTAAGTACACTGTAGCCATCTTCAGACACACCTGAAGAGGGCATCAGATCTTATTACAGATGGTTGTGAGCCACCATGTGGTTGCTGGGAATTCAACTCAGGACCTCTGGAAGGCAGTCAGTGCTGTTAACTGCTGAGCCATCTCTCCAGCCCATAATTTCCTATTTTTGGTGTTTTCATTAGCTTTCCAATTCAGACATTAAGTCAGCTGAGATTGAGCAATTGAAGACTTTCATGGCAAAGAGGAATTAATTACATGTTGTTTACTTATTCCATGTATACATGTGCAGATACACACATGTGATGGGCACATATGATGTATACATGTGCAGATGCACACATATGATGGCATCTGAATGGAAGTCAGAGGATATCTCGAGGGAGTCAGCACTCTCCTAAGAGCAGGTCCCAGGGATTGAACTCAGATTGGCAAGTGTGGCAGCAAGTGCCCTTATACACGGAGCTATTTCACTGGCCCAGTAGAGGAGAATTGAAGATGCCAAGAAGGCTCTGTGTTTTGTACACAGAGATGAGTACAGTGGAAAGGTGGCAGCTGGGACATGTGCCAGGTGCACACTGAAGACACACCTGCTCGGGTTTGACCAGTAGCGGGGTCGTTGCTGTTGTATGGAAGTAAGAGACGACAGGGATGCTGGACCCTTTATCAGGGCTGGTCCGCATCCAGGAATAAGTGTGTTTCATAAATAAGTGCCAGGTGACAGGCACCTGTGTGTGCCGCTCTGAATGGAAGCCAATGCGTTGGTTATGTGGCAGCTGGGTTGAGAGCAGGTTAGCCTCGCAGCAGAACAGGGGAGAAGGGTCTGCAGAGGACCTCAGTGGAAAGCCACCCCCAAGACTGGCAGTGGTGTGGCACGCCTTTAATCCCAGCACTCAGAGGCGGGTGGATCTCTGAGTCGGAGGGCAATCTGGTCTACAGAGTGTGTTCCAGGACAGCCAGGGCCACACAAAGATACCCTATTTCGGAAAAGAAAGCCACTCTGGTGGGGAGGGGACTGGGGAGAAGGATCCACTGGTAACATGCTTAAGTTCAATCCCCGGAACCCCGTGAAAGCTGGGCATGGCAGCACATGCCTGTAACTCTAGAGACAGGAAGGTTCCTGGGGCTCCCTGTGGTGAGTGACTGAGGAATATATCTAACATTTAGCCTACACACACACACACACACACACACACACACACACACACCCCACATGCACAAACACTTATAAACATGTATATGTGCATTAACCATAAACATGTCCATATGCACATACAAATATACACTCTACATACACATGCATATACCCCATTCAAAACATATATGAATATGTACCCATGCATATAATACACACACATGCACTCATGCATAAACCATATACACATACACATATGAACATGCACATGTGTATATACCGACCATACACTCATACACACATACACACACACACACACACACACACACACACACACACACACACACACATGCACCCACGCAGGGCCATCCTTAGAATATTTACAGACAGCCGTATGCTGGTTAGGACAGCCAGAGATGTTTTCATTTGTGCCTCTTTTGGTCTATCCCCTTGGGGACCATTTTTTGGACAACTCAGTCCCATTCTCCTCTTGCGAGGGGAACCAGGCCTGAAGCACACTGTACAAAAAAAAAAAACTCTCCCTGATCTTTCTTCAGATCTTGGGGCTTGGTCAGGAAACTCCTGATTGGACGTGCCTTTGTTTTGCAAGGCAGAGAATGTTTCCCGTTCTTTAGAGCCAGGAAAGGCCCTTTAACCAGGGGCTATCCAGAAATCACGTGGCCCAGCAAACCGCCCCGCCAGCTGGCTGTGGATGCCTCTTCCTTCCAGGCTGGTAATTCAGCTCCACATGTGGACTCGTATGGATTTTCCCCTGTAATTTTCTTTTAAGTTTCTCTCTCCTGAAAGGAAAAGTAAACACGTAACCATAAACATACCCGAGACTCTTTCCACGTTAGAATGTTGCAACAGACGATTACGCCATGTGAGCCCAACCAAGTGTGGTTATGCTAAAGGAGCTTCTTTTTTTTTTCCCCCTTTTGTACTGTCGTTCACCAATTATACAAATAATTGCAGGTTCTCAAGATGGCTCAGCCAATAAGAGTGCTTGTCAAAGAAGCCTAACTAGAGTTCAACCCCTGAACCGTTTAAAGGTAGAAGGGAAGACAATAGAAAGTTGTTCACTGACTTCCACATGTGTACTGTGATGTGTAGGGGTGCTCACATACACATAAACATCATACACACAGCAAACATTTAAATCAGAGTCATTGTGACATCTTCATACATGTACACAGTGCACTTTGATCTGGGGCTGGAGTGATGGCTCAGCCGATCAGAGTGATTGCTGCGCAACCATGAGGACCTGAGTTCAAATACCAGGACCCAGGTAAAAAGCCAGGAAGAGTGGTGGTAGCTGCAGATAAGGAAACGGGGAGCCCCTGCCCTTCAATGTTGGACTCCTACGTTTCCTCCATTGAGCATTATTTTAGTTTCGTTTCTGTCACTGTGGTAAAGTACCCTAACAAAAAGTAACCCAGAGGAGGAAGGATTAACTCACAGCTACAGCGTATAGTATCTCAGAGTGGGGAAGTCAAGGCAGGAACTTGAAGCAGCTAGTCAAGAGCAGAGAGGGAAACAGTACATGCATGATCACCTGCTTGAGTGCTTGTATTGAGCTCAGCTTCACTCTTATGTAGTTCAAGATCTCTGCCTAGGGGATGGTGACACCCACAATGGGCTGGGTCTTTCCACATGGATTAAGACAGTTTCCCACAGACATACCCACCTGCCAACCCAATGCAGATAATTCTTCATTGAGACTGTCTTCCCCAGTAATTCTAGGTTATGTCAAGTTGCAATTAAAGCTAACCATACTAAACACCATCCCTTCCCCCCACCCCCTTTGGTTCTTCTCAGATAGAGATTCACATAGCCTGGCCTCAAACTCACTGAATGGGTAAGGTTAGCCTTCAATTCATGATCCTCCTGATTGGACCTCTTTGTACCCCACCCCCACTAGGCTCAAACATGCATTATTTCTTTCTTTTTAAAAATAGTGTACACCCTTAATCTCAGCACTTGGGAGGCAGAGGCAGGTGGATCTCTGTGAGTTCAAAGACAACTTGGTCTACAAAATATTTCCCAGTACAGCTAGGGTTGTCGCACAGAGAAACACTGCCTCAAAAAAAAAAAAGGAGGAGAGGGGCTGTATTTTTGTTTTATTTTATGTTCATAAGAGAAAGAGAGAAAAGTGAGGGAGGGAGAAGAAGAAAAGAAGAAGAAGAAGAAGAAGAAGAAGAAGAAGAAGAAGAAGAAGAGGAGGAGGAGGAGGAGGAGGAGGAGGAGGAAGAGGAAGAGGAAGAGGAGGAGGAGGAAGAGGAGGAGGAAGAGGAAGAGGAAGAGGAGGAGGAAAAGAAGAGGAAGAAGAAGAAAAGGAAAAGAAGAGGAAAAAAGAAGAAGAAGAAGAAGAAGAAGAGGAGGAGGAGAGAGAGAGAGAGAGAGAGAGAGAGAGAGAGAGAGAGAGAGAGAGAGGGGGGGAGGGAGAGAGAGAGAGAGAGAATATTAAATGCTGGGGAGATGCAGTGCCCACAGAAGAGGCTAGACAAGGTTGTCATATCTTCTGAAGCTGGAGTTACAGGCAGTTGTAATCTGCCTCACATGGGTGTTAGAAACTGAACTCAGGTCCTCTGGAAGAAAAGCAAACACCTTTAATCACTGGCCATCTCTCTAGCCCTAACATGAGTTGTTTTAAAACTCAGAGTAGCTAGGCGGTGGCCATGCAGTCTTTAATCCCAGCACTCGGGAGACAGAGGCAGGCAGATCTCTGAGTTCAAGTCCAACCAGTGAGTTCCAGGACAGCCAGGACCACACAGAAAAACCCTGTCTCCAAAAACCAAAACCAACCAAAATCAGTCACAAAAACACTTCAGAGTAGTCTGACCATGGTATTATCAGTGCTGATTCTCAACACAAGGAGCTTTACCAGATGCAAGAGGAAGGCAGAAGCGGGAGACTTGTTGCTCACTTTGACCTGGTGACTCTCCCCACAGGGAAGGCGGAAGGAGATGGCAAGATGCACATTACCCTCTGTGACTTTATTGTGCCCTGGGACACGCTTAGCATCACCCAGAAGAAGAGCCTAAACCACAGGTACCAGATGGGCTGCGAGTGCAAGGTGAGCAAGATCTTCGTCCCTGTCCTTCCGTGCATCCTCACCCCTCCCTGGTCATCATGAGGTATCCAAGTGGAGTGGGGATGGGTCCTTGGCTTCCCAGCCCCTCAGGGTAGCAAGTCCTGGTTTTGGAACCAACTCTCGGAAGGTAAGGGAGTGAGGCAATCTGTCTAGAGACAAAGCTTTTTGTCCCAGGTCCCCAGAGAGCCTTGAATTTTGTCCCTGACAAGGAATATTTGGAAGATAAGGGGTTGTGGGGTGGGACAGAGCTTATAAATCAGTCTACATGACTGGAAACTCCTAAGAAGAAAAACCCCAGAGAAAGGAGATTTTGTGCGTGGGGGGGTGGGGTGGAGGGAGAATTCAGTCCTGGAAATAGTCTCCTACCGTGTACAGGCATAAACATTGTGTGTCCAAGAGCATAGGCATGTTCCCAACATTCTAAACTTCCATTCATGAGACTCTGTAAATGTGGTGTTGAGAATCCTGGGGGCATTTGCCTGTCATCTCAGAATCTGCTCAGAGGTGGCACTGAGCAACGCTGCAGATGCACACATGCTTAGATGTGACCAAAAAGGGGTGGGATTCATTCCCAGATTTGGGGGTTGTGTCAACTACAGGGAGCCACTGTGTCCATGGCCCAGATGCTTTTTCCCTCCCCAGTGCAGGATGCATCACTGGACAGCCAGCATCCCCTTTTGATACCAGAAGTGAGTCTGGGACTGGGAGTTGGTCGTAGAGTCGTGTCCTAAGAGCCTGTGCCATAGGACTGTGCCTCCTCCCCTTTCTGGCTGGTGTTTCCCATCACTTGGTCATCAAAGGTGTGACTCCAAGCCCAGGTGGCCAAGCCCTGTACAGGGTGAGCATGGCTCTACTGCGCCTGTCACCTCAAAAGCAAACACTAGTTGGGCATGGTTATACACCCCATTTGGGAGGCCAAGACAGAAGGATTGCTTGAGTTGGTAACCAACCTGAACTATAGAGTGATTTCCTTGCCACATTGGGCTACAGAGTGAAATCCTTTCTTAGAAAACAAGAAGAAAGACAGACTGGGAAGCAGCTCCATTGACAGAGTGCTTTCTAGCACACATGAAGCCCTCTCTAGCACCACGCAAACCAGCTGTGGTGGCCCATCTTTTAACCTCAACGTTTGGGAGGTGAGAGCAGGTGATCTCAGGTTATCCTTTGCTACACAGCAACTTCCAGGCCAGCCTGGGATACAAAAGACTATATCTCAAGAACGAACATGAAAAAAAAAACAAAAAAAAAACAAAAAAAAGCAAACCCAAGCTGCTTTCTTCATCTCTGCGTGGCTAGAGGTGAACACTCTTGAAGCTCCACAATCCTCTGTTAAAAAGCTAGAGCTAGAGCCATTGATCCAAGCAGGTGCCTTAGAACAAGTATGGGCATTATTTGGTTCTAATCTCTCTCCAGTGTAAGCCCCTTATGGTGGCTGTAGTTTCAGGAGGGCCTAAGCTGAAACTAACCATTTAAAAAGGTAGACCAGAGGGGTTGGGTATTTAGCTCAGTGGTAGAGCGCTTGCCTAGCAAGCGCAAGGCCCTGGGTTCGGTCCCCAGCTCTGAAAAAAAAAGAAAAGAAAAAAGAAAAAAATAAGGTAGACCAGATGGCCCAAAGCAGAGGCACATCTATCATACTGGAATTACATAGGTTGGTAGGTACACTGGTTTCCCCTAGGCCTGTCCTCAGCCATAGTACAGGGACAAGGGACTCAGCAAGACTACTGTCCTTGAATACCTTTAGTAGGTTGTGCCCTCGGCCCCACCTGTTCCTTGGACCAAACTTAATCTTCCTGCATGTGTCCCCCCAGATCACACGCTGCCCCATGATCCCATGCTACATCTCCTCCCCGGATGAGTGCCTCTGGATGGACTGGGTCACAGAGAAGAGCATCAATGGGCACCAGGCCAAGTTCTTTGCCTGCATCAAGAGAAGTGACGGTTCTTGCGCGTGGTACCGCGGGGCGGCACCCCCGAAGCAGGAGTTTCTTGACATCGAGGACCCGTAAGCAGGCTGACAGAGCCCCCGCGGCCAATTGAAAAGCCTCTGAGGGTTCAGACTGGTCCAGCTTTGACATCCCTTCCTGGAAACAGCATGAATAAAACATCAATCATCCAAGTGGGTTCACGCTAGTGTGATTCTGCCCCCCCACCCCCATTTTCCCTAAACATGGTAGTGGGTCTGGAGGGACAGGCGGGCCAGGGTCCCTGCCATACCCCCTCCCTCTGCCGGCCTGAGCACTGTGTGTCTCAGTCTTTGATCCTTGGTACAGGCAGGAGTAGAGCACAGGCTTTACCAGGCCTCTCTGGCCCTGTTGCGTGCAGCAGACAGGCAGCATTAAGGGTCCCCTAGCACCGTTAGGGCAGAGCCTGGGAACGTGCATTTTGCAGAAACTCTTGAAGGTTGTTATAAGACTGTGTAGCCGGCCTACCAGGTCCTTTTCATCCTGAGAGGGGCATGTCCCTCATTTTCTGCAGTGGCCATCCCTCTGGCCCAAGGCCCTTGCAAATGCTACCCATCCCTCCTGCACCCGGTCTCCCTCAGGTCTAAGAATTGCCCTCCAACCAGTGGTTCATTTGCCTAGGAGTCCCAGTCAGCCCCACGAACCCACAGACGTCCGTGAATGGAAGCCCTCCCTGAGCCATATTTCTGGCTTCAGCCCAGTCATATTTCTTCCTTCCTTTCTCTTCCCCTGTCTCTACACACCCCCTCAGTGGGGATCTGTGAGGTCTCATGCTGAGGGCAGGAACCTGTGGTGAGGGGTGCTTGGCTGTCCTCGTAATCACTCTCAAGGTTCCCAAGCTTCTTCACCCCCTTCCAAGCTTCAGGCACCCGGGGTGAGCAGCACAGCTCATCTCTCTGTCGCGTTATGCCCTCCCGCTGTTGGGGTGCTGCTTCCGGCACCCCCTCTTGTTGCACAAACTGAAGAGGTAAAAGGCCAGTCCTAGGCCCCTAGAGAAAGTCTAGTGAATGCTCCCTGCTAGCGTGGCAGTCCTTACGACGACGTGTGGGTTTCTGTAAAGCGTCACTAACTAAGCATGTGGCAGGGGAGACTTTGAGGCGGGCAGCTCTTCCTACCAAGCCCCCACGGATGCTGCGGCCTGTTTCCCTAAAGGTGAATTCTCACCCATGGCTTAGGGGCATGTGTATACAGCTCTGCTTCTGTGTCTTAACGTCACTTAAGGCCCTTGTAGAGAACTGGGGCATCTACTTGCTCCCTAAAACGATTTTTTTTCCCTGATGCTAATAGGATGGGGGTTAAGCCAGGCAGAACTTTATCACCTACAATAGAGACAGTCACTCTTCCTTCTGCCTGTGTCTTAAAAACAATAAGCCGTCCCAAGGACACAAGTGTGTATTATCCAAACATGCACGTAAATGCTCACACACAGACACAGACTCTCGATGTCTGCGCGGCCTGTGAATGGCCCTTTTGTGAGATGCTTCCAAAAACCTCTTCGCTCCAACCCTGTCCTAACCATCAGAAACCCCAAAGAAACTGTTAAGGACCGCCCCCCTCAGACTCTCCCTACCCACACCCACGCACCAGGACCTGGCCAGCCCTTTTAGACAGACTGGGAGGACACCCAGGAATCAGCCTGCCCCACCTGAGGGCATTTTCATGTTGTTCAGTGATGTTCTCCCTAGGATGCTGTCCTGGACCAGCCCACAAGACCCTGCAGTCTATTCCACCCTGCCTGTTTGCTTCCTGTGCCGTGGTATCACATGTAACAGTGCCCGTTTCTGCTGACCTCTTGACATGTTCTGGTTTGTTTCTGATGTTTGCGTGAGCATTCTTGTGCTGTGTTTATGCCTTTTGTAGCATTAGACTTTGCACTTTAAAAAAAAAAAAAAAAAAAACAGAAATAAAAAGATCGTTTCGGCATTGAGGGAGCATTGGACCCAGAGTGGAAACCATGACACGGTAGCTGGCCTGGGACCGAGGGACCCTTTCTAGTCTTTTTTTGAGTTCTTTGAATATCTGCCTTTCCAGCCTCCTGTCTTTTGTGTCTGGTTCGAAATCATTATGAGGGAGAGTGTATATATCTCTGAGTGTGTCAGTTCGAAAAGACGGCCTTTCTGTTTCCCACCCCTGCTGGGTTCTCTAGCCTTACCAGGCAGAAGAGCGAGCAAACAAACGATTGGGACAAAGCGCCAGGTGGCAGCTAAGCAACAGCCACTCAAAAGCCTTCGCGAGCAAACCAGTCGCCATATACAGTTTAAGGCGTTGCTTCACTCCTGTTGCATTCTAAGCCCTGGGTTTCCCGCCCTTACTCCCCTCCCGCCAGCGACTCGAGATATTTCAGATGACGTTTACACGGTCGTTGTTTCCAAACCGCTGCTTGACGCGTATTAAGACACATCTGTGGGCTTGCTGCTTAATTTAAAGCTTTGTTGATCTTGTTTCTGTTTGAACTTTCGGTTACGGGGGTTGGGGGGGAGGGGAGGGGGTGGAACACCATGTCTGTGCTGGAATATGAAGTCCGAGACGTAACCCCACCCCCCTCACCCCACGCCCCACGCCGGCGATACGTACATGAGAGTTGTTGAAAGTCAACAAGCCGAGTGCGCCTGATGCTCTGTGTCAGCCTTTACTTTTATTTTTATGAGTTTGCTCTGTCAATGGACAATAAATCATATTATCAAAGACAAGGTTGACTCCCTGGCTCTTTCTTCAGTTGTGTTTTGTTTTCTTTTTTTAAAGCTGAGGGATTGGGGGCGGAGTCTCTACCAGGGGAGTCAGAAGCCGAAGGTGCTCCTCAGTCCGCAGAATGCTTGCCCCGCAGGGCAGGTGTGAAGCCCTGGACAGGATCTCTAGGACTGAATCCACTGGGCGTGGTGCTGCATGACCGCAACCCTGGCATGAGGATCGGGAGTTCAGAGCCATCCTCAGCTACCTAGGGATAGCCTGGGCTACTCAAGACTCTGTGACCCAGCACTCTTCCTGGATGAGCCAATGAGTTTATTGAGGTCATCTACAGGATTGTGGGTGACTCAAAGGCAGCTGTATCACCAGAAAGGGTGCTCTACCCTAGCTGATGCTACACCCTTAGAAATCCCTGCTTGGTTTGAAGGCAGGACCATCAGATTCTCTTCTCACCAGCTATTGGTTACTTCTTATATAACTCGAAGACGGAGGGGTCTTGTGAATCTTGTGACTGAAGCTTCCAAGCCTCCTGCTAACTCTAGGACAGAATATGTCTGTCGGAGCAAATACCTGTACGGAGTCAGTGGTATATTCTTGGTGCTCCAGCAATGAGCTATGTACAGCCCCCCCACTCCTGCAAAACCCTGGCAGGTAATACATCTGCCAGGAAAGCTGCTGTCCAGAGTGTGCGGCAAATATCTCCTACTTTCTAAATTCAGTTATAAGTTCATCTTGAAGTTATCTTCAGACAATAAACCCACTGGGTTACAGTGGTTTAATTCCATGCTTTAATCCCAGCACTCAGGAGGCAGAGGCAGGTGAATTTCTGAGTTTAAGACCAGCCTGGCTTGTGTAATAGGTTCCAGCGAGCCAAGACTGCATAATGAAATCCTGTCTCGAAACCAGAAAACAAACAAAACCCAGAGTCAAGAGTGGCTCAGTGGTTGAAAGGGCTTACTTACTCCATAACCGCAAGGACATGAGTTCAAACCCCAACACTCATTTTTTTTTCATTTTTTTTTCGGAGCTGGGGACCGCTCAACACTCATTTTACAACCGGTGGGATCTTGTGTGTAGCCCTGTAACCCCAGGGCTGCACAGGAAGAGACAGGATGCTCTCTCTGTGGCTTGCTAGCTGCCAGTGTAGCAAAAAGCAAAAAACAAACAAAAACAAAAACAAAACAAAAAGCCAACCAAACAAACAAACAAATAAACAAAAACCCCTCTAGCTCCAGATCCAGAGGAGGCTTTACCTCAAATAAGTGAGGCGTATGCAGTAGCTAGAGAGATGGCTCAGCAGTTAAGAGCACTCACAGCTCTTCCAGGGGACCTGGATTCAGTGTCCAGCACAGACACCGTGGCTCATGACCAGCTCCGGGGATTGGACAACTTCTGGCCTCCATGGATGCCCGCATACACATCTCACACACTTACAAAGATGCACACATGTAAGTAAAATAGGTAATAAAAATAAAGTGTTTTTTAAAGGAAGAAGGCAGAGAGTGATAGAGGGTGCCCCTGACACGGGTGTGAGCATTTATGCACACACGGCACCTATGTCACATACACATACAAGACACCTGAATCAGATCAAAAGTTATGAATCATGACTGTCTCCCATACACATTTGTCAAGGATTCTGGGGACCTCAAGCAAGCTGCGGAGACACACCGGCCTTAGCTGGCTGATGTCCAGATAACCTTTACTTCGAGTCCTGGAAAGAGCTAGCCCCTCCTGTCCTGGACCGTAGTCCTCTATTCAGCCTCCTTCTGGAGCCCTCTTCCCTGTTCTCCTACTCCTGGCCCTTGCTCTTCACATTCCTGACCTGGTTCTTAAGGTAAGTGTCACACTTGTAGGAGGTGACTGGGGTGTGGCTGTCACCTGTAAACCTCATTATGAGCCCTGAATCATCCCATGTTGCTAGAATACATTTAAGTCCTGTGGGGGAGGGTGAAGGAGTGACCAGGCGTGGAATGTGGAAAATTAAAAAAAGGTGATTAGTGGTGTGAGTGGAACCAATGGAAGACTGTGGCTTAGTGCTGTGGGTGGAGCTATTGGGAGGGGTGTGGCTAAGTGTCATGGGTGGGGCCATTAGAAGGATTGTGGCTTAGCGTTGTGGGTGGGGCCACTGGAGGGGGTGTGGCTTAGTGCTGTGGGTGAGGTCATTTGGAGGGGTATGGCTTAGTGCTGTGTGTGGGGCTATTGGAAGAGGTGAGGCTTAGTGCGGTGGGCAGGGCCATGGGTGGAAGGGGTGTGACCTCAGAACAGTGGGAAAGCTAATGTCAGAGGCTCCTGAGCTCTGGGTTGGGATCCTCTCAGCAAGCTTTCCATAGCGTCTGTAGGTCCGACTGAGGATGAATATTGCAGGTGTATAAGAGCTAAAGAGCACAGGGCTTGGGCTAGGAATGTAACCCTAGCTATTTGGGAGGCAAAGGCAAAAGGATAAAAAAAAAAAAATCGGGGCTGGAGAGATGGCTCAGCGGTTAAGAGCACCCGACTGCTCTTCCAGAGGTCATGTCCAGAGGTCATGAGTTCAATTCCCAGCAACCACATGGTGGCTCACAACCATCTGTAAAGAGATCCGATGCCCTCTTCTGGTGTATCTGAAGATAGCTACAGTGTACTTATATATTATAAATGAACAAATCTTAAAAAAAAAAAAAAATCAAAACTGACCTGTGCAACCTAGCAAGACTCTATCTGAAAGAGTGATACAACCTCCCTCCCACACCTCCCCTCCACATCCCCACCCCATGCTCACCCCACACCCACCGGCAATGGGCAAAGAGATACTTTGTTGGTGTTGTTGCTCTTGTACCTTTGTTCATCCTCGCTTAATGGTGTGGCTAGAGCTGTCTTATACCTAGGACACATAAAAATCCAATGGAATCAAATCTAGGCAGCACAGCATGAGAGAAGGAAGACAGAGAGAGACCTAGTTTCTGCCATGCCACATGATTCAGGCAGGGAAAACCACCCGCAGATCTGCCCTCCACCCCACAGCATGGGCGGGCCATAGAACCCACAGAGCCTTGCCTACCACCAAGCAGCTCAGGGGGAGAGGAAGACAGACACCTGCCTCCAGTACATGGCACAGGAGGGCCATAGTCACCCGCTTGCGGGAGGATGTCACCGAGGGGTCTGCCAGCAGTGTGGCCAACCTGCAGTGGGAGCTACCACAGTGTGTGAGTATATGGTGGACAGATGGGAGAGAAAGAGAAATGACGCAGCCGGATGAGTATGAAGAGAGATGGGACTGGAGGCTGGAGAGGGCTAGCCTGTTGTGAGTGGCCAGCCCTGCTACGTGGGGTCATGGAGATGTCTTAGCCTGAGCTGTCCCCGCGGGCCATGCCTGGGTCCAATGCTATGCAATGGCAGCGTTCGGTGTCGATGTCCATGGCTCATCTTGGCACTATAGAACATGGGGATGTCCCTGGTCATGGCAGCCTCTGGGTATCATGCGGATGTTCAGGGGCTGTGCAGGACTGGCCCCGCCCCTCATTGGCTTTGGTGCTCTGGAGAGCGGTCCCCACCTCTCACAGGCAACAGCATTCAGGAGAGCAAGCAATTGGGCCTTGAGCCTCACTCAGGCAACACAGTGGAGCTGGCCCTGGTGGCAGGGTATGGGTGAGCTGGCTCTGAGGCTGTATGAGAACTGACCCCCACACACACACTTGTCTGTTGTGGGGTGGTATGTGTGCAGAGACGATGCCCCTCTGCTAATCCCTGCTCCACACCATCTTAGGTGGTTGGGAAAGCCGCCTACAGGGTCATGAGTACGAGAGAGCTACCCCTCCCTCACCAGCTACAGAGGTGTAGTGAGAGCCGACCCTACACTTCACCTGGACAGCACAGCAGAGCACAGCAGAGCTGACCCTCCTGGTGGGGGCGCAGGTGAGCCTGCCTGAGGGTGGAATCGTGGGAGAGTTGGTCGCATATGCCGTGAGGTAGCTTGGGTGTGGGGGTTGGTGCCCTCCTCTTGCCACTTTTGGTAGTTGGGGCAGCTAGCACCCAGGGCATGAGAGCAGAAGAGCTAGGCCTGCCTTCTCACTGGTTGTAGCAGGCCCTGAACCTCGCCTAGCGAACACAGTGGAGCTGGCCCTGAGAGCTAAGGCACAGGTGAGCCAGCCCCGAGGTTATGAGGTTATGAGGGGGTTGGGAGCGGGAGAGCTGGCCCCGCCCCTCCCAGGCTCCAGCTCCTGGAAGAATGGACCACACATCTTGACTGGGCAGCACTGTGTGCGGATGAGCATGAGAGCTGACCCTGCCTCCTTCCCATGGCGGCTTTGCGTAGCCTAGCCAGAATAAAGCTGGGGGCCTTGCCCTGGTGCTGTGGATTAGCGGGGAGCCGGCACACTGACCAGCTCAGCTATCACCCAGACCCAGACCCCGGGCTCTGAACTGGACCACCGCAACATCTTTATCGTCTGCAAATGGTTGGGAAGCATGAAGAGCCTGTTTTGCCGATTTGAAGCTGCAGGATCTCCATGACACTGGACAACAGCAGAACAACCAGAGGAGGCCTCGTGACGATCCAATATTGATGGTGTCACAGAAGCCAGAGATCTCGAACCAGACCAATGACTCATTGCAACGAACATTTGCAAGTGAAGATGTGAGATGTATGGACAGAGGAATAGGCTGTGGGACACAGTGTGACATACTGCAGCTTCCATGATAAGTACTTTTCTATATACTCTCTCTCTCTCTATCTCTCTCTCTCTCTCTCTCTCTCTCTGTCTCTCTCTCCCCCCCTCCGTGTGTGTGTGTGTGTGTGTGTGTGTGTGTGTGTGTGTATGTGTGTGTGTGTGTGTTATTTGGGGGGGAGGTTGCAGGGGCAAAGGGTAGATATGAGGGCACAAGGAGATGAGTGTCACTGGGTTGTATGATATCCATGATGAGAAAGGTTGCTGAACACGTGAGAGATGAAATGTGTGTGAGTGTGTGAGTGGGCATGAGTGTGTGTGAGCATGGACTTGAGTTAAACAAGTGCAGGGAATACATGGCAGTGAAGACTGTGTGGATGTGCGGCATGTGTACAGACATCTGTCCGGGGGTGTGCATGTGTAGGTCAGCAATCCCTAGGGACAGCTACTTACGGAGAGAGTGGGTCCTACTCAGCCACATTTGGGAAAAGGGCCCTACCAGCCTGGGCCCAAGCTGGCCAGGGGGTGCGGGGTGGGTAGGGGGAGAGGCGGGTGGGGGGAGGGAGTCCCAAGGGACAAAATGTAAGGATCTAGGAGCCCCGGGGGTTCCTGTCTAATGAATCAGCAGCTTGAACCCTCACTCAGCCCTAGAGGTGCACTGATGTATCTCAAGGAGAAAGGGAGCCCCAAATGAATGAAGCTCGATTCCCACCCCCCTGGTGGGAAGACATTAAATAAATACACATTGCTAGCATAATGTAAAACTACGAACTTTGTCCTGGCTGTGTGGAAGAGTTCCACGGCAGTCCTTGAGCTTGCTGAGGCCCTCAGGGGCCCAGGACCTCTGCCTGCCTTGCTGAGAAACACTACCATTTAGGAAAGTAGGTTTACTGTACTTTGTTGTTGGTGTTGGTGGTGGTGGTGGTTGTTACAAGATTGCCAAATGCCTGGGTGAAGTATCCACTTCAGGTCCCAATCAGTAACAGTAGCACAAGAAACATTTTCCCCAGAGTGATGGAAGCTAGCAGTATGGGCTTTTATTTGCCTTCCACAGGTCTCTGGAACAATACTAATAGGCAACCACCACCCGGAACCTGTTACTGTCTGCGCCTGCACTGGTCCTGTCTACAATGGTAAGGAAGATGGTATGTACCACTGTTGTCCCTAAGGACAGTGAGGATGCTCTAGGTCAGAGCCCAGGGGCCAAGGCTGTCAGCACATGCCATGCCCTCTGATGCATGTGTGCTACAGGGAAAAGGCTCTGGGCTGTAAACCCCATCTGAATGGGGTGGGGCTTGGGTGGCACTCCAGGTGGAACACAGGTTCAGGCGAGGTGAGTTCCACTCTTAGCACAGAATGCATTGTGCCATTGTGCCTGGTTGGTACCATTGCCCATGAATGAAAACTTCAAGGCAGTGGAAGGTCTCACGGATGATTCTGCTTGAGGGGAGGGTCAGTTGCTATGGCAACTCAGGGACAAGGTGACCCCTTAGCTTGCTAGGGCTGCAGGGAGTCTAAAGCTAAACTGGCAGAGCTAATGTAATTTGGCACAGCCGTCTCACATGCAGAGACACCAGCAGTGTTTATGATGGTGGGAGGGTCTTAGTTACTTTTCTATTGCCATGAAGAGACACCACAATCAAGGCAACTTATAAAAGCAAGCATTTAATTTGGAAACTCACAGTTCTCGGGGGCTAAACATACATTACCGTGTATGGCTGCA
Source organism: Rattus rattus (assembly GCF_011064425.1). Classification (NCBI taxonomy): domain Eukaryota; kingdom Metazoa; phylum Chordata; class Mammalia; order Rodentia; family Muridae; genus Rattus; species Rattus rattus. The sequence goes on from NC_046162.1 coordinate 65,759,133, forward strand.
AGGCAAGCAGGCATGGTACTGGGGCTGCAGCTGAGAGTTTATATCTAGTCCACAAGCAGGAGGCAGAGAGAGCACTAACTGGGAATGGCATGGCCTTCTGAGGTCTCCAACACAAAGTCACACCTCCCAAACTTTCCCAAAGAGTTCTACCAACTGGATGGAGCTGTGGCTTTCAAGTATGTGAGCCCACAGGGGTCATTCTCATTAAAAACCACCACAGGGAGTGCTAGGTTTTGCATTTTTTATTTATTTTGGTGTGGTGTGGAGTGGTGTGTGTTTGTGTGTGTTTGTGTGTGTGTGTGGTTTGTGTGATATGGTGTGTGTATGTGCATGTGTGTGGTCTCTGTGTGTGTGTGTGTGTGTTGTCTCTGTGTGTGTGTGGTCTGTGTGTGTGTGTACTTTGTGTGTGTGTCTGTATATGTATATACTTTGTGAGTGTAGTCTCTGTATGTGTGTAGTCTGTGTGTGTGTGGTCTCTCTCTGTGTGTGTTCTGTGGGGTGTGTGTGTGTGTGTGTTTGTGTGTGTGTGTGTGTGTGTGTGTGTGTATGTGTGTGTAAAGGCCAGAGGTTGACATCTGGTTGTCTTCCTTAGTAGTTTATCTTATATTTTGAGACCAGGGCTCTCTCTGAACCTGGGGCTTGCATTTCAGTTAGACCTGGGATCTTTCACCTCCCCCAGTGCTGGGGTTACAGACGTGTTCCACAGAATCTAGCTTTTCTATGGGGGTTTGGGGATCTACAATGAGGTTCTCATGCTAACCCAACAGGGACTTTATCCACTAAGCCATTGCCCCAGTCCGTCTTGGTGTTTGGAGACATCTTCCAACATCCGGGGTGCATGAATTTGGAGAGAGGGACTGAGTCCATTTCAACCTGACCTTCAAGGCAGGGAGGAGACCAAATAATGGCAATATTACTACTCCATCAATTCAACTTTTTCCCAAGTTGAATCTAATTCCATAAATTCAGAGTATAGCTTTAAAACAAACGTGTCCCCCTGGGCATGGTGGCTTACAGCTACAATCCCAGCAGGCAGATCTCTGTGAGTTTGAGGCCAGCCTGGTCTGCAGAAGAAGTTCCAGGACAGCCAGGGCTACATGATGAGAAAAACAACGATGACGAAGCTAGTTCCTTCCTTTACAAAATCTCTCCTGTTCTTTCTTTTATGATTCATAGAGTGTTCAGTTGTCTCCCCTAGAAATATCTTGCTTTGAATTCTGTCTCTTCCGAAACATTTTATCCACAGTGTTCCCGAAACACACTAGTTCCAGAGACACAGTGCTTTTTGGCTCTTGCAAGTCATGGTAGGGACAGAAGAGAAGTCCATGGAATATTCCAAAAGAATGGCCAGGAAGTAAAGAATTCAGGGTGACTTCTAGGAGTGGGCAGTGCCTGGGTCGAGGGTTGAGAAGCAGGTGGGAAAGGGGATTCCTGGTCAAAGACCAGCTTGATCCTGGAGCAGGGATGTCTGACTGGGGCGAAGATGGAGAGTTTGGATTTGGCTGTGAAGAATCCAGAATTGGATTGAGGCTGAGGTCAACTTGCAAGGCGGGGGGAGGAGAGTGTGTGTGGGGGGGCAGATGAGAAACTCTCAGCTTCTTCTTCTTTTTTTTTTTTTTTTAAGTTTTGGGTTGTTTTCTTGTTTTTCTTTTTCTTTTCTTTTCTTTTTTTTTTTTTTTAAGTTTTATTTATTTTATTTATACGAGTACACTGTAGCTGTCTTCAGACACACCAGATCCTTATTACAGATGGTTGTGAGCCGCCATGTGGTTGCTGGGATTTGAACTCAGGACCTCAGGAAGAGCAGTCAGTGCTCTTAACCACTGAGCCATCTCTCCAGCCCCCCTCTCTCAGCTTCTTAGTCAGCACCAGGGGCAGGAAGCAGTTTCAGTCAGGGGGGCTATGCAGTCAAGGGTGAGCTATCAATGCTATTATTATCATAGATTGAGTCTCGTGTAGACCAGGCTGGCCTTGGATTAGCTATGTAGTTGAGGACGACCCTGAACTCCTGATCCTCCCGCTTTGACCTGAGTGCTGGGATTAAGTCATCTGTAACCACCACACCCTGCTTAAATATGGGATTCTGTTTGGCACTTGAGCAATGTGTTTGGCAGCTCTACTGATGTTGGTGAAGATGGTAAGCTGGCCACAATTAAATGTTTTCCTTTGCAAGAGTTGCCATGTCTCTTCACAGCAACGGAAACCCTAAGACAAAATGCAAGCTTTTGTGCAAGCTAGGCAAGCACTCTATCAACTGAGCTGGCTCACACCAGGCTGGTGATTTACCTGAGAAAGAAGGCTCAGGACATGGGCCCGTAGCAGGTATAGGGTTGTAACGGTATGGTCTCAATTAAAATAACCAGAACATCTCTGTGATCAGCCTTCAAAACATAATCACCACAGGAACTGGTCGTGTCCCCTCTAAGAACGCCAGAGATGCCAGCTAGGGAACAGTGGACAACCCAGAAACTAGCTACAGCAGGAAATTAGCACTGTCTCAGTTGGAGGGAGAGAATCGAGGCAGGTGTGTTAGAGTCTAAGGAGAAGACCCACCGGTGGCCACGGCCACTGCTAGACCCCAGAGGGGAGAGGAAGGATAATAGAGGTACCGCCTCACCTAGCTGAAGACCAGCTGAAGGAACTGGGCAGATTTCACCACTGTTGCCCCAGCAGTTGAAATGAGCAACAGGGCAGAATGGCCTCTTCAGAGAAGGTGGAGATGGTTAAGTTTGAGCTGCTCAGGGGAGCTTTCAAGGCGAGCTACCCAGTTTGGCAGTTACTGGCCCAAGTTTGAAAGATGGGGTGGGGTGGAAAGGCAGAACTACTTGAACAGATTCTGACCTCAGAGCCTCAGTTTGGTCCCTTTACCTACTAGGCCACCTCACCAGCCCTGGTGCTGGGCTCCTTTTTGGATTTCTCATTTGTAAAAACCGGAACAGTTTTGTTTTTGTAGGTTGCAGTATTTGCTACTTAATAATAAATTCAGCAACTGTAACAAATCTTGGTGTTTGTGTGGGTGTGGATAAATGTGGAGGCCAGAAATCAGCGCAGGTGTCATTCCCCAGAAATGCCACAAAAAGAAAGAGACAAGGTTTTGTAATGGCCTGAACCTACCACACACAGGTTAAGCTGGCTGGACAGCCAGCCACAGGGATGTTCCCTCTGCTTGCCATCCCCATTCTGGATTACTGTTGGTGGCAGGTGGGCCATCTGTCTTTATTTTAATCCTGATTGACTGTGAAGTGGCTCCCATTCATACCCTTGGCTGTCTGCCCACACCATTCTCCAAGGACGGCAGGAGGAGATCATGGGGACTGGAGGTCTTGCCTGCCTCATTACAAGTGTACAGTACATATGTAGAAGAAGCTCCAGGTATCCAGATTGATGTTATAGAGGATTTACCGATAGATTCGCTCAGGATACTTTAAGTCACACAAAGCAGAATCTAGCCTGTGCTGCTTCCAAAGCACTCCAAAGATAAGCAGTGTGCAACCACTAAGAAATAAACAAAATCGACTAAGCCTGGACGTAAATGTTTACCAGGATTGACCAATCATCACAGCCATCCCCAAAGAACATGTTTTTATCAAGAAGCTCAAGGGGGCAGTGCAAGGTCACAGCTCCCACTAAGACATGGTCTGTCATTAGGTTCCTTGGGTAATAATAAATAATAATAATAATAATAATAATAATAATAATAATAATGATAATTCATTCTGCCAGATGGACCAGATGAATCTGGTAACAACTATTTGACAACAGCGATGTACTTCTGATGATCTCTGATTTCCAGGCCAGCCTGGGCTACAGAGTGAGTTCCAGAACAGCCAAGATCACACAGAAAAACCCTGTCTCAAAAAAACTAAAATGAAAAGAATAAAGGAAGGAAGGAAGGAAGAAAAGAAGGGAGGAAGGAAGGAATCAATCCTGACAGTGTCTTTGCTGAGTGAATCTCCCATCTGCCCAAATGGTCAGACTTAAGTTTTCCGTCTCTATTTAAATTATTCAATGTAATCTGGGGGTCTGGACCTAAAAGAGATTTAAGAGCGACAATGTATGCACAATACACAAACCTACCATGTCTATAGGTAAGTAAGACCTTCCTCTGTTCGAGACCATCTCTTCCTTGGGCATGTGAAAGTATTTTCTTTACTGATCTCTAAGTGTGAGAGTGATTTCTCACTGGGAAGTCATTAAATTTCTATAACACTACTGTGCCAGAGGGTTGGTGGGGTAATCTGGGGATTGAATTTATTTATTTTTAATTATTTTATTTTTTGAGACAGGGCTTCTCTGTGTAACCTTGGCTATCTGGAACTTACTCTATAGACAAGGCTGGCCTTGAATTTAGAGATCTGCCTGCCTCTGCCTCCTGAGTGCTGGGATTAAAGGAGTGCGCCACCACCACCCAGCCTGGAGACGGAATTTATTACCTGCCAACTGAGCGACTGACTCTGACTCTAAGTTACCCCCCCCCCAGTTAAGAAATCAAGCCTCCGGGTAAAAGAAATATCCAAAGTAACAGGCTAATTAGGACAATATCTGGATAAGAGCCTAGGTCTCATGTCTGGCGCGAGCTCCCACACAGGAAGCTTAGTGAAACAATGAATTCCCCAAGGACTGTATCAGGCTCGGGACAGCAAAAGCAGCAATTCATTGTATCCAGTCTAGAACAGTGGGTTTATAGAGCTATGCAGCCAGGAGACAAAGAGTGGTCAGAGAACAAAGAAATCAGTCTAAATCAAGGGAGAAATCTGGGACTGGAAAGACTGCTCAATAGTTAATAGTCCCTACTTATCTTAAAGATACCAGAGTTTGGTTCCCAGCCCTCACACTGGGAGCTCACAACTTAAGAGCTGCCTATAATTCCACTTAGTTCTAAGAGTGGATGGGGCACCAGTGGCCTGCACTAAAATATTCTTCCCCTATACATAGGTGATTAAAAATCTTTTAAAAACTAAGGGAACAATTTTTCCCTTTAATTTACGGGGTGTGTGTGTGTTACACGTGTGGAGTTACAGGACATTGTGAACCACCACTGCGTGGGTGCTGGGAAATCCTTGCCAGCCGTCTGTATAGCTAGACATAGGTATAGGCTAACAGAATTTGGCTTTTGCCATCACTACCCCGCCATTCTCCCTACCCGCGACCCCGCACACCCCTTTTCTCTTTTAGCAGTGGGGTGGCTTTTGCTTTATTTATCGGTAGACAGAATCTCAAGTATCCCAGGGATGTGGTTTAAGTTCTGATCATCCCCTCCCAACCCCCGACTCCTCAAGAGTTGTTGTAACTGCTTTTTTGTGCCACCGCGCCTGGTTCATGTAGTGGTGGATGGAACCCAGGGCTTCATTCCAAGACCCACTTGCTAGTTTTTCAAAAGGATGCCCGCAGGCAAGAAACTAACGAACGGTGAAATCTTGAAAGCCTTGGTGGTTTACACTGTGCCCGAGCCCTGAGCTGAGCCCCTAGCCGCAGCACACTAGGCTTGCGCACACACGATGTCAGGCACGCAGGAGGCGGAAGTGACGCCACCCACGTACATCGCGGGAACCACGCCAGGCCGCAGCAGGGTCAGCTCTACGCACTTGCGTCATCGCGTAGACTGGCAGGTCTGCGGGGCGGAGAGGTGACGTGTGCGTCACGAATAGCAGAGAAGGGCGGGTCCAGGAAAGAGGAGTCGGCCTTAGCTCCGCCTCTTAAAGCGACCGCGCCCTCCATGCGGACTCGGGGAAGCACCCCGCAGTGCCGCTCCTTTAAACGTCTTGGTGACACGTGTGTGAGGCTCTGAAGGCCCGGATGGTGCGCATGCTGGCCCGGCCCGGAGCGGACGCTGGTGTTGCGCGGGCCTTCCGCGGGTTCCCGAGAGGCCTAGGAGGTCGAGGTCGGGCGCGGCGGAACGCAGTAACTTTCGAGGGGCTTGGGACGAGGAGGGTGTACGCTCCTGGCCGCGGGTTTTGGGAACTCGAGCGAAGGCTGACAGGTGCGTGGCCGGCGAGGGCACCTGGGAACGCGGAGAGAACATCGGACGGGAGGGACGGGGTCCCCGGGGAGGACAGGGCGTGTGAGGGGCTTAGGGGTCACTGGAGAAGGTTGGGGTGCGAGTGGCTTGGAGGAACAGGGATGCCAGGGACTCCGAGGAAGGGACAAGTGATGTGAGGACTGCCTGCGAACCCTAGCGTAGCCAGGGAATTGCATCAGTCTCTCTTCATCCCGGATATCTTCTGGAACGTTGGGGTCGCTGGGATCTGAGAGACCTCGTGGTTGGTTGTTCTCTCAGAGCGGGTGTTCCTTTGAAGGTTCCGGGGGCTGCAGATCTTAGGGTGGATGGAGGTAGAGCTGTAGTCCATCTTATAGTCTAGGGTAGGGTCAGATCCTTAACGCGGATCCACACCGAAATTTAATAGCAGGACAGCATTCTAACCAAAATGCCCATTGCTTATTATGGTGTGAGCGTGCCCGCGCGCGCGAGCCTGCCTACGTCTCTGGCGTGACCCTTGGTGATGGAGATGGTAGAGTAGCATCGAAAACGGAGGGGTATACCCTGGCGCATTGCTTAGCTATGAATGCCTGTGGATGCCAAAGAGACATGTAGTTCAACTGTTCTGGTCTCGGAATGCTCTGCGGTAGAATGCCTTGAAGGCCCCAGTTCTGTCTGTCTTGGCTAGCATGTAAGTGACCCTGTGACTCTTACGTGAGTGTTTCTTGGAAAACAGTTTAAAGAGGTGTGGGAAGTGCTTTGTTTAAATGATATCTGTCAGAAGAATTTAGATATGTAAATTGGGGGCACAGAGTGTGCTAGTCCTTAAGAGACCAGGGTAGAGCATCCCGGCGGGCCTGAGAGTCACACGTGCTGCGTGTGCATGTCAGAGGGCTTGCTGGGAATTACAAGAGCATTTTCCTCACTCCTACATCACATAGCTGTATCTTAAATATAGAATTATAGACGCTTTTCTGCTATAACTTCAAAAATTACCTTGGCTGAGAGAACTCCCCCTCCTCTCCCAAGCATAAGGCCCTCACGGGCAAATGACTTCGGGTTAATGCTCCCTTTTGCTCATCCCTGAACCGTGTTAGGCCAGGACAGAGTTCTCACCTCCCATAGGAAGATATGTGTGATTTTGAAAATGATGTTTGCGTGGTGGGGGTTTTCAGAAGCCAGGCCGCCTCCCATCTGCATTCTGTTGGGGGTGGTGGGGGCATTGGTTAGATGGGAGTTCTGAGGCATTCTGCAAGGGAGCCTGGGAATGGAGAGGAGAACCAAGATTGGTCAGGCAGTTGTCTAAGCCCTGGAGTGGGAATTGTGCTGACTAGGCCACCCTTTGCATCCGTGTGCATTTGAATGGATGGAAAAACGCTCTTAACTTATTGGGACCGAGTTGACCCTTAAGTGACATAGTGGGAATTGAAGAAATTTATAGTTAGAAAATTAGAATTTCATGTATTTAAAAACAAAACAGAACCAAAACAAAAAACCACCTTTCTGGCTAATGAAGTTAAAAAAAGAAAAGTTTGAGGTTTTTACCTCTTCTTCTTGCCTTGTAACTTTGAACATGCTATTCAGACTGGAGTTGCCATGTGTCTGTGTGTGTGTGTGTGTGTGTGTGTGTGTGTGTGTGTGTGTGTGCGTGTGTGTGGTGATGTAGAGCAGAGAGCCATGTGTTTACGTCATAACTACAGTGATCTGTTAGCACGGTGTCCTCTGGACTCATTGTGAATTCAGCATAGAGAGGTTTTTTGTTGTTGTTGTTGTTGTTGTTGTTTTAGACAAAGTCTCACTACACTTGAATGCTTGATCCTCCTGCCTCAGCTTCTTGAATGTTGGGATCAGAGGCAAGCATCCCTGTGCCTTGACTCCTTTAACCTTGATGATACCACTTTCCTGGTAGAAGGTCACAGTTCACACAAGAAAGCCACTAAAGAGGCAGCGGGAGAAGCCACCCACGGGTGATAGTCTCGCCGCTCACCCTCCAGGTGCTGACCTATTCTTGACTCTACACTTGGCAGTGTTGGCGACTGGGCAGGCTGAAGTCCAGGGGAGCGCCTGCCAGGTCAGTTCCGTGCCACCCTTGAGAAACTGGTCCCCTTACCTGCTGCAGAGAGAAGCAGCAGCCAGGCTCAGGCACCCCAGGTAAGCCCAGAGGTTTCCTTGTCTTTATTTCTAACTGTGACTCAGACAGCTAATGGTAGCCAGATGGCTTGAGATGGGGGGTACAGGTGTCAGGGGGTGAAGGGGCTTCTCTCTGTTACAGTGTCTATGCTGGTGTCCTGGTGGACTGTGCTTCTGTTAGGGACTGCTGTGCAGCAGGTACCCTGACTGGCTGATCAATCTCTGTAGCCACCTTCCCAGTTATGTCCCTGAAGCTGTAGCCGAAGGAGACGGGACACACAGGCCTACCGCTCCTGGAGCCTAAGTCTCTGCTGCCCACTTAGCTTTTCTTCTAGAGATCTTCACTCAGGTTTAGTGTGTGTGTGTGCATGTGTGTGCACATGTGTGTCTATGTCTGGTCTGTGTATGCTGTGTGTGTCTTTTGTGTATGTTTGAATGGGACATGGTTATGCTCTGTAGCCCAGACTGGCCTGGGATTTGCAGCAGTCCTCCTGCCTGAGCCGCAGGGAGTAAGGCGGTAGCATTGAGTAGCCCTGCCCACAGCTGAGAGAGGCAATCTGTTGTACGCACTGCCTAGCAGAAACAGAGTGGCCAAGTGCAAGGTCAGCATTCACAGCAGCTACATAAGAAAAATAAGAAGGCAAAGTTGATTTTCACATAGGTAAGATAATTGTCCTTTCCACGTGTGCCATTGGAGAGGTTGGGATGCTTTGCGTTGTCTTCTAAAGTAGCCATGGAAACCTGATGGTGACTCTTCTTCGCAGCTCTGGACTAGGCCTGTGCACGTGCTCAGTAGGAATGTGGCCCCTGGCCTCTATAGAAGAGAGACCTGTATAGACCTGTATAGACCATCTGACTTACAAGCTGATTCATTTCTGTGCTCGTACGTGTGTGTGTGTGTGTGTGTGTGTGTGTATGTGTGTGTGTGTGAGAGAGAGAGAGAGAGAGAGAGAGAGAGTGTGTTTGTGTGTGTGAGAGAGAGAGAGAGAGAGAGAGAGAGAGAGAGAGTGTGTGTGTGTGTGTGTGTGTGTGTGTGTGTGTGTGTGTGTGCCCTGGCTGACCTGAACTCTAAGGCAGGCTGGTGTCCCCCTCACTGAGATCCACCTGGAACTGCCTCCCAAGTTTGGGATTAAAGGTGTGTGGACTACTCCTAGCTGAGATTTCTTTCTCTTAAGTTTAATTTTTAATTATACACATGCATAGCGTGAGTGCAAGTCCCTGTGGATTCCAGAAGAGAGCACTGGGTCCCCTGCAGCTGGCTATGAACGGTTGTCAGTTGTGCTGGGAGCCACACTCTGCAAGGGCAGTGTGTGCCCTGAGCCCCCTCTGCCACACCCTCCCCGAATTAAATGTTCACATTTGCCGTGTAACCAGAGTGTGAGAATTAGCCACTGGCTGTTTTTTTTTTTTTTTCCTTTTTTTTTCGGAGCTGGGGACTGAACCCAGGGCCTTGCACTTCCACTGAGCTAACTCCCCAACCCCTGGCTGTTTTTTTAAACGGTTGCAGGAAACATTGCCGGCTGCCACACGCAGAGCTGCTTGCTGTGCATTTACGGCCCCTGCGCGTTTTGCGTCCTGATGGCTGGAATGTGAGCAAACAGAAGTCGCGTGCTTGTTCACGGGTGTAGCTGTTCACGGGTCTGGGGTCCTTCCCACCCCCACAGGCATGCACCATGCCCATCGTGGATAAGCTGAAGGAGGCTCTAAAGCCTGGCCGCAAGGACTCGGCAGAGGATGGGGACCTGGGCAAGCTGCTGGCGGCCTCCGCCAAGAAGGTCCTCCTGCAGAGGATTGAGTTTGAACCGGCCAGCAAGAGCTTCTCTTACCAGCTGGAGTCCTTGAAGAGCAAATATGTACTGTTGAACCCCAAGGCTGAGGGGGCCGGGCGCCACAGGAGCGGAGATGAGCCACAGGCCAGGAAACCAGGTACTGGGGCTGTGCTGACCAGGTGCATAGACCTTGCTGGCAGCTGGGGTAGTTTGGGGTTTCCAGGGGTCGGTGGGTACAGTAGTAGATGTCACGATGCAGAGTGAGCAGGGAGAAGGGCTGTGGACTCGGGCCTCTTGTACCTGATCCCATCTTTTTTTTTTTTTTTTTTTTTTTTTGGTTCTTTTTTTTTTCGAGCTGGGGACTGAACCCAGGGCCTTGAGCTTCCCCAGGCAAGCGCTCTACCACTGAACTAAATCCCAACCCCACCTGATCCCATCTTTAACGAGGTCAGAAAGGCAGGTCCCAGGGCCCGGGAATGGCTTAGGTGAGAAAGAATTAGCTGTGTGAGCCTGGTCACCCAGAGTCTACACCTGACCCACATCAGTGGCCAGATCGGTGCTGCAGCAACCTCAGTACCTACAGTGAGATGGGAGAGGAGCCGAGGATTCCCAGGATGCTCCTGGACAGTAGCCTGCAGACACTGCCTCAGGGTAGTGGGAACTGGCTCTTGGAAGTTGTCCTCTAACCCCAGCACACATGGGTCTTCCACTCACATTACACTCACATAAGTTTAGGGTTGAAAAGAAAGTGGGAGCTGAGAACACAGTGAGTGAGGTGGGTCCCGTGGCGCACGGTGTGGTGCAGTGCAAGGGCTGCTGCTGGGTCTCATCCACGGGGGTCTGAGCTCTGCACTGAGCACTCACAGGCCCTGGGGTGGCCTGCTCTCCTCGTGCTCCCTCCTGCTCTCCTCGTGCTCCCTCCTGCCCTCCTCGTGCTCCCTCCTGCTCTCCCTCGTGCTCCCTCCTGCCTCCTCAGGCTCCCTCCTGCTCCCCTGCTCCCTCCTGCCTCCCTCGTGCTCCTCCTGCCTCCCTCGTGCTCCCTCCTGCCTCCTCGTGCTCCCTCCTGCTCTCCTCGTGCTCCCTCCTGCTCTCCTCGTGCTCCCTCAGCTCCTTTTCTTCCAGGCACCGAGCGCATGTCTGGAAGTGGAGGCGACGGAGTCCCTGCCCCACAGAAAGTGCTCTTCCCTGTGGAGCGACTGTCCTTGAGGTGGGAACGCGTATTCCGAGTTGGTGCTGGACTGCACAACCTGGGTAACACCTGCTTCCTGAACTCCACCATTCAGTGCTTGACTTACACGCCACCTCTGGCCAACTACTTGCTCTCCAAGGAGCACGCACGGAGCTGTGAGTGGGGCTTACTGTGGGGAGGGGGTAGTGGGGGGGTGAGTCAGCATGAGGGGCTGTCTTTCTGTCTGAATGACACTTAAAGTGGAGTTAATGGGATGTGGTCGTTGACAGAGCCCCAGGGGATCTCACCTGCTATAGGATGGGCCGGGCTGTTCATGGGTCTCACTCAGGGGTCATGTTCTCTAGAGAGGGTTTTCAAAAGATAGCCCCACGCTGTCTGTTCAACTGTCTGATGTGTGCACTGAGCCAGGATGCGAAAACAGGCCCCAAAGTAGAACTTAGAGTGGGGTGAGGTAGCTGGAGCCTGGGGTAGCAGTTTACAGCATTTGCTCCTGCTGAGAACCCAGGTTGTTGTAAACCCAGGTTTACATGGTGGCTCACACGATCTGTTCTTGGGGATCTGACACCCTCTTCTGTCCTCTCTGAGTGCTGGACATGCATATGATGCATATAGATACATGAAGACAAAATACTCATCTTTTTTTAAAAATGGGGATGAGCGATGACTTTGGGCGTAAGAGCAGGTTCTGTCCTTCCAGAGGACCCGAGTTGGGAGACAGGAGCCTGGGTGTATGATGAGTTGAGGACCAGTCTGTTCCTTAGAAGAGTGAGTGTGGCTAGGGTGGCATCCCTGTCCGGCCAATGCACAGGCCTAGGCTTCAGTCCCTAGTGCTGCGACAGCAGTCATAACTCAGAGGGCAGGAGGTGCTCTGAGCACTGTCACGCTGTCAGCTTGCCCTCGGGGCAGTAAGATCCTCCTACCCACACTCATGAGTGGCTCCGCTCTGTCTGTCAGTTCTTTCCCTGTAGAGTCCACTTCCATTTTTTATTGCTCCAATGGAATCTTTTGGGGGGAGGGGGAAGGATTCTCTGTGTAACCCTGGCTATCTTAGAACTCTAATCAGTAATAATCAGTAGACCAGGCCGGCTTTGAACTCAGGTCTGCCTGCCTCTGCCTCCCAAGAGCTGGGGTTCCCACACCCAGCCACCACAGCAGTCTTTTTGAGCCATTCGTCAACTTTGTGGACTGATTTAATTAAATGATGTCAGCTGAGGCATGGTGTTGACAGGTGTGCAGTGACAACTAAGGTCTGTGTCTCCTGCATGTCTTGCAAGTGTCCCCTGCCCATTGGGAGCAGCTAGGGTTGCTGTGGAGTGTTAAAACACTGGCCTCAGCTACGGAGAGCAGAAATCGCTGGGTTAGGTTGGGTGCTGTGTGATGGCATCGGCTCAAAACTTCACATACAGAGGCTGTCTTCTTGTAGGATCAAAGCCACCTGGCAGCTAACCTGTGCAGGTTTCAGAGTTGTGTTTTTACTGACTTGGTCCTCACAGAGTCTGCATGCATCCCTTAGTGTACAAGGAGACATGGTCACTCAGTGGTGGTAGAGTCAGAGGTTGGAGTGTGTTAGGGTGGGTACCGTAAGCAGACCTGTCTGTCCACTTACGCAGTGTTCCAGTGCAGGGCTAGAGAAAGAGCTGTGTGGGCAGTGTGGACATTCGGAAAGAAGGTGTGTGATGCAGCCAGCATGCCTGGGTGCATACAGATTGGATCAGTCATGCCTAATTCACGGTCCCGAGTGAAGGATTGTGGGGAGTACAAGTATGATATCAGTATGTCACTCAGCAGCTGCCCAAAGCCAGCCTTGTAGAGCAGGACGGGGTTGTAGTCTTTCTATATCTCTGTATTTAAAAGAGCCCCAGTGTTAAAGGCAGGGATGTCCCCGTTCTAGTGTAATATCTGTTGAGAACCAGTCTGTGTGGTCTGTGTGTGACAACCAGGTACCTGGCTCCTGGTGCCCTGTAGCCTGGCCCTCTTAGCTCTGTCTAGAAGCCAGGTTGAAGGGAAGGGCTCTAAAAAATCTTTCCTGCACTGGGGGTGAGGGGTGTCACTGTGAATTCTCTGCAGATTACTTGCCCTGAAGTTGCTTCTTACCTACCGTAGGTCACCAAGGAAGCTTCTGCATGCTGTGCGTCATGCAGAACCACATGGTCCAGGCCTTTGCCAACAGTGGCAATGCCATCAAGCCTGTCTCCTTCATCAGAGACCTGAAAAGTAAGAATGGAGTTTTGGTTGAGTATCTGCCAAGGGCTAGCTCTGTGATTGGAGGAAAGAGGAGAAAAAGCCATGAATGAAGGCTCAGGAATCCTCATGTGCGGAAGGTCCCCTACAGCAGTGCAGACCCAAGGCATGGTAGTCAGTGTAGACACATGGGCTCAGTGTTACTGAAGGGAGCCTCTCTGCTGGGCACCACGTGGAAGAATAGCTAGGTTTTAGCCGGGTGGAGGCTGTGTTTGAAGACGGGCAGGTGAACATGAGAGCTGGGCGGGGGTGGAGGAGTGTGGTGAAGGGTGTCAGAGCAGCCAGCTGCTATGCATTGTGGGTATACCCAGCTTTCCAGTCAGTCGGCAGAAAGGTTGAGCCCACTGTGGATCCAGTGTAAGCTATAACACTGTGGCATGATGTGTTGGCTCTTGAAGAAGTGGCTTCTCACAGTCACCCCTCCCGCATCCCTTTCTTCTGCAGAGATTGCCAGGCACTTCCGATTTGGGAACCAAGAGGATGCACATGAATTCCTGCGGTACACCATCGACGCCATGCAGAAGGCCTGCTTGAATGGCTATGCTAAGTACGTGCCTCAGCTCCCCACATGTCCTTGGCTGAGGACACCTTCTTTATGTTCTTGTCCACACAGGGGTCTCCTCTAGGCTGTCCTCTGAGAAGGAGGTAGTGTGACACCCAGGCACCTGACTCTGGTGCACTGTGGTCTGGGCCACTTAGCTGTGTCCAGAAGCCAGGTTGAAGAAAAGACTGTCTGGCTGTGGACTCGTCCAGTCTCTAAAACCACGTCATTACTTAGAAATAGAGAAGGAAGGTCAGGACTCATACGTCTGTGGAAACAGTGTACGAGAGGTTATAGTTGGGAGGTTTTGTTCTGTTCGATGCTGGCTTGTTCTCTTCTGTTGTTTTCGCTCTCGGGGTCCAGCTGTGTGACCTGAGCTGGCCTCAGGCTCCTTGCACTGACAGCTGTTTCTGGGGTGCTCATGTCACTGCTCAAGGTCTTACATTTGGGGGGACATCCTAAATGTTCCCTTTTACACTCCCACACCTCGCACCAACATGCCTGCCTGTCTGTCCCTTTGCCTTCTTCCCGTGTTTCTAGAGTCTGTCCTAGCTGAGTAGTCGCCGTGTGGGCTCCGTGTGCTCAGGGCTTGTGTCCCTGCAAGTTTGGAAGCTGATTGTCCTTTCTTCTGATTAATGGTGGTGGTGTTTTTATTCTTATTGCCTCTCGTTGCACAACAAAATTGCATTCTCTTGATTGTAACCCCGTGCCATCATCTGTTCAGAGGGCAGTGAACTGTGCAGCACAGGGTCTGCAGTGTGATGGCAGCCACCAGAGATGGCCATGGGAGGTCTCCACATGTCGTGCCACTCAGCATAGTACTTGGAGGATGTCATGAGCAGCTGGGAGCTAGCTATGCCCTTCCACTGCTGTAGTCTCCTCATGGGCACTTGAGTGCCATGACTAGTTCTGAGGGTGAGTGGGCCGGGGTCAGTCAAGCAGCGTGCTCAGTGTAGGAGGAACTGTGTCCTGGCCGAGCACGAAAGAGGCTTGTCAGCGTGGCTTAGCGCTACCCAGGTGTCCTGTTAGCGGTGTCAGGGAAGAGGGAGGGTAGGGTGGCCCTCCTGCATCCAAGGCTCAGCTGACCTGTACCTTCATGTGAGTCTTAGTTAGGGTTTCACTGCTGTGAACAGACACAATGACCAAGGTGAGTCTTATAAAGAACAGCATTTAATTCGGGCTGGTTTGCAGATTCAGAGGTTCAGACCATTACCGTCAAGGAGGGAGCATGGCAGCATCCAGGCAGGCATGGTGCAGGAGGAGCTGAGGGTTCTACATCTTGATTCAGAAAAGCAGACTATCTCCGGGCAGCTAGGAGGAGGGTCTCAAAGCCCACTCCACAGTGACACACGTCCTCCAGCAAGGCTATACCTCCTAATGGTGCCACTCCCTAGGCCAAGCATATTTGAGTCACCACAGTGTGATAGCCAGTCAGGCAGTATTGCTGAGCCTGCATGCCCAGTGGAAGGCATGGAAAGAAAGGGTCAGTACCACTAGTCACAGACCGGACCTGCCTCCCCAGGCAAGGCTTGGGTCCTTGGATGCTTGCTTCTGGATGGAGATGCCAGGTGTTGGTGGGGTGATCAGGGTAGTTGCCTTAGATGTTGTAGGGGTGGGGCCCAGGTAGGTAGAGGTTCTGTAAGGAGCTCAGGAACACTGCTGGGGGGCTTAGGTGGGAGAAGGATAACCCATCGTCGGCTGATATGGTAGTGACTGGAGGTGGGGATGCTGGCTGTAAGTAGGGATCCTGTGCTGAGCCGTCCTCTTCATGGCTGTGGCTTCCTTTTAGGTTGGATCGGCAGACACAGGCTACTACCCTGGTGCATCAGATCTTTGGAGGCTATCTCAGGTCCCGAGGTAAGCAGGAGGTGTGCTCTCTGCTG
This sequence comes from Rattus rattus, assembly GCF_011064425.1. Classification (NCBI taxonomy): domain Eukaryota; kingdom Metazoa; phylum Chordata; class Mammalia; order Rodentia; family Muridae; genus Rattus; species Rattus rattus. The sequence goes on from NC_046162.1 coordinate 65,774,863, forward strand.
AAGCAGATCTGCACACATTCCCAGATTGTGAGAACTTGACCATGTGATGGTGGCTGATGCTCCCAGCCTTGTCTTTGTGCATGGCTGCCTTGTCCACTGTAGACATCTCTGAGGGGCTGGAGAAGCATGGTGTGTGGTGAGGGAATGCATCCCCAGAGCCGAGTGGTCCTTTGGGTGAGGCTACGTTCTATTGTGAGGGCTTGCCTACTGGCCGGTGGCAGTGGCCAGTCGGGCAAACCAGGCCTGATGACAGAACCTGGCCAGCATCACTACCTGTCATCAGGCCTGGTGGGCCAGTCACCGTTTGGGAGAACGGAGCTGAGTGCTGTAGACTGTGGTTCTAGAGTCTGGTTCTAGGTTCCGGGTCTCAGCTGTCCCGTGCCTCTGTTCTGTTGCAGTGAAGTGCTCCGTGTGCAGGAGCGTCTCAGACACGTATGACCCCTACTTGGACATAGCGCTGGAGATTCGGGTATGCTTGGGCCTTGATCCGTGTTCTGCGGGTGTGGGAGGGCAGCCCTAGGGCTCAGCAGAGAAAGGTGAGTCAGAGCAGACATGGAAGGGCTGCTTGGCTCCCCTGCAGTCTCGAGTGCTGCAGCTGCAGTGTGCTTACTTCTGCTGCACAAGGCAGAGAAGCCAACATTTGCATCCGTCTGCTATTCTCCTATGCAAATTCTTTTCTGTTTAAAAGAGTGAAGCTGAGTTTCTAGTTCTGAGGCACAGGAAGTGACAGTGCCTCACTGGGGCTTGGGGACAGCGTTTGGAACAGGCACGGATCAGCCTCCTTTGCTGTCACCCAGCCTTACCTTTGCTGGGACCTTGAGTTTCTGAGCCAGCCCAGCTGCAGTCACAGTGAGAGTGCCTGGCTCACGTGAAGGACTCACATGGCTGTCATCTGTCACCTCTGGAGAAGGGCACTGTCTGCTCCCTGCTCTTCCGCTGGGTGCGGAGTGTTAGCAGGCCAGTTTTTAAGCAAGTCAGGTTTTATCAGTTGCTGCCTCAGCCTAAAAAGACTTAAATCTGGTACTTCGTGAGTCAGGGTTTTACTTCTGCTGCTCACTCCGCTCCATTTTTGTCTTCCTCAGCAAGCTGCAAATATTGTGCGCGCTCTGGAACTTTTTGTGAAATCAGATGTCCTGAGTGGAGAGAACGCCTATATGTGTGCTAAGTAAGTGTCCTTTGCAAGGAAGTGACCACCCTGAGTATATGCATGTTAAGTAAGTGTCCTTTGCAAGGACGTGACTGTCCAGAGCACCATTCCTGAGTGGCAGGATAGGGCTGGGTTAGGTCCATGGCTGCTGCTCCCTCAGCTCGTGTCCTTGACGAAGGTTCTGCGTGAGGAGCAGAGTGTTGCTTTCCTTGTTGTCTACGGTGGAAACTTAAGTCAGAGAGACACAAAGGATCTGAGGCATAGACCCGCAGGTGCTTCTGACCCATGTGACCCGAGTCATCTTTCCGATGTGCACCGATGTGCACCGTTGTCCTTGTGAGGCTCGCCCTGGGCTTGTGCTGGCGTGGAGCTCACTTTAAAGCTGCAGCACCAAGCGCACGTCCTCTGCTTTCCAGGCAGGCCCATGCGGGCTGGCTGTCCGGCTGTCGCTTCGTTTGTTTGTTTGTTTGTTTGTTTGTTTGTTTGTTTTGAGGCAGGGTCTCACTGCTTAGCCCTGGCTGGGATTAAAGGCAAGCCCCACTGCATTGGGCTTTTGTTTCTTATGAAACAGAGTCTCACCAGGTAGCCATGGCTGTCCTGGAACTCACTCTGTGGACCTGGCAGGCCTCAATTCAGAGATCCTCCTGCCTCTGCCTCCCGAGTGCTGGGAATAAAGGCGCTCACCACCAACACTACATTGGGCCTTTGCCTCAGTTTCTTGCGCATTTCTCCCCTTTCAGGCTCTGTGTGGCCATGTGGGCACTGTATTTTTCCTTTGCGCCTGCCACGTGGGCTCCCGCCCAAGTGAGTCATTTGCTTTGGGACTTCTGTCCCTAGTCTTCGCTGCCTTCAGGAGTTTTCTTTAGCTTAGCCCGTGTAGATTTTGGTTCACGTGCACTGGTGCTGGCCTCCCGTTACTAAGGCAGCAGGACACCACTCTGCAGAGCCCAGCAGCAGCTTCCGGTTCTCTCCTGTAGGTGTAAGAAGAAGGTTCCAGCCAGCAAGCGCTTCAGCATCCATAGAACATCCAATGTCCTGACTCTGTCCCTCAAGCGCTTTGCCAACTTCAGTGGGGGGAAGATCACCAAGGTGAGTGCACTCCCCCGTCCAGACGCCCCAGCTGTCCATCGTCACACAGGCAGGCCTTGGGAATCTGCATTTTTTTTCTTTCTTTTAAAAAAGTTTCTATTTTGTGTGTCTGAGTGTTTTGCATGCTTGTCTGTGTCAACTGTAAAGCTGGTGCCCTCAGAGGCCAGAGACAGAATTTATCCCCGGAACTGGAGTTAAAGACATGAGTTTATGTGGGTGCTGAGAATTGAACTGGCGTCCTCTGCTGCAGCAGCCAGTGCCGTTAACTGCTGAGCCCCTCCCCCTAGACAAACTTTGCTTGCTTGGTTTGGTTTTTGAGACAGGGTTTCTCTGTAGCCTTGGCTGTCCTGGAACTTGCTCTGTAGATGAGGCTGGCCTCAAACTCAGAGATCCACATGTCTCTGCTTCCTGTGTGCTAGGATTAAAGGTGTGTGCCACCATACCTGGTCCTGGTAGCTCTCACTTTCCTGTCTGTTTCTATCTGTATGCACCATCTGTTTGCTGGTACCTGCAAAGACCGGAAGAGGGCATCATCACCTGAAGCTGGAGTTGTAGGTGGTTGTGGGGCGCCCACCGGAGTTCTGGAAGCTGAATTCTGGAAGAGCAGCGCGTGCTTCTAACCCCTTGGGCATTTTTCCAACCCCACATATGATACATTCTTGCTGCTTTTCTCCCTCTGCCTTTTAGTTCTCCCAGCTTATGTCTACCTATTCTTGGAGTGTTCCTGGAATGGAAGGCCAGGGTTCCTTTAAGAATAAGTGAGGTGAGGGCTTGGCAGTTAAGAGAGCTGGCTGCTCTTCCAGAGACCTGGTTCAATTCTCAGGACCTACATAGCAGCTCACACCTGTCTATAGCTCCTGTTAGGGGATGTGGCACCCTCATATGTGATACCCTCATACAGACATACATGGGGGTAAATCACTGATGTACATAAAATAAGAGTCAATTACTGAAAAGAATGAGTGAGGTGAATATTGGATGTGAGCTGATTCACCGTGTGGGTGGAGTCAGACTGTGTGCTACAGTTTTGGTGGCGTAGAGTAAAAATGTACTTTGAGCACAGTGGGATCTGCTCTGGGTAGCGTCTCTGTGGCTGTGCTGAAATACTGACCAAAGCAGCTGCAGGGAAAGGTTTATTCTTTGCAAGTCACAGCCCTCTTCCAGGGGAGTTAGGCAGTCTCGTGGAGGTCATTTCTGGTTGAGGTCCCCTCTTCCAGATGACTGTCCGCTCAGCACGGGGTTTCCTAGGTGTTCATTTCATAGAAGTCTTCAGTTCTATTCATGGAGTCTGCCCTGTGCTTTAGGGCATCACTTGTCAGAGCCACAGGCAGGGATTGCAACCTTCTCCAGGCCTTTAAACCCTTCAAAGTGTGACTCTCAAGGACTTAGGAGTTGTCTAGGGCTGGTGAGATGGCTCACCATGTAAAGGACCTCCTGCCTAAACCTGTGTTCAGCTCTGTCACCTACTTGATACAAAAGAGCGCTCACTCCGGAAAGTTGTCCTCAACCTCCCAGTGAGTGCCATGGCAGACACATACTCACCAGGCGGTGGAGGCAGACCCCTTTCACCCCAGCACTCGGGGAAGCAAAGGCAGGTGGATCTCTGAGTTCAAGGCCATTGAGAAACCTCGTCTCACTGTGTTTTACCAGTGTGGTGGCTGTCACGTTTGCCCCACACATACACATACATAGATAAAATGTAAAAGACAAACAAGGGTAATCCTCCTGAGCCGTGCGGTGTGTGGTGTGCACGGTTGGTGGGGGAAGCACTGTGCCCCTGTCCTCAGGAGCTTAGGGTCCCTGGGAGCCCTTCTCAGCTGTGGTTTAGACAACCCCAGTCTGTGAACCACTCATCTGCTTGAATCTGAAAATTCCGTATTACAACAAAGCCGGCCCCGGGCTCAGGAGCCTGCTGTGTGTTTGCTGGCTCATGAGGTTTTGTCAGCAGAAACAAAAAGCTGGGTCTGACAGCACATGCCTGTGATCCCAGCACCTGGGAGATGCAATGAGAGGGTTACATAAGTTCACAGCCAGCCCAGGCTACTTTGATGAACTGGGGGGCCATCCTGGGCTATTTAGCGATTTGGAGTCCATCCTAGGGCACATAGTGAAGATTGGTCAAAGCACACATCCCCGAGGGTTATGGATGCAAAAGGAGAGTGACCTGTATTCTCCTGAGTAAGTGCTCCTTGCCTGTCCATTTCTAAACAGGATGTTGGCTATCCAGAGTTCCTGAACATCCGTCCATACATGTCGCAGAGCAGTGGAGACCCTGTCATGTATGGGCTCTATGCTGTTCTGGTGCACTCAGGCTACAGCTGCCACGCGGGGCACTACTACTGCTACGTGAAGGTTGGTGTCCACCTTGTTCTGGTGTGAGGGAGGGGAGCCCTGCAATCCAAGTGAGCCTTTTGTCGTCTTCTGGGAAACAGCATTGCTTTGGATTTGTGTTTCGGTTCTCCTTTCCACAAGTGATAGAACGATGTCTTTTACACCAGGGTTCTGGGGCCAGCAAAATGGCTCAGCAGGTAAAAATGCTCGCTACCAGGCCTCACCCCCTGAGTTCTACTCCAGGGACAAGGTGGGAGAGCGGAACTGAGTCCCTCACGTTGTCTTGGACTTTGGCACATGCACAAGCCCCACCCCCAATAAACAAACAAATAAATACATGTAAATTTTTTTAAGTTTTTTTTTTTTTTCTTTTTTTCTGGAGCTGGGGACCAAACCCAGGGCCTTGCGCTTGCTAGGCAAGCGCCCTATTGCTGAGCTAAATCCCCAACCCTTTTTTTAAGTTTTTTAAGGTCCCTAGTGGGTATGGTAAACCTTGCCTTTGTAATTCCAGTATTGTGGAATTGAGAGATTGGGCTTGGCTGCAGATGTTAGCCTCTGTCACAAATAAAATGGAAGTGGCTGTGTTCCACCTGCTGATTGCTGTTTCCTGTCCGTTCTCTCCCCATGCCAGGCCAGCAATGGACAGTGGTACCAGATGAACGACTCCTTGGTCCATTCCAGCAATGTCAAGGTGGTTCTGAGCCAGCAGGCCTACGTGCTCTTCTATCTGCGGTAAGGAACTTCCTCGCCCTGGGGTTGTCAAGCGTGCTCTGCCTGAGCCAGGGCTGTCTTCGGCTCTCCTGTCTGAGGCCCTGGAGCTTGTCCTCTGGGAAACTTGTCCTCTGGGAAGGACCTTTCAGCCACGCCCTCCTGGTGGGCGGGTGAGAGCCAGGTTGTTGTGGGGCAGCTGAGGGGGAGGGCTCTGCCTGCCTATAGCAGCGGGTGACTGTTCCTTATATAGTAGCCTTGATGAGGCTTTGTGTGGTGGCTGCCTTGGCACCTTCCTCTGGTGCAGGGACCTGTTTCACATCGGATGAATGGGCATGCTGCAGATCTTAGGAAGCCACCAACAGAGATTGACTGTCCCTGAGGGACTCCTGGCACTTGGTGGCACCCTGCTGATTCTGGGTAATAGGTTTTGGGGCTTTTTGGCTTGCTTGCACCCTCCCTGCAGGCATTCAGTGCTTCTCAGGTTTTTAGTTTGCAGAGGGTCAAGATGGGGGTTCTGAGAAGCCTGTCAGTGTCTCCGAGCTGCTTGGCCTGATGGGGAAAAACCCTGACTCCTGTCTTTCCTCTGCAGGATTCCAGGCTCTAAGAAAAGTCCTGAGGGCCCTGTCTCCAGGGTGGGTGCCACTCTTCCTAGCCGTCCCAAGGTTGTTCCAGAGCACCCCAAGAAGAGCCCTGGCAATGGGGTTGTTTCCTCCCCACTGATGGCAAAGGTACTGTGTAAGTGGAAGCTGGCCTGGCCACCCTTCTAGCTCCTGCTTTCAGTATTTGAGTATCAGAGTTCCAGGGGGACCTTGCAGTGTGAGAGGAACTTGTAGGCTGAGGCGCTGTACCAAGCATATTTCTTAAGTTGGTGATCAGCTGCTGTGGGAAGGAAAAGATGGGATGGTGAGGATGGAGCCGCTGCACAGAGTGCTGGGCAGGTTTGGCTGCCGGGGGGGGAAACACCCCACTGTGCTTTCTCTCTCTCTTTTTTTTTTTTTTCCCTCCCCCACCCCCACCCGGAGCTGGGGACCGAACCTAGGGCCTTGCGCTTGCTAGGCAATCGCTCTACCACTGAGCTAAATCCCCAACCCCCACTGTGTTTTCTCTTAAAGCTGGTGTCGTCCACACACACAGCATAAAGGTTACTCATCTGTGGACTTCCGGGTTTTCTTTTCTTCTGGCTTTTCAAGACAAGGTTTCTCTCTGTGGCTCTGGCTGTCCTGGAACTCGCTCTGTAGACCAGGCTGACCTCGAGCCCAGAGATCCGCCTGCCTCTGCCTCTGCCTCTGCCTCCTGAGTGCTGGAATTAAAGGCATGTCCGGCTTGGACTTCTGGATTTCAGCCCAGGTGACTAACTGTGGAGTTGGAAGCTATCGCAGCCCTCTGGGCAGCTGACATTCTGCCGCACCTGCAGAGCTGCCCCCGATGGAAGGAGGCAGACCTGGGGACCCACAGCAGGAGGGCAAGGCGGCTTTCCTGGCAAGGCCTCGTTCAGCATACATCTTCCTGTACTGCCCATGTGCAGAGTCACTTTTAGACAGAAGAGAACAGGTCACTCTACCCCAGGCTGGGTTTGAACTTGAAGTGATCCTTCTGCCTCAAATTGCTGGTGCTGGTTACAGATGTGAGCTGTCACACCTGCCCAGTGTCATTTCACTTTTGAGTCCCTGGTGTATGTGATTAGGAGCACTGACTGCTCTTCCAGAGGTCCTGAGTTCAATTCCCAGCACCCACAAGGTGGCTCACAACCATCTGTAATGGGATCAGATGCCCTCTTCTGGTGTGTCTGAAGACAGCTACAGTGTACTCATAAAATACATAAACAAATCTTAAAAAAAAAAAAGAAGTAAGCCATTCTAAAACTCAGAAGAAAGTAGAAGTTATTAAAACTATGAAATAAGACTCCATACCCTAAATAGGTAGAAAAAGTGGCAGTTGTCTGAAATAAATATAAAGTCTTGTAAAAATCACCAAGCAGTGGTATGGCATGCCCTTAATCCCAGGACTCAGGAGGCAAAGGGATGCAGATCTCTGTGGGTTTGAGAACAACCTGGTCTATAAAGTGAGTTTCAGGACAGCCAGGGCTACACAGAGAAATCCTGTCTTGAAAAACCAAAAGAAGAAAAAAAGTAAAATTTTAAAAAATATTTGCAGTAGGGACTAGGAGGTGCTCAGTGGTCAGAGTTGGGGACTAGGAGGTAGTTCAGTGGTCAGCGTAGGGGACTGGGAGGTAGTTCAGTGGTCAGCGTAGGGGACTAGGAGGTGCTCAGTGGTCAGAGTAGGGGACTGGGAGGTAGCTCAGTGGTCAGTGTAGGGGGACTGGGAGGTAGCTCAGTGTCAGCGTCTACTTAGCTTGTGAGGCCCTAGGTTCCAACTTGGAACCTCCCTTGTAGATTCCCCTCCCTTTTCCTGCCATCCCCCAAAGAATAAAGGGAGCTCGTGTTTGTAGCAGACAACACCCTCTGGTGGTGGCTGTGGAGGGCAGGACCTGAGAGAGTGACTGGACATAGGACTCTACCCCAGCAGTGTCTGGGAACAGGTGTGCATTGCCAGGAAAGAGGAAGTTCAGATTGACCACGTGAGCTGAAGTTCACGAGCAAGCCACAGCCCAGGAATGCACTTTCCGGAGTTCTCAGCATGACTGCTAAGTACAGAAAAGGCTGCTTTTTTTTGATTGAACAAAAAATAATTTTAAAGTACTGACTGTGTGAGGCCTTGCATGAGCCACAAGGGCTGTGGTAACTGAGGAGAAAGACCCTCAAACAGGAAGCGGGCATCATTAAAGGTTTACAGACAGACAGTGGGTTCTTTGCATTTGGCCTTGGTTTCTAAAGACATATTTTTATGTGTGTGTACATGCAGTGCCCACACAGGCCAGAAACTGGTACTGGTTTTACAGATGGTTGAGAGCCGCCCATGGATGCTGGGAATTGAACCTGGCTCCTCCAGAAGAGCAGCCCGTGCTCTTAACCACCAAGCCCTCTCCAGCCTCTGAGACTTGCTCCTTTTAACTTCTGTCTTTTATTTACTTACATTTTTGGCAAACATAGACACTTAGTAAAAAGTTTAGGTTTTGTTGTTTGTTTGATTGATTGAATGATTGATTTTAATTAAGGCATGGGGAATAATGCAAGCTTATGTAATTAATCAAGAATTGCATAGCTGCCAGTGAGACACTAAGGACTTTAAGGACGTCTCTTTCCTGTGTAGAGTATTTAGCGGTGACGGAGTGATGACACGTGTGGGCATCCCGTGTGTAACCTAGCGAGGGACAGTTTACATGGTGGAACTTCTCTTCCTCCTTCTGCATCCTCTCAGATTTTGTCAGACCCTGTCACTTTCATAGTAAGCACAGTCGTAAACTGCAGCCTGTTTTGTATATAAGTCCTGAAGCACTGAAAGTCTTCACCATTAGCTAGAACCGGGTTTGCTCCCAGAAGTTGCCCCCGATGGGGAAGCCATGTTCCCTGGACAGTGCTCCTCTGGGCTCTGATGGCTTCCTGCCTTGTTTCTTTTTAGCGACAAGACTCTGTAATGATGAGAAAGTTGCAGTCCCCTGAGGAGGTTGGCATGCCTGTGTCCAGAAATGGCTCCATTCCTGGTCTGAAGTTACAGAATGGATGTGCTCCTGCAAAGTCACCTGCCGGGTCCCCCTCCCCAAGACTCACTCCAACACCCACACATATGCCCACCATTCTGGACGAGCCTGGGAAGAAGGTGAAGAAGTCAGCCCCGCCACAGTCTCGCACCACGTCTCCAACTGCTTCTCAGGGCTCTCCTGGGACCGTCGAGTCCAGGAGCCAGCGGCCTGGCTCCTGGGCGAGCAGAGACAGCATCTTCTCTACCTCACCAAAGCTCCTGGCCAAAGCCATTACTAACGGGCACAGGCTGAAGGGGGAAGGCAATGGTGTGGACCTGGAGAAGGGGGATTCCAGCAGCTCGAGCCCCGAGCATTCTGCCAGCAGTGACGCTGCCAAGGCCCCGCAGACCTCAGAGGGCAGAGCTGCACATGTCTGTGATTCTCAGGGAACAAACTGCCCAGCCACTGGCCATTCTAAAGTGCTGTCGAACGGAGTCGATGCCAAGATGGTGAAGTTGAAGTCCCCTGCCCTGAGCAGCATCACCACCGAGCCCACAAGCCTCATGTCGCCTCCACCAGCCAAAAAACTGGCCCTGTCAGCCAAGAAGGTGGGTCTGTGGGGGTCTCCTCTCTGAAAGTGCCCTGGGACTGGAGATCTGAGGAGAGGAGAGGAAATCAAAGGTGTACGGCCTTCTTTGTAACGTGAGGCCACAGTACCAGCGTGCCTGTTGGTGTTCCCAGCGATTTGCAAGTTGAGAAAGGGCTGTTTTAGGTGGAGACTGTTCTGAGGGGAGACCCCAGTTACTCAGTACCTCAGGTTGCTGGTAGTCTTGGCTGAGAGGACTAACGAGTTTTCTCTGATGGAGTCTCCTAGTTGAAGAGCTGGGGCCACAGGGCGCTCAGAGTGGGAAGGATAGCTGCCCTGGCTGGAGGAGGGGACATAGGGAGGCTGGGGAGGAGCCACCCCTCAGCTGTGTGAGCAGTGAGCAGTGTGTGGGCGTGTGCTGGGATGCTTGTTGAAGTGTCCTCTCCTTTTCCTTTTTATTTCTAACCAACAACACTCTCTGGTTCTTCTTCTGCTGTCCCCTCTCTCTACCATCCCCCTCCTTTTTTTTTTTTTTTTCTTCTGTGCCTTTATTTATCTTTTTTTGGGCTCATTTAATTTAATTTAATTTAATTTTATTTTCAATTTTATTTTCCCTCTTCACTCACGGACACCTTCTTTTAGACCACCAAGTTTTTATTTATGTCAATAACTGCAGGCCAGCACCCTGCGGAGGGCGACCGGCAATGACATCGGTTCACCTTCCCCCTCAGCATTCTGCGACCTCACCTCCCCCATGAAAGCCACCCACCCCGTCGTTGCCTCCACTGGGCCTGTCAGTAAAACCAGGTGAGCTTGGGGACAGGCCTGGTGCCGACTCCTTCCCTGCACCTGGCTGGGAAGAGCCATGGGTCATCGAGGACAGAGGCCTCTCTTGTCCATCCCTGTGTGGGAAAAGCCGCAGTAGGGCAGAGTGGTTACTCTTCAGAGTCTTCGCCTGCCTGCCTGCCCTGGCGCCTTGTAGCCTGGAGCACCGCACTCTCCTGGCCGTTAGCCCCTCAGATACTCAGACTCCCTATGGCCCTTCGAGTCCTGCAGTGGTATCTTTCCTGCCAGCGTCCTCCCACATCACCCCATGTCATCACATGTCTCTTGACTGTTAGTGTCATGCCAGGCCTGGAGAAGGGGGACTGGGTTCTCTAGTGCTATAAAATTATTTAGATGCCTTTAATCTCATCCATGGGGGATCTGCCCCAGGAAGGCGCTAGACTCCATGGTGCCTGCATCCCTTAGGGATGCTGAGTGACAAGATGAGAGGACTCTGACACTCGGTCACCTGGGTTCGTGGGAACCAAGCGCCATGGTAGCTGGGATACAGGAACTAGGAGAGGGCATGAGTGAGGCTCTGTGGCACTGCGGGCTCTTCATTTCTGAGTCAGCCTGCCCCAGAATGCTGTGACATGACATCCATTGCTGCCCTTACCCCCATGTGAACATGCATGCCTCCTGTCTCTAGCAGAACATTTGTCGGGTGTCCTTAAGTCTTAAGGTCCCCAAATGTTGGGGCATTAGGGGAAGTTGATCATTTCTGTCACGTTTTATTCATTTGAGACAGGGTCTTGCCATATAGATCAGGGGGGCCTCATGCTTGGAGATTGCCCCACCGGCCTCCCGAGTGCTGGGGTTAAAGCTGTGCACCACCACACTTGGCTAAATGAGTCTGTTTAAATCTATGTGTATGAATGTCTTATCTTCATGTATTCTGAGCACCATGTGTGTGCTTAGTGCACACAGAGGTCAGAAGAGGAAGCTGGAGTGAGAGGTGGATGTGAACCACTGGATGGACGGGTGCTGGAGACTGAGTCTGGGTTTTCAGCAAGAGCAGCAAGTGCTCTTAACTGCTGAGCCATCTTCCCAGGCCAAGTATAAATGTTTGCCTTCACCAAACCTGAGGTGACCAACCGCACAGCTGCTGTTGTTGGGATGTTCAGTCCCAAGGGAACCGCTGTAGCCTCTGGAGAGAAAAAGATAAATCTCACAGGGTGTTGGGTTTTGTTTGGTTGTTTTGTTTTGTTTTGTTTTGTTTTTTGCTTAGTGACATTTCCCTTCCTAACACATTTGAGGTGGAAATCTGAAACGTTAGGGTTTGGTTGCTTTGTTTTGTTTTTTATTTTTTGTTGTTACTGTTGCTTGTTTTGAAGGGAGGAATTTTGGTTTTGGTTTTGTGACAGGGTCTCAACTCTATTGTCCCTCTGGGTGGCCAGGAGCTCACAGAAATCCACCAAGCTCTGCCTCCCCAGTGCTGGGATCGAAGCTGGGATCACGTTAGGTTGGCCCAGACTTGTTCACTGTAGCCCAGGAGGGACTCACGTCTGCTGTGTGCTGGAGGATAGATAACCTTGACCTTCTGATCGGCGCCTCTCTTCCCTAGCTCTGGGGTCGACAGCAAGTGCCGCCACCCCAGTCATTCTTCTGCTGTGCTTTGTTCACATTGGACAAGCTGTCCTGGGGGTCAGACTTCAGCTCATTTAGTAGTAAAGGCTGGCCTGAGTGCCTGACTGTCCTGGGGGTCAGACTTCAGCTCATTGAGTAGTAAAGGCTGGCCTGAGTGCCTGACTGTCCTGGGGGTCAGACTTCAGCTCATTTCGTAGTAAAGGCTGGCCTGAGTGCCTGACTGTCCTGGGGGTCAGACTTCAGCTCATTGAGTAGTACAGGCTGGCCTGAGTGCCTGACTGTCCTGGGGGTCAGACTTCAGCTCATTTAGTAGTACAGGCTGGCCTGAGTGCCTGACTGTCCTGGGGGTCAGACTTAGCTCATTTAGTAGTAAAGGCTGGCCTGAGTGCCTGACTGTCCTGGGGGTCAGACTTCAGCTCATTTAGTAGTACAGGCTGGCCTGAGTGCCTGACTGTCCTGGGGGTCAGACTTAGCTCATTTAGTAGTACAGGCTGGCCTGAGTGCCTGACTGTCCTGGGGGTCAGACTTCAGCTCATTTAGTAGTACAGGCTGGCCTGAGTGCCTGACTGTCCTGGGGGTTATACTTTAGCTCATTTAGTAGTACAGGCTGGCCTGAGTGCCTGACTGTCCTGGGGGTCAGACCTCAGCTCATTTAGTAGTACAGGCTGGCCTGAGTGCCTGACTGTCCTGGGGGTCAGACTTAGCTCATTTAGTAGTACAGGCTGGCCTGAGTGCCTGACTGTCCTGGGGGTCAGACTTCAGCTCATTGAGTAGTACAGGCTGGCCTGAGTGCCTGACTGTCCTGGGGGTCAGACTTCAGCTCATTGAGTAGTACGGCTGGCCTGAGTGCCTGACTGTCCTGGGGGTCAGACTTCAGCTCATTTAGTAGTACAGGCTGGCCTGAGTGCCTGACTGTCCTGGGGGTCAGACTTCAGCTCATTTAGTAGTACAGGCTGGCCTGAGTGCCTGACTGTCCTGGGGGTCAGACTTCAGCTCATTTAGTAGTACAGGCTGGCCTGAGTGCCTGACTGTCCTGGGGGTCAGACTTCAGCTCATTTAGTAGTACAGGCTGGCCTGAGTGCCTGACTGTCCTGGGGGTCAGACTTCAGCTCATTTAGTAGTACAGGCTGGCCTGAGTGCCTGACTGTCCTGGGGGTCAGACTTCAGCTCATTTCGTAGTACAGGCTGGCCTGAGTGCCTGACTGTCCTGGGGGTCAGACCTCAGCTCATTTAGTAGTACAGGCTGGCCTGAGTGCCTGACTGTCCTGCCTCCACCTCCCAACGCTGGGTTACAGGTGTGAACAACATGCCTGGATGAAAAGCTGGGACCTCTAATCCTCAGACCTGTGCAGGGGCACCGGCTGCCCCAGCCGCAGTGCCTGCTTGGCAAGGCCAAGGCTTTGGTTCTGTTTTCAGCACTACTTAAAAAAAAAAAAGCTTCGTAACAAGAAACTGAGATGTGTTGCTTTTATTAACTTTGATTTTATGTAGACATTATTTCCTTGGTCTGCCTTTGAAAAATATGGTGTGTGTGTGTGTGTGTGTGTGTGTGTGTATCTGTAAAATTTCCTCAGGCAGCTCAGTAGTGGTGGCACGTCCGTCTGTCTGTCTGTTCACGAATTACAGAGACAAAGTAACCTTTTAAAATTCTAGGGTGAGTTGGGCATGCTGGAACTCACCTTTAATCCCAGTGCTCTGTAGGCAGAGGCAGGCAGATCTCTCTGAGTTCGAGGCCAGACTGGTCTACAGAGCTAGTTTCAGGACAGCCAAGGCTGCTTAAACCTTGTCTCAAACCCATGTACGCACCAAACTTTAAGGTGTAAAGGAAGGTGGATGAGGTCAGGAGAGGTGTGGCGTGGGCAGATCCTCTCAGTGACTTTCTCTGTCCACTGTCTACAGGGCTGCTGCCGCACCTGCTCCCCAACCGTCTCCCCACCCCCACTCTGCATCACTGTCCAGTAGTAGCGCCAAGCCCTTAGGGACATCAGAGCCACAGAGCTGCTGCTCCTCTGCCTGGACACCCCTGCCTCAGGTCAATGGACACTTCACGTCCCACTTACACCAACTGCCAGAGGCCAATGAGGCCCTACACAGCCCCTCCAGAAAGAGGAAGAAGACCCCTAGTGGAGATCCCCAGAGACTGGGCAGAGACACACACCTCCCACGGTGCCTCGAGGGAGCACCTGCAACAGCACGCAGGAAGAAGAGGAAGAAGAAGAAGGACCTGGAGGGTGTGGGCGCCACAGCTCCCCAGCAGGAAAGCCAGTCTCAGGACCAGCCTTGGAGTCCCAGGGGCCGGAAGGAAGAGGGTACGCAGCTTCAGGTAAATGGCCATCAAGTGAGTCACATCCTGGACAGTTACCATGCGAGCAGCAGGAAAAGGAGGAAGAGAAAAAGATCAGAAGGACTCAGCCAAGAAGCCACCGTGTGCCAGGACCTACTTCAGCATGGGTAAGGGCGTGGTGGGGATGTGCCCGAGGCCTTCCCAAGTGGTGTGGGATAATAATATAGTGCCGGCCTGGGCATGGGGAGGAATATGTCCTATGTCAGTGAGTCACACGGGTGGAAGAGGATGGCCACAGGGTCAGGTGGCCCAAGGCCAAGCTGTGCCATTTGGCAAGGTTGTAGCAGCATCCTGTGTGTGCAGTGCACCTGCTCTGGATAGAGCAGGAAGATCATGTGGCGTCTCTAACATCTCGCTTAACTGTGTCACTGTGGTCAACAACACATACAGCACAGCCAGTCAGGACAGAGCGAATGAGCACCACACAGCACTGCAGGCAGTCCTCCCTCAGGGATGCTAGGGCGGAGCGCTGTTTGTCTTCTGTACGTTGGTGTGAGGGCAACGGATCCTCTGGTACTGAATCCCCTGGAAGAGCAGCCAGTGCTCTTCACCACTGACCCTCTCCAGCCCCACTCTGGTTTTCTTCTAAATATTTACCTTTCAGGGGTTGGGGATTTAGCTCAGTGGTAGAGCGCTTGCCTAGGAAGCGCAAGGCCCTGGGTTCGGTCCCCAGCTCCGAAAAAAAGAACTAAAAAAAAAAAAAAAAAATTTACCTTTCTTTTCCTTTTCATTCGTGTGTGTGTGTGTGTGTGTGCGTGCGTGCGCGTGCTTGCACACCAGAGAAGAAATGGATACATGAGGTCAGCAGGCTTGTGCAGTGCCTTTATTAGCTGAGCCATCTTACACACTCCAGCAGTGGAGCTGCCACTGAGGGAGCAGGCTCTGGCCTGCAGTGTTTCTCAAGGGCCGATCTGCTCCCTCCTCTGGCTCTCCGCAGCTGCTCCCCTGCAGACCACTGTGAGCCTGAGGCCAGGACAGAACTGCAGAAGAAGAAGAAAAGGCGGAAAAGAAAGCCTGAGCCGCAGCAGGAAGAAGAGAGCGAACACCCAGGACACCAGAGAAGCCCAAGGCCCAGTGTCACCCCAGTCCCTGAGCTGAGTGTGAATGACCATCTTCCTAGTGACCGCCTGGGTAAGATCCTACTGATAGCTACAGAGGTGGCAACTTGCTGTTCCTCAGTGCCGGCCACTAGGAGCACTGGCCATAGGTTCCCATCAGTCTCTAGCAAATACCTAAGACAGCCAGTCATTTTAGAGAAAAGGTGTGGCTGGGCATAGTGGCCAAAGTTTATAATCCCAGAGCTCGGGCTGGAGGCGGGCAGGTGGGCGGGCAGAGCTCTAGACTGTTGTGCGCACCCTGTAGTTCTGTGCCTGCACTACAGCTCTCTCAGGGGTCCATGGCAGAGGAGAGCTGCTTACCTAGTCTGGAAGCCAGAGAGAGCGGACAGTGCCAGCTGCATCACCCTTTGTGTCAGACCAAGGCTGGGCTCTGTGTTCTGGCTTTTTGTCATTTGCTTTTCTCATGAATGGACGTGGGTAAGCTTATCACTCGAGAGTGAGCACCTGCTGGTACCGGATTCTGCAGTGCCAGCACCAGGAGGTGTGGTCGTTCTTCTGTGATTGGGTCCTACCTCGTCCTCTGATTTCAGGGCTGGGACGGGCACCTCTTGTTACCTGGAACAGAGATCAAGAACCGGATGTGGTCCAGGAGTTGCTTCAGGACTCGTCTGATACGGCTTATGGGAAAAAAGGTGCGGTCTGCAGCGGGGTGGCTCTTCCTAGGGACCGGCTCATCTAGGTTGTGGGAGGTGCTGGTCCTGCTGTGCTATGAGATGTGGTTTAAAGTCTCAAACGGTTGGTGAATAGGTTTTAACCTGACCCCTGCTGTGGCACAAAGGCAGATTCTATTCAGATGCAAAGGCCCAAGAGCAGTTCAACGTGGGGAGTGCAAGCCCAGACCAGCGAAGTAGAGTGTCCAGTGCCCAGGCCAGCAGGGTGGGATGCGGCAGCCCCGGCCGCGCTCGTGTTGGCAGCTGGGAAGGGTGGGATGCGGCAGCCCCGGCCGCGCTCGTGTTGGCAGCTGGGAAGGGTGGGATGCGGCAGCCCCGGCCGCGCTCGTGTTGGCAGCTGGGAAGGGTGGGATGCGGCAGCCCGGCCCCTTCTGTTGGCAGTCGAGCTGGGAAGGTGGGATCACGGCCCGCCCTGGGGGAAGGGTGGGATCGGCAGCCCGGCGGCGCGTGTTAGCAGTCGAGCTGGGAAGGGTTCACGGCAGTCCCGGCCCGGCGCTTCGTGTTGGCAGCTGGGAAGGGTGGGATCGGCAGCCCGGCCCGGCGCTTCGTGTTAGCAGCTGGGAAGGGTTGGCAGCCCGGCCCGGAAGGTGTTGGCAGCTGGGAAGGGTGGGATCGGCAGCCCGGCGGCGCTTCGTGTTGGCAGTCTGGGAAGGGTGGGATCGGCAGCCCGGCGCGCTTCGTGTTGGCAGCTGGGAAGGGTGGGGTGCGGCAGCCCCGGCCGCGCTCGTGTTGGCAGTCCCGAGCTGGCCACGCTCTACAGGGCAGACTTGGAGCGTGAACAAAAGGCCCTTTCTCTAAAGAAAGAGCACACATGTACAGAGAGGGGTTTGCAGTTGGAGTACACAGTGGTCACAGCCACAGGTCATATGACCTCCCTTCATTTTCTTCTGTAAGAGACAGAAACCTAGAGTGGTTAGAACAGATGGGTCCCGGTAGAAAATGAGCCCTGAGGAGAGTCTGCAGGTCACTGGGACCCATGGACGCTGACAGAAATGTGTCTTGTACAGTTTTGACCTGGGATGGTGAGCCTTCAGCCATCAGTCAGGACGCCATGAAAGACAGCAGACTGGCCCGGACCCAGACCGTGGTTGACGACTGGGATGAAGAGTTTGATCGAGGGAAGGTAATGTGTGTGCTGTGACTATAGGCTGGGGTAGCAGGCGGCCATGGTTCTGCTTGGGCCTTGAGAGTAGCTTGTGGTGCAGTCGTGCACAAAGCAGTACACTGGGCAGCTGTGGGTCTCTTCCTCAGGAAAGGACGGATGGCAGGACCTCCATCAGACGGTGCCACATGCGTGGTAACTGTCTGTCTGGGAGGCACATGCTGTGTATGCAGTCAGCCTCCAAGGCTTGGAAATGTCCTCTCCAGGGAATGTGACACTATGATTCTTGATGTAGGAAAAGAAAATTAAAAAGTTCAAGAGGGAAAAGAAGAGAAACTTCAATGCCTTCCAGAAGCTTCAGAGTAGACGCAACTTTTGGTCTGTGACTCACCCTGCGAAGGTTGCTAGCCTCAGCTATCGCCGCTGAGCTTGCTGTGGCTGTTGGAGGTCAGCCTGGGTGTATGTCTATCTGCTGTGTGGTGGTCTGTGGTGTGTATGTGTCTGCTGTGTGTAGGGTGGTCTGTGATATGTGTGTCTGCTGTGTGTAGGGTGGTCTGTGATATGTGTGTCTGCTGTGTGTAGGGTGGTCTGTGATATGTGTGTCTGCTGTGTGTAGGGTGGTCTGTGGTGTGTATGTGTCTGCTGTGTGTAGGGTGGTCTGTGATATGTGTGTCTGCTGTGTGTAGGGTGGTCTGTGGTGTGTGTGTGCTGGTGTGTAGGGTGGTCTGTGGTGTGTGTGTGCTTGTGTGTAGGGTGGTCTGTGGTGTGTGTATGCTTGTGTGTAGGGTGGTCTGTGGTATGTATATGCTGGTGTGTATCTCTGTGTTGTTTATCTGTCTCTATGTTAGCTCATGTTTATATCTGGTGTGCATATAGCAAGTCTCAGGTGTATGTATCTGGTATGTGTGTGGTCTGTGGTGTTTGTTTTAGGTGTGTGTGGTGTGAGTGTGGTATATAACTATGGTATGTATGTCTGATATGCATGCAACATGTGTGGCCTGTGGTATGTATAGTGTCTTAACCATTTGGTTGGTATATGTGGTTTATCTGGCATATGTGTGGTGTGTTTGGTATCACGTGTGTTTAGTGCATGTGTTTTTGTTATGTGTCCTGTGTCTGTGGTGTATTCTAGTTAATATGTAGGTGTGACTATGTCTTTGGAAGGACCCAGGGATGTAATAAGATTGTCGCATCTCTGTTCTCACCAGGAAGACCAGTGTGCCTGTGCCACGGCATCCAGAGCTGTCACATCCCATCCTTGGAACTGTCTACTTGGATCTGAGGAGCGGCAGACTCCGGTGCACTGAGCTTGCCATGATGGAGGCTCCTGGTCCCACTGTTCACGGATGCATATCTCATGCAGATGCTCAGCTCAGGGCCTCTGCTGAGAGCAGCTTGTAGGGCAGTCACAGGAGGAAGCCTGGCCTATGGTGTTGTGCTGACAGTAACCTTGGAGACCTGGAAAGGTTAAGCATCTTCCTCATAGACCCTGGGGTCTAGGTAGGAAAACTGTTCCTGGTTTGGGGCCATCAGGCAAGGAACCACGGCCAGCATCTCCCAGCATGTCCTTCACTCAGAATGGTGGCATTTGGTGGTGCCTTTTCTGGAGCTCTCTGAAGCTGAAGCTGTCCAGTGGCTCTCTCTCCTCTCAGAGGAGCCTCTGTATGACTGACTGTCAGCTACAGTAAGAACAAGCCCTGCTGATTGCACTGCCCCCACCCCAAAGTGCATCTCCTTTAAAGATGGACACACCGGGCAGGAAGGCTGCACCTGCCAGCCAGGGGAGCACCTTGGAAGAGGTACCAACACCTCTGCCTCCAAGGCTGCAGGGAGACCGTGAGCTCCGACTCTGCCGTACCCTCTGGGTCTCTGTCAAAGTGGTGGTCTTTGGAGACGAGCTCCGTTATTTTACTACTTATGATAAAGCCTTTATTTTTGACCAGGCCTGTGGCTACCGGTAGCAGTGTTTCCCCGATACGCAGACACTGGCTTTACTTGCTCAGTTTTGTGAGTGCTTTGAAATTGACGTGGTTGCCTGCCCTTCCTTGCTCAAGCTGCCCCTGTGGACTTAGGGTTAACAAACAAGACTCCTCAGTGAGGGAAGACAGCACCCAGGAGATGAAGGCGCCAGAAGGTTCCTCCTCATGGGGTGCCTCTCTTCTCTCCCTGAATCCTACCCTGCTCTGGGCTGGGCCTCTTGGGAGGGGCGGGGCTGTCTTCTGGTTCCCACGTGTAGCGCTCTGTTCAGCTGCGGGCCCAGGGTCTCACTTGATGCAGACGTGGGAAGAGTTGTGTTCTCCATGGCCTGGAGGTGAGGTCCTGTTTCCATGTGGGTGTTTCCTTCTTTGTTTCTTCCCCTTAAGAAAAAAGGAGAGAACAGTGCTCCATGAGGGGTCTGCTGGGTGAGTCTTCCAGCCGAACATGATCAGTTGTCTTTGTGTGGCCTCGGTTCCGGATGTCATGTCCAGGAGTCCTGTGGGCTCCGTGTTATCTCGTGTTGGGGGAAGGGGGCAGGCACCTTCAGGGACAGACATTGTCTCTTCTCCTAAGGAGTTGCCACCCTTCCGGTAGTAGCTGCTTCCTGGGTACATTTGTTTTTCTTTACGACTTTCTCTAGTAGAAAGTTGTAGAGCTGCCAGCACAAAATGGATCTGCCTCCCGTGTCTCCTCCATATTGGTTCCTTTGTGCAGTAAATTACACATTGTAAAGTCTCCAGGGGCGTATAGTCCACTGTCTCTCGGGCAGTCATGACCCCCATCTGCCATCCTGACTAATGGCAGCTTGTGTTGCTGTCACTGAAGGCAAGTCCTTTTCTTCCTTAGAAGCCATTAGGAACAGGCCATAGGCGGAATGAGTTCTCGGTGACATGTACTGACATAAATGAAGCTTTTCTAAAAGTAGTCTTGCTGTTGGATCAAATCAGTTTGAACTTTGTGCTTGGCAGTAGATGTGGCTTAGGCCCACTTGCAGAGGGCCACCTCCCTGGTGTTTCTGTTCTCGCTCACCTGCCTGTTAGGGGCTGTTTCTGTCCAACATCCTGTGTGGCTGCGTCTGTGTGTGCGCAGGACTCCCCGTACTCTTCCCCTTCCTCTGTGGGGGCACCCAGATAGTGCCAAGATCTTGGTGCAATAAAGTAATGCATTTTCTGTGATTCCTTTCTGTGTGGTCCTTGTCCTTTCACTTTTAGGAAGGTGCGTCCCAGCAGAGGCCAGGCTGCATCCCAGGTCAGGCGGGTGCGTTTCCGTGCTGCCCTTTCAGGTGACCATCCACACTGAGATGAGGAACCATTGCTTGAACCTAGGCGGTAAGAGCCATCGTGGACAAAGAGATCTTTTTAAGTTTACCCCAGAACTGTGTAGATTTAGGAGTGAAGACAACCACTGGCTCTGAAGTCTGGGAGTGGTTTTAAGTGAGTAGTAAGTGGAGGGCACAAGCAAAGCCACGTTCCGCTGCAGCTCTGTTGTGCTCCTGACATGAGATTACCTCACGGACAGCAGTAGGGCGGGATGAGGGTTTGGATCTAAGTTTGACCCCCACACTGGCAGAGAACGTTGTCACCACCTGTTGTGGGACACTCTACAGAGACGTAAACAAGGACACTGATGACAGACTGTAGAACAACTCCACCGGAGTCCAGCTGTGGGGGCCAGTTAACGTACCGGGTTTATGTACAGAGCAGTCACACCACGGGCATGGGTCATGACTCCCCACCCTTCTGGCAACTCTGGCAACTCCTGGGACTAGAGTTATGACCAGGTTCCAGCTGCCTGGGAGGAGCAGCAGGGAGTGGTTGAGTAGATGAGAGTCCAGCGATTCCTCCCAACCCTTCCTTCAGCGAAGATCCCGGCTCTGCTGACCCGATACTGAGTGTCTTTTGCAAGTTGTCCCAGCTCTTCAGAGTGGCTTATGTTCCAAGGACAGTGTTGTACAATACCATATGGCTCAGTCACCATAGGCTCTGACCGAGTGGCACAGTGTTCTAGCAGCTTCCCCAGCCACAGGTTGGAGGCCTGGTGAGAAGACACTTGTGTCTTGTGTGGACTGGGGTTTCTTCGTTGGCACAGGACTTTGTCAGGTGTGCATGGGAATGGCCGGACCCTCAGTTTCCATCCCAGCCTCGGTGGTTTTGCCCAGCAGAGAATCTGTCCTGAAAGTTGCGGTCAGACAAGTCCCTCCAGGGATGCCTACGAGCAGAAGGGCTCCAGTTAGGAAAGCCACCCCTCAACTCGTGGCTCAGGTCTGAACAGGTGCTGGGCAGGAAGAGGCTTCTTGTTGAGTGGCTTAGCTCCAAGTGCCACTCAGCTGTCCATCTTGACATGGTAACCTCTACATCTCCTTTAGGGGCTTCTGGAAACTTCTGGTCTACCAGACACAGGGAGTTTGGTTTTTGGCTTAGTCTCCTCAGCTGTTTATCCAGACAAGATGAGAACAGGAAAGTAAATGTGTGTGAATCCAAGTAGATGACTTGCTGGCAGCAAAAGATCCCACAGACACCTGAGGGCTCCTGTGTGGGATGAGTGCTTTTAGGACACAGAACCACAGGGATGGAGAAAGGCGTAGCCAGTTCTACGGGAAGTGCCTGGCAGGGCAGTGTGAGAGTGCTGACATGGAGTCAGCCTGGGCTCCTGGGATAACTCCAGGCAGAGATAAAGGTGACCTAGTCAGGCGGGACTGGCTAACCTGGTCTAACTGGCCTCTTAGACACCTAAGCTGACAGTGTCTGCACCTGGAAAGGGGTGGAGTGTGGAGGATACAAGTAAAGGTGACCAGGCCTGCGGAAGGCCAAGGAGGCTCCAGTCCAGAGCTGAGGGGCGGAGATGCACACGTTATATTCATTACTTTCTTTGTGACAAAGTGCCAACAAGAGCAACTTAAGAAAGGAGAGGTTCGTTCTGGCTCACTGAGCTTATAGTCCAGCCTGACAGGGAAATCATGGTGGTAAGAGCATGAGGCAGCTGGTTCCATTGCATCTCTACTCAGGAAGCAGAGATAAACAGGAGTTCTACTTTTTCTTTTTGTGCAATCCGAGTCCTCAGTCTAGGGAATGGTGCCACCCAGAGTGGATCTTCCCATCTCAATAAACCCAACTAGAAACTCCATCACTGGCCTCCCCAGAGATGTGGCTCCTAGATGACCTTAGATTCTGTCAAGCTGGCACTGTTGACTTGGTGAACCAATGCCATGGGCACTGTTCTCCATCCTCTCTCAAAGTCTGCTGTGGCGATAGAAACAGTTGCCTCTCTGTGGTGATTTGGACTCCCACTTTGTCTTCCATTAGGGATGAACCTTGCTCCCTTGTCCTGCCTGCCTCCTGGGTCTGGCTTTCTACCATGCTCAGAAGCTCCCGTTTCAGCGTGTCACACTCCCTCCACTCAAGTTTCCTTGCTTCAGTTTCCGCTGTCTCCTTTCCCTCAGCACTCCTTTCATGGCCCCATTCAGTTGTCATAGGTGATGCGTGTTTGCCTCAGGCTTCTGGGGATCACCTCTCATTGTTCCTGCCCAGAGTTTCTCTCATCCACCACTCAGGGAGGGAGTAGGCACTCAAGCATGCGTTTTCACACAGGTCAGGCAGCTCTTTGGGAACATCCTGCTTGCAGGTTTATGGGCTACCCCTTGGATCTGTTTGCTCCTGTAGTTGGCCACAGTCCCTGACTTCAGCCAGAAGCTCCTCCCCTATATGGTCACATCTGGACACATCTGTCACGAACACCTGATCTAACTGCCTACTGCCTTGAAGTGCCTTCCCTCCACCAGACAGGCTGCAATGCTGTCATTCCCCTGACCCGGTCTCCAATCCAGTTCTCCAATTTCTCTGTCTTTTAAAATAGGAAATCCTGGCCTGAAGGCTGGGACAGACAAGCACCTGTGAGAGAGTACAGTCAGATGATGTACCCTTGCTCTCAACGAAGACATCCCTGAGGCCCCAGTGACCTTGGAGATCCTATCTGGGAGGTCTACCTCTAGGGGTGCCTTAGGTCCGGGACCAGCCAGCTCCTTCCCAGTTGTTTGACTCAATCCTTCATTAAGGACAGCTGCTTCGTCTTGTTCCCGCTTTGTCGAGGTTGAGGTCAGATTTGACTGAAATTTTCTTTGTTGTTTTCTCTATGGAGCTCAGGAACTTGCCCTGTAGCCCAGGCTGGTCCAGAAAGTTGCCTTGTAGCCCAGGCTGGCCCAGGAACTTGCCCTGTAGCCCAGGTTGGCCCAGGACTCAGAGGTCCTCCACCTGCTTCTGCCTCCCCAGTGCTGGGTTATAGGCATACACCACCACTGTCCAGCCAGACTGAGGTTTTCGCTCATGACTTGCTATCAGAAGAAAGACAGGAGTCCAGACCCGAGTGTTACAGAATCTCACAGGAGTCAGCCCTGCAAATTATATTGCCCGCGTTCTGCTGCTCCTCTAAAAGGCAAGGGCGGAGCCATAGTGCTGTGGCCATGAGGTATCATTGTCCTCCAAGGTTTTGTGTGCTTATTTCTGTGCTAACGCCCTTCCTTAGGACAGTCTCTGCAGCCAATAGAAGCATGATGTGTGTGAGAAGTGCAGCCAGGCTCCGGGTGTCAGGATGGCTTCTATGGCTGGGCGTCCTCTAACAGGGTCTAGCACATAACAAGTACTTGCTGTGGGGCACGTGGGACTTTCGCTCTCAGCAACAGTTATTTTCTTCGCTATGCGTCTTTGCTTTTGTTTACTTATTTGAGATAGGACTACCCTGGCTGGCTTGGAACTCAGAGGCCAGAAGTGGGTTATCAGATTCCCCCAGAGTTATCAGCAGTTGTGAGCCTCCACGTGGGTGCTGGGGATCAAACCCAGGTCCTCTTCAAGAGCAGCCAGTGCTCTTAGCTGCTAAGCCGACTCTCCCGCCCCTTAAGACTGTATTGTCGGATGACTCAACCTTAATCACGCCATGCTGAGTGGACATTGTTCAAATACATCTTCCATGATTTAGTTTTTATTTTTAAAGGGTGTGTGTTTTGTGGGGTGCACACATAACGGTCGAAGGAAGGACAGCGTATGAGAGTCAGTTCTCTCTGATCATGTGGTCCTGGGGATGGAACGCAGAGCCACCTCACCCCTTCACGTGATTCTTTTGTTTTTATGCTATCAGCGGCAACCTCTCCAAGTTATTCTCCCCCACACACCTTGATGTATGAGCCTGACATTTTCTGTTATGCACAGTTACAGTTAAATAGCTCCCACTGTTGGGAGCCAGGGGGTCATTGCCTGTAGCCAGGGCCTAGCTGATAATAATTGTTGAGCGAATGAACTGGAAGAGCTAGCGTGAGAAGCATGACTGGGACCCTGTTCTATGCTGCTCAGGAGGCAGGCAGCCCCTCCCCCAGCGCACAAACACGCAAACACGTGCACGCACACGCGTGCACACACACAAAGCCAGGGCTCAAACGCCTCCTTCACCAACTTGGCTTTCCTGTGCTTTCCGAGGGCCCCACCCACCTCTTTGTCTTTTTCATACTTGGAAATAGTTTGGCGAAGTGGAGCTGGAACCAGAGCGGTAATTCCTCTATTTGAAGTGAACGCCCCAATGTGGCACCCGGCCAGCTGCCTTCTGGGTGGCACAGAACAGTTGGTGGCAGCTGGGTACAATCAAGTCCCATTACAAACACATTTTAAGTGCCATTCACACACGAGAAACTGCGCGCTTTAGCAAAATAAAATCTGGGGGTTTTCAAAGCAAGACAATACCCCATCTGAGCCTACGCAGCCTTCTCGTGCCTAAGCGCCATCTTCAGAGCTTCCCGGCTCTCCAAGGCCCACAGCAGGCAAGTGCGGGCCACTGTGGCTCCTGACTGAGCTCTGCGGTCTCCAGTCCTGAATCAAAGGCCTGACCACACATTCCACCTCGGTGGGAGAGGCCAAGCACTGGCCTCTGGAGGAGCTTGTTCTGCCTCAGATCATTTGCTTCCTCTCAGGAATCATGGAGGATCCTGACAGGGCCAGACACGGCACTTGTTCATCTGAGTATGAAGCAGGTCTCTCTATTTTTCAGGCCTTGCCAATCTCTCTCAAACTTCTGGCAGTCTACCGTGGTCTGCTGCCCAGTACATGCTGGTTGGTCACACTGGGTGAACACAGCCACCTGGCCTCCTTGGCTGGCCTCCGCTGGCACCTGCACTTAGGTGCATACACCGCCACACGCGTGCACGCATGCAAGCACGCACGCACGCACATAGTTCAAAAGATGTATGTATTCATTTATGCGCATGTATGATTATACCCACATGAGTTCGTGTGCCACGTGTATACAGGAACCCATGTCAGAGTTACTGGAACTAGAACAGGCAGTTAAGAACAGCCCTATGGGCTGGAGAGATCGCTCAGTGGTTAAGAGTGCTTTTTGCTCTTCCAGGGGTCCTGAGTTCAATTCCCAGCAACCACATGGTGGCTCACAACCCTCTGTGATGAGATCGGATGCCCTCTTCTGGTGTGTCTGAAGACAGCTACAGTGTACTGATATATAATAAAATAAATGTCTTTAAAAACCAAAAAAAGAAAAGAACAGCCGGATGTGGGTGCTGGGCTTGGTTCCTCTGGACGGAAAAGCAGCAAGTGCTCTTAACCACTCAGCCACGTTTCCAGCTCCCAAATAAATTGTAAAACAACAGAAACATACGGGGAGCATATCCCAAACTGGGTAGCTTAAAACAATAGGAATGTATTCTCAGGAGGGCAGGTGTGGGCCTGCAGGGCTGAGCTCCCTCCAGAGAGGCCCAGGGAGAATCCTTCCTGCCTCTTCCAGTTGTTCCAGGTGGGGGCTGGCATCCCTCCAGCCGCTGTGCCTCCTCACATGTTCTCTTGGCTCTCTCTGTGTCGCACAGTCCCACAGGACTAAGGTCCGTTCTAATGACCTTCTCTTGCTCACATCTACAAGGACAGCGTTTCCAATAAGGTTGTGTTCTCGGGCAATGGGGTTTGCAGGGAGCCAGCTCACAGACACAACTCAAGCTGTGACCGCTTACAAACACGCTCTCAGGGAACTCACGGGGCAGGGCTTACCAGAAACTCTGCTGATGTCCAGCTGTGCCCCTATCATGAGCCTAGAAGGACCCTATGTGGAATGACTGGATCTATGAGGACAAACGGATGTGACTTTACTGTGTATTTTAATGATGAGTGTCTGAGTGCTGTGCTGTTGTTTTTATGTCCTCAGACACACCAGAAGAGGGCATCAGATCCCATTACACAGGGTTGTAAGCCACCATGTGGGTGCTGGGAATTGAACTCAGGACCAGAGCAGTCCGTGCTCTTAACCTCTGAGCTGTCTCTCCAGCCCGCTGTTCTGTTTTTATTGTTTCCAGTTTCTACAGCTTAGAGTCATCTTTTATCAGGAAACAGAAATCAGCCTCAATCTTTGTTTTTAAACGTAAACTCGGTAAAACTGCTTAGCATTCTTACTCTTAAAAAAAAGATGTTTATTTATTTCATGTGCCTATATATGTATCTGAGTGTATGTCTGTATACCATGTGCATATGGCTGTCAAAAGAGGGTGTCAGGTCCCCTGAATTTATCGTAACAGGCAGCTGCCATTCCTCCAAGACTCTTACTTACTTCGGTGCGCTTGCTACAGTGTTCGTGTGGAAGTCAGAGGACAACTTTGGGAGTTGTTTCTTTCCTTCCATCCCCTGGGGCCCCTGGGATAGAATTCGGGTGGGTAGAATGGGTGGCAGGCACCTTCACCACCAGGCCTTCTCACTGACTCAGTGTTCTCAAAGCCTTCCGGCATTCTGCAGACAAGGCAACCACCATATATTCCAGGTATGAATTGTCCCCTGTTGATTGTCCCCTGTTGATTGTCTCTGAGGTGGTTTAATACCACAAGGATCTTCTGGGTTATTCTTGCTAAAAACAAAGTTATTCCTCGACTCTAATTTTCCAAATTATAATGGAAGAAGTGGTTAATGGGAGGAGGCACCCTCTTAAAAAATTATCAGTTGGCAGCTTCAAGTCTTCAGGTGCGAGTATATAACCTGGAGTAACGGTAGAAACCAGGGATGTAAAAGGATGTGAGGTGGGGTGGGAAGGGAGAAATAGGGGACAAGTGGGGTACATGTGGCATGAAGGGGAACTAGGGAAAATGGGGGGTCTAGTTAGGGGTGAGGGAAATAAATACAGAAGGAGGGAGGAGGGCTGCCTAACAGTGAGGACTCATAGGGACTACCATTAACTTCCTAAAGATACATGCAAGGCAGTTACAAATAGACAAATAGTTTTGATGTAAGTTTCCCATCAGGGCTGGCAATCCCCCACCGCTGCTCCAAGAGCCACAGACTAACAAATAGGCCAACATCAGGCACGAGAACCTGTCCAAAAGACTCCCAAGACATAGGCAAGCACTCTTAGTTAGTCCTCCCCCAAAATAAGAAGTCCTTATCGCTGATGAAACCATGTCCTTCAGACACAGCATCCGAGGCCCGAGAGCTAGAACTGAACTCAAGCCACCTTGGGGTATCAGAAGGCACCATGCAAGCGTCCAAAGGAGGGGAGGAAGCAACAGTTCTAGGTCTCTATGGCTCCTGTGAGCCACAACAATGACCAGCATGGTGGGTAAACCTCTCTAGTTAGACTTGAGACAGGAGGGGAACCCTGCCTGACACTGAAAACCAATGACCCAATGCTCGTGAAGTCACGCATCTTAGAGGAGAACCTGTAATCATCACTCTACTAAACCAGCACGACCCCCATCTACAGTCTAAATAGTCGTCCTTACCCCACGGATCAGTGCATCTCCCATCCCTAAGCAAGGGAATGGTTTTCCCGCCTGCTACATCTACACCACGACTCTTGCACCTGAGGCTTGGGGAAAGGAGCCAGTGCAACGATTGTAAGAACCAGAAGACTGGGGAGGTTACCGTAAGACCATGTTTCCCACAAAAGTCAGAATTAAGTCCGAGAGGCCTCACCACCATGGCTGTCTAAACACAACCTAGTCAAGGACAATGTGGATAGACATGCTAACACGGGAGGAGGAGGCTCAGCCAGCCTCAACCCTAGCCAAAGAATTACAGGTCAGTAAGGAGTGCTGAGAACGGCAGGAGTCGTCTTCCCTGGGGAACGGCACAGCAGCTGGTTATCCTGTACCGAACGGTCAGCCGTGAAAACATACATACGAGTAACCTACAGACCGGGCGGTTGTGTTCATATATCTAGGAACGCGTGCAGACACAACAAAAAGGTCATGGTGTTTGGTGAGAGCGGTGGGGGAAGAACACATGCGCAGGTTTGGAGGGAGGAAGGGAAGTGGAAAATGATGTCATAATATTCTAGTCCCAAAAGGGCATTTTTTAAAGAGTGGCATTTCCCAGAGGGGCTCCGTGGCTAAGGGTGTGTAGGGGAACAACTGTAAAGTGAGATGGGTAAATTTTTGGCTGTCCTGGACCTCACTATGTAGACCAGGCTGGCCTCAAACTCACAGAGATCCTCATCCTCCTGCCTCTGCCTCTTGTGTGCTGAGCTTAAAGGTGTGCCACCCCCCAAACCTACCCCTATCCCCACCCCCAGTAAGATGCACAAATTCCTTAATATGTTTTAGTGGCCGCCACCTCCTCTCCTCCTCCTCCTCCTCCTCCTCCTCCTCCTCCTCCTCCTCCTCCTCCTCCTCCTCTTCCTCCTCCTCCCTCTTCCTCCTCCACCTCCCTCTTCTTCCTCCTCCTTCTCCTCCTCCTCTTCTTCCTCCTTCTCCTCCTGTTCTATTTTGTCTATGTTCCTAGGGTAAGCAAATAAACTCCTCAGAGGCAGTTCACATGCTTCTCTTGCTGGGAGAATGAGATGCACAGGAGCCAAAGGTGTGACTCACATGTCACCAAGGTAGTGAACAACAAAGGTGGAGACTGCAGATGATTGTGTCTGTGGGATGACCAGGGATCAAGGACCAGGAGTGGGACTTGAACCTGGGGAAAGGGCGAGGCAGGCATGGGAGGTAGAATGCAGACAGGCAGAGGGAGTGAGACTTGCAACTACAGCATTTTGTATAATCATATGTTAAAGTGTGCAAAGTGCTAAGCATCCTACAGACACACAGACACACAGACACACAAATGAAATGTTGTTGTTGGCCAACTAGCAAAGAGCACTCCATGGTGAGAGGGCTAAGGAGGCCAAACGTATTTAATTTTATTATTTTCTGTGTGGTGTAGGTGTTTTGTGCACATGTATGGTTATACAACACATGCATGCAGTGCTCTGGAAGTCAAAAGAGGGCATTGGATCCTCTGGACCTGGAGTTATGGACAGATGTGAGCCACTGTGTGGGTGCTAGAACTGAACCTGGGCCTTTTTGCAAGAATAAGTGCTCTTAATGGCTATACCATCTCTCCAGCCTTACTAAAGGCATTAAATGTTCTCAAAGAAAAAGAAGAAGAGGAGGAGGAGGGGGAGGAGGAAGAAGAGGAGGAAGGAAGGAGAAGGAGAAGAAGAAGGAGGAGGAAAGAAAGAAGAAAAAGAAGTGAAGAAAGGAAGAAAGAAAAATTGTTTATTTTATGTGTCTGTCTGTCTGTCTGTCTATGTACAACATACTTGCCTGGTGCCTTTGGGGCCCAGAAAAAGGTATGTGGGTGCTGAGCACTGAGCATGGATCCTCTGCAAGAACAGCAAGCACTCTTAATGCTGAGCCACCTCTCCGACGCCAGCTTCTTCTTCTGTTGGTACTTATTTTGTGTATGCAAGGGCACCCATTTCTGATGGCTTACAACAACCCGTATCTCCAGCTCCAGGGGATCTGATGCCCCCTTCTGGACTCCTTGGGTACCTTCACACACATATGTGTGCACACAGAAGTACTCACACTAACAGAGATACACACATATTAAAAAAGTTAACATCTTTAAAGAATTTAAGTCCCGCTTTCTCCACCCTCTTTCGTTTCTGTCAGTTTCCCCCATATATCCTTCTCAGAAAATGTGCATATACCCACCCACTGCAGCAGGTCTGCCACAGGGCAGGTATGATAAGGTGGTGCACTGGGGGATTTAAATGCATTGAAGTTACACAGAGATTTTGAACAATTACTAGGCTGTCGCCCCTGGGGGAGGAAAGATTGCTGCAGCCCACCCAGCAAAGAGAAAGACCCCCAAAGAAAGACCTGACTCTCCTTCCTCCCCCTGGGGTTAGCCTGACCCCTTCATGCCCTGCAGAAGCCCAGAGAATCCCTGGACCTTCTCCAGGCAGTGATTTGCAGAGAGGGAGCTGTGAAGGGAGAAGGCTGGTTCTGGAGCTGCCCTTCTGCAGCACTGGATTTCACACCTTTGTTTCAGTCCGGAAGATCCTCCCTCAAACCTCCCAGCGCCTCTTTTGCTATACTTTTAGGTTTTTTGTTTTTGAGGTGCAGTTTCACTACATTGTCCTCCTGCCTCAGCTTCCAGGGAAGCTGGACTAACAACAGGCATGCAACAGGCAGGCACCACTATCTCAGGCCTTTCTGGGGTAAGAAGGGTTTGCACGGTGTAGTGGGCGACATCCTGGAAAGGGAGCTACAACTTGGTGATGCCCCAGCCCATATATGAGACCCTCTGAGTCTTTGGGAATCAGTCCTCTCCTTTTCCCTGGTCTCTGGGATGCACGCTAGGCAAGTGCTCATCACTGAGCAGCACAGCTCCCTGCCCAGCCACTTGTCTAGAGTTCACAGGACAGGGTGTTCCCTAGGGGCCTTTTCAGATATTAGTTGGTTGTTTCCACTAATTAATTCTGCAGAGACCTCCTGCGGCATAAATGCTTTCACCAACACAGAAGCAGCCCCCCGCCCCCACACTGCAAAGGAGGATCAACTGGTCCTCCCAAAGAAAGCCCCAGAGTCCGTGAATTGACGCTAAGGTAGTAAAGCGGGCAGTTATGTCGTCCTGTGAAACTTGGCGCCGGCAGGAAGTCCTCCTCGACAAGCTGGAGTGAGAGGTGGATTCAACCAGAGTCACCTACCCTTCGGTGACACCCGTGACCTTGAGTCCGTTTAACCAGCCCAGTGGCTGGACACCGGCCCCCGCTAGTAAGCCACGCCCGCGGCCTACGCTCGCTTGTGAAACTTGAAACCCGAAACTGCCCCGCCCCGCGGAGAGTGAGGGGGCCGTACCTAAGAAGCGGGGGCGTGGTTTAGGGTGGAGTCATAGGTAGGCCGCGCGTGCGTAAACGCAAACCAAAGAGGTCCGCACGCGGACGGGGCTTAGAGGGCGTTCACGCAGGCGCACTTTTGCTGCGGGCGGGACCTAGTGCCGGGGGCGGTGCCTCGGGCGGCGCGTGCGCAGGCGCGTGCTGGGCAGTGCGGGCGCGGTGTGGGGGGCGGGGCTCCGCGGTTCGTAGCTGGACTGTGGCGAGCTGGTGTCTGGCAGGACGCGGGCTGCGGGAGGTCAGTGGCGGTCGGTGGCCGGAGTCGGTCGCCGGCACCATGGAGGACGATGACAGCTATGGTGAGTGAGGCCGATCCGCTGCCCCTTCGTGCGCTTCCGCCTGCGCCGGTGCCCCTGGGACGGGGCACCGAGTGCTGGCAGCCGGCAGTGCGAGGGCCCGGGGGTGACTGCCCAGGCGCTCAGGGACCTGAGGGTCGCCGGGACTGAGGGTCGCCTGGTCCTTAGGGTCGCCGTGAACTGAGAGTCACCCGGGCCTGATGGTCGCCGGGAGCTGAGTGTCATTCCGGCCTGAGGGTCGCCGGGGCTACGGGTCACCCAGGCCTGTAGGGTCACGGGCAGGGGTCGCCCGAACTTGAGGGTACCGAGATGGGCAGGTGTTAACTCGGGGCTTTCGGCTTCCGGGAGCGGGATTGCTCGGACCCGAGGGTCGCTGGGGCTGAGGTTTGCGAGTCTGGGGACCCCGGGAGGGGAGTCACACAGGTTAGAGGGTCTCCGCGGCCGGCGGCGTGTAACCGGAGCGCTGAGGGTCATGAGGATGCTGAGGAGCCCCGGGGCGCGGAGGGGCATCAGGGCCGGGTGACTGGGGTCGGAGTCTTCGAAACCAGTCGCCTGCTGATTGTCACCGGGTTGGCCAACGCCGAGAGCGGCCGCGGGACTAACACGCCCGCCCGGCCTGTGTTCCCTGGTAGTTTCCGGCTCTCGGGGTGTAAGAAGTTATGTGCCCCAGCTAGCTAGCTCTTTGTTCTAAGATGAACACAAATGGCCAGAACCCGGGGCCTCTGAGACGGGGACGTCGGTCAGGTTTGTGCTACCGTCGCATGGTGAATTAGCTCCTGGTTCCCAAGTCAGTCAGTCAGGGCCTGGCCACACTGGGCAAGGAGATCAAGTTTGAGCTATTGCCTGAAGGTAGACGGGTAACGACACCAATCCACATCCTCCAACAGGGCATTCAGCGATTTAGACTCTCCTGGCTAACCTTGCTGCTTGTTGGCGTCCAGCCAGGGCTCTGGTCCCTCAGAGGGCGTGCAGTCTCTGGAGTTGTAGAAGGTTATTTGAAATGCTTTACTTGTTGGTTGTTAGCCTTGTTTCCAAGAGGAATGGAAGAAGGAATGGCAGGTAGACCGAGCGGCGCGAACTTTATTGGTTTGTCAGGGAAGTATGGATCAGGAACTTAACGTGCTTATGGGGCATAATGGAGCCAAACTCTGGCGTGTTGCCTCACAGGCTGCACTGCCTCCTCACACACTGGTGAAGAGTATTAAAATAATACCAAAAGGGAAGCGTGTTAGGTCTCTGCAGGCAAGTCCTTAGAGAACTCCCGACCGGTGAAGCCTTGAAGGTTGTGGCTAAAAACTCCCTAAACTTTTCAGAAAAGTGAACCCGTGTTTCCCTGAATGTTAGAGGTCTGTGCCTGTCTATTCAGCCAGCCTTTGCTGCCTTCCAGGTAGAAGTGGTATGTGCCTTCCTTTGTGACAGAAAAGCAGTCACCCGCAGGCCGACCCCTGAGGGATTGTTAGGCCCCTTTGGACCCTCAGGGTTTTTCTTCTGCTGGAAGCCTTCACCTGGTTTCCTCACTGCTCTTTTCTCTCCCTCTTGTCCTTTGTTGCCTCCAGGTGCCAGGGCTCTGCCAAGCTTTGGTCTTACCCTCCCCTGGTTATTGCCTGCTGGGTGGTGAGGCAAGAGGCCGCTCTTCTGGTTGGTTTTAATAGTGACTTCCTTAACTCAGGCATGACTTGTACTAGGAAAGGAAACATGGACGTGTTTTGGTTCCTGTTACTGCCAGGAATAGAGGCGCTCAAACCCAAATTTATAGTTCTGGAGGTCAGAAAATCCAAATTAGGTCACACTGGGCTGATACCAAGATTTTGTTAGAGTAGTGTTCCTTCCAGAGATTGGAGGGAAAAGCTGGCCTCCATTTCTTTCCTAGCTCTAGAGAATGCTTGCTTCCCCTGGTATCAATCTTTAAAGGCAATCCCCTAGGTAACATCTCTTTACTCCCTTGCTACCCTTTCACAAGAACACTGGTATGTCACACCCACTTGGATAACCCAGGATAAGGGTCATAGCCATCCACAAATTCAGCCTCCCTTTTGCCACGTGGGTATACACTTTTAAAGATTTGAGGATTGGGAGGTTCACATCTTTAACTTTTTAAAATATTCATTCACTCATTTACTGCATGTGGAAGTCAAAGGACATACAGGAGTTGGTTCCCTGCGTCCGCTCTGCCCGTCCTGGGATGAAACTCAGGTTGCTAGACTTATCACCGAGTGCTTTCTAACCCACTGGGACACATCACCACCCCAGATGTGGGCATGCGTACGTGCAAGCCTTCAAGAGAGCTGCACAGGAGGATGGAAAGGAAGCTTATTTCACCTTGTATACACTTTTATGTCGTTTTATTTGAGAGGAACTAAAGGAATTAAATACAAGAAAACTCCTCAAGTATCATAGTATAAAATGACCACGTGGAGGCCGAGACCAGCTTCCTTCCTCTCTTTCTCCCTCTCTCCTTCCTTCCTTCCCTCCTTCCCTTCCTCTCCTTTTCTTCTCTCTTTTCTCTTTCCATTTTTAGTTGGGGAACATCTCCCTATGATTCCATAGGGCTGGCCTCAAACTCCTAGGTTTAAGTAAATGGTCTTCCTGCCTCAGCCTTCTGAGTAGCTGGCCCTGTGTTGATTCTGTGTCTGGCTGAGCTCCCAGTTTGGTCTGTGATAGTATCGGACTATACAGAGTGTACTCGGTCGGATTTCCACATGCTAAGAGGAATCATGTGCTGGGAACCCTGAAGCACGCAGGCAGGTTCAGAGGGTCCATCGTTTTCTTCCAGATGAACTTCTTAAGCTGTAAATTTGGTTTCTAAAATAATAAGAAACCGTTTCTTGTGGCTTTGATTTATACACGCAAACAAGCCTGGTTTGTCCAGAATTTGCTCCCATCTGCCTTTGTGCTGGCCTTGGACCTTTATCACTGTTCTGTGGGGAAAGACATTTGGATTACAGAGCTATCAGTTCGATATTAAAAATAAGATCTTTGGCGCCCAGCTCATTTATAAGCATGCTGAAGACAGAGCACATGGCTTAGAGGTTTGCTGTTCAACTAAAGGGACTTTCAAAAGCAAACAGTGAGGCCCGCCTTCCCTGCAGGTCTCTTTAGCATCTCCCAGGCAGAGATCGTTTGATGACTATGCCTAGGCAGGCTGTGGCTTTCCTGGTTCTAGAAAGAACTCCGTGACAGCACTGTGGTGTTCTGTACTGTTGGCTTTTATGCTCAACTGTTTGTGTTAAGGAAGAAGAAGAAAACCAGTGTAAGCTTAGGTTTTGTATTTACCTTGTTTAGGACACAGACACTGGGCCTGGCTGGAATCAGGTGGGGTTCTATGTAAAACTGCACAGGGTTGTGAACACAGATCTGTGTGAGGGCCTCCCCAGAGTGAGTCTTCACCCTGCTGCTCAGTAATGGTCATCAGGGTGGGGCTCATTCCTGGATTCAGCCGTTAACTTTTGAAAAGGATTTTGAGGCAAGGTGTTGGGTAGCCCATGCTTGCCACCAGTTCACTATGTCACTCAGGATACCCTCAGACTCCTGATCTTCCTGCCACCACATCCTAAGTGCTGGGTTACAGATGCGCACCATGCCCAGCCTAACCTCTTTACTAAGGATTATGTCCCATCTAAATTGAATTTTGCTTTTATTTTATAAGTGTCTTGTCTACGTGTATATACGTTTGTGCGGGCATGGTCAGAGGAGGGGTCAGATCTCCTGAAACTGGAGTTACAAAGGGTTCTATGCCACCATGTGTGTGCTAAGAATCAAACCTGGGTTCCCCAGAAGAACAGTCCGTGCTCTTCATCACTGAGTCAGCTCTTCAGCTACAATATATATATATATATATATATATATATATATATATATATATATATATATATAATTTTTTACCACCATGCCTGTCTTCCCCACACAAAAGTTTAAAAGGAGAGCCCTTGGAATCTACCTTTTCTCATAGCAAAGGTATTCTGGGCACCTTGTTTCTGCTCCTTTTTGATTGTGCAGGCAAGCTATCAACATGTAATCTTTATGTTTAGGAAAGCTTTCAAGTGAACTGGAAAGTTCTCTCACAGAAGAGACCTGCCAGAGCTTCTGCACTCATCTCGCTCCTGAAGTGCTTGTGACATGATCTTCCTTGAGCTCCCGGATCCTATGCAAGCAGAATAGAAGCAATTTTAATTAGATTTTCAGTATTTAAGAAGAGTTGAGAAAATGTAGGTTTCAGTTTCTCTGTAGACTGTGAGCAGTGAGGTAGGACATACAGGAAAAAGTTGATTTGCATAGCATGTGGGGACTACCATAGCACAGCCGCGCCTGGTGTCTCATGAGGGAAGTGTACAGGGCCAGGGTGGTGGGATAAAAACAGAGGTGGCACCCACGGGCTTCAGGACCACCTCTCATCTGTCTCCTGTGGCAGTGATCACTGAAGACTGCCAGGCTCTCACCTGGTTTCTGAGCATGATTCGGTGTAGTCCTAAAGCACTGGATGCCCCAGGAGAAGAACCGTGTGGTCTGTGGACACGGAGCTGTCCTGCAGTGCGGTTCTGTGGGAGTCTTGCCACAGAAGATGCATGGGTGAGGAGAGCAGGTGTGGAGGACGCAGGTGGCAGTCTGTTGGTAGAAGCAGGGCCTCTGGCCAGCTGTAACCTAATTTTATAAACCCAGGGCTCTTGTAGGCACTTTAGGGAATGGACTAAAAAGAGAGTTGTCTCTGGTTTTGGTGGGAAGGGTTGTAGATAGAAATCATCACTATTCACAACAGCACGGAATCTATGTATTGTACTATAACAGAAAGGAGGGTTTATATCAGATAGAGGTCAAACTGACTGTCCTATACAGTGAGCCACAGGAATCCGTGTGTACGGGTATCAAGAAGACTGAAAAAGTATAATCTATATTTTTTAATTTTTTTATGTGTTAGTGTTTTGCCTCAGTGTGTTTATGTGTATCACACGAGTGCCTAGTGTCCCTGGAGACCAGAGAAGAACATTATGTCCTCTGGAACTGGAGTGACAGAGGGTTGTAAGCCAACATGACGTTGCTGGGAAATCAAACCCAGGTCCTCTACAAAAGCAGCCAGTGCTCTTAACCACTGAGCCATCTCTCTAGTCTCAAGAGTAATTTTGAAGTTAGTTTTAAAGATCAGCTTTAAGAGAGACAGGATTAGTGATTTTCTACAATGTTGATGTTTCAAGCATGGTGTTCATTTCTCAGCAGGTTGGTCTCCCGGTCTCTGCACACTCAGGAGATCAGCTCTCTCCACTCAGGCCTCACTACTTCTCTACTTACCAGCATACATCCTGTTTCCCAGTTCTCAGCTGTGAGAGCAAGAGTCATTTCTACAAAACACATCCTACACAAGAGAGGACTGACTTGAGGATTTTGTTTCTTCTTCTTGGCCTCTTACCTCAAGCCCTGTAACCTGATTTCCTGTGCCCAGGGTTGCTCACAGGGTATTGGCTTCTTGCCAGGACTGGGAACTCTCAGAGTCTGTATGGATTTTGCCAGGATCTTAACTAACTCCGGATCACTCCGTACTCCTCTTGCGATAGGCTTCGAGGTAGTGCCAGGGCCATCCAGGGTGACTTTCCTGTAGTGATGATTTTGTATCAGAGCCTTGTCAGGATGAGCCCCTTCTATGACTGGCCCTCAGGACGAGCGTAGTATTCCTGCCACCATCACTAAGAGCAGCTCCAGCTGGAGCTGTTTCTCATTGGCTTCAGACTTTTCTTTGTTCCCGTGAGAGGGAAGAAATGGGCCTTGGAAGTCAATCTGGGGGTGAGCGAGTGGAGATGGGCTCTCCATGGCTTGCCTTTGCTCCCTGCAGACAGCGACGTGTGCACAGTGTTCTGGACAGGACAGGGAGCATGGCATTTGGAAGGGAGCTGCTGTTTTAATTTTTTGGGCATCTAGAGCAAGCTGTGGCCTAGGGTCCTGTACAGGCAGCCTAGCAGCCATGGAGACGGGGTTTGCACTCCTTCTTCCTCCCCAGCAGGAGCTGTGGCTCTCCTGGGCTGTTTGACCACACAGAGAACCACTTTTCTTTGTTCTTCTGTGATCTGGACGACTTTGTGTTCAAATTTAGCTACACACTTAATGACTTGGCTTGAAAAGAGCACCCATGTGAACTGAGGGCCATCTTAGAGGCATAGGGCTGCCATAGTCACATCCTAGGGGCGGGCTAGCATATCGGGGCCTGGGTACAAGTGCACATAAGTGCAAATAAGCCTGGTGGGAGGGTCGCAGCTAAGAGCTCTTAAAATAAGAACTGATGTGGAGTTGGGGTTTAGTTTAGTGGTAGAGCGCTCTAGCGTTAAGGCCCCTGGGTTCGGGTCCCTAGCTCCGAAAAAAAAAAAAAAAAAAAAAAAAAAAGAACTGATGTCCTGGTCATCAGAGGATACCTCAGTAGATCTGTTGATTCCTAGACAGGCTGGAAATATCTTTCTGTTCTATGTACTTGTGCATTGTGAGCTGGCTGTAGGACGATGGTGCCTTCACCAAGATGAAGCCCTTTTAATGCCTGTCAAATCAACTCATTTCCACAGTCTGCTCATTCTGATATTTTAAGCATGGGGAAAGTAGGTGTCAGTTTTGATGGGAGCTTGAGTCAGATTTTGGTCAATTTTAGTTGCTTTGAACCTGTCATTGATTTCGTTCCTAAAATTAAAAAAAACCTCTACGTTATTATTCTGTAAAAAAGTTAAGGGTCTTTCGTTTAGAGCAGTGGTTCTCAACCTGTGACAGGTCACAACCCTTTGTGATTTGACCAACCTTTTCTTAGAGTCATTTTTGTTCATCAGAAAACACAGATATTTACATTGCAGTTCATAACAGCAGCAAAATCACACTTAGGAAGTAGCAACGAGAAGTTTTATGGTAGAGGTCACCACAGCATGAGAAACTGTGTTGAAGGGTCACAGCCTTAGTAAGGTTGAGAACTGCTCTACCTTACTAAAACACTGCAGGTCAGATGTACAGTTAGTCTGGTTCGTGCTGACAGACAGCCCTGTGTGGATTTGGAGGCACTGTACTCTCATCTTTCTGAATGTCGCATGTGTCAAAGGAGACCTTTTGTTAGGTAGAGTTTTGTTTTCTCAGTTTGAAGCACCCATGACCAGTAGAATACTTACTCTCCAGTATAAACCAGATAACCATCCTTTCTGTTTCAAGGGTACAGACCCAGATTAAAGGTCACTTAGAGGTGAGGCAGCCCTGGCCAGCGAGCTCAGAGGTTGGAGAACCTGGGTTGAAGATCCTTGCTGATAGCTCTTTCTCTGCCTGTGCCCCTGGCCAGGCTTCCGGCCGCACCCAGGCCCCAAGATGAAAGTCCTCCGAGTGGGCTTCCGAAGGGAAGCTCTTGCCTGAACCTGTCTGCACTTCATCCACAGCCACGGCGTGGTTGTCTGTCTAATTATTGTTGCTTAGTTTCAGTTGTAAAGATAGAGGCCTGGGGGAGGTGGAGAAACATTTAGAGATGCTCAAGAAGTGAATCCCACATCCTTTCACTGCTGGCGATGCTGTTTTGCTTCTTTTGCCCCAGGAGATGGGGTGGGGGAGGAGTGGGGCTTTTACTAGGTTATCGTTCAGGGAGGGTGATGCCAGTCTTCCTGCCTGGTTGACTGTGACTTGTAGCATTGGTTGGGACAGCACCTTCCTGCTCGCTGTGCACTAGAGTGTAGCCCTTTTTTCTTAGAGGTGGTCTGTAAGGCCCCTGTTGTCCTTGGTGCTGTTGCCGTGAAGGGTGTGTTGAGAACCTTCCTGGCAACGTCACTGGCCTAGTTTCCAGGAGCTGGGCCAGCGAGTAGTAGTCACTGCTCTGCTCAAGCAGCACAGGACTTCAGAGGGCATGGGCATGAGGGCAGGCCGTGAGGAGCGCCAGAGTGCGTGACAGGCACTGCAATGGGAAGGGGAACCATCCTGGAGGAGCCGGTGCTGGGACTGCTTTGGAGAAGGGGAGGTGGGGGTGGTGGAGGGGGTAGTCAGTGAACGTAGCAAGTGCATTGCAGGCAGAGGGAGGCAGAAGCTGTCGGTCTGTCGTGGGCTTGGCAAAGGTGGAAGGAGGAGACCTAAGTGGCACTCTGTGTGTAGTGGACATACTGCAGCAGTCTTTGGGACTTCAGAGATAGCTGAATCTGAATGGAGCTGAGACTGAGTACCTGATGGGAGGCGATGCCAGGAGCTGACTGTGAAGAGGGCCAACAGTGACTTCTTGGGCACAGGCCTGCTGAGGGGCTGGAGAGAGCAGATGTGTGAAAGGAGGCTGAGGAAAAGGCACATCACACTCTTCAAGCAACTAGAGGGAGTGAGAGGGAGAGGAAGGGCACCGGAACACGCTCAGTAAGCGGGAGGTGGTGCAGAATGGGAAACACATTTGCTTTAGTTTGTAGTCCAGGTGGCCTTGAGCCCCCTCTGTAGCCGGGAGTGATCTTGAGTCTCAGGCTCTTTGTCCTAAGTGCTAGAGTTACAGGTGAGACCACTCCACCTGGTCTGTGTGGTGCTGGGATGGAACCTAGGGCTTTGCGTACGTCAGCAAACGCGCTAGCCACTGAGCCGCAGCCCCCACCACGACAGAATTAAAAATACCCATTTGGTAGTTCCTCCAGGCTCGTCTTGAGTTAAACAGTGCTCCTTTGTGCTGGGCAGTGACCCTCCGTAGGAGTGGGCTCAGGTTTCATTTCTCCTCCTGTGTCCTGCGTGTGGCAGCTGCGGACTGCGTGCGCTTTAGGAATCTGTTCAGTGTAAGTTGCTTTCTTTTGAGTGCTGAGACCCTGAAACATAATCTCCATCAGCCCTAATACTGAAAGCAGGAGCACGTGCTGAGTGTTAGCAAATTCTGTTGGTTTCAGCACTGAGCAGGCACCCTCGTCATCTAAAGTCATGGCAGCTCATGACCCTCCATTCTGGAGTCCCTCACACACTAACAGCTTCCCTTTGTCACTGTTCACTGACCATCCCAGGCATTCAGGCTTGAGGTCATAAGATTCTCTCTCTCTTCTCTCTCTTCCTGTCCCCCCACCCCCCACCCCGTGACATCTTCAGGAGGCCATTTACCCACCTCCTCTGAGATAGAGGCTCTCTCATTGTTCTGGAGCTCACCAATTAGGCTAGGCTGGCTGGCTAGTGAGCCCCAAAGATTTGCCCGCCTCTGCCTCCCAGCCCTGGGATTCCAAGTGCAGCACTTCTATGTGGGGTCTGTGGATCCATCTGAGGCCCTCATGCTTCAAGACAAGCACTTATAGCAGAGCTGTCTCCAACTCCCTCTCTCAGTTTTGTTCATTTGTTTTTTGAGACAGGGTTTCTCTGTGTAGCCCTGCCTGTCCCGGAACTAGCTCCGTAGACTAGGCTGGCCTCGAACTCACAGAGATCTACCTGTCTCTGACTCCTGAATGCTGGGATTAAAGGTGTGCACCACCACCACCCAGAAAATTAATATTTTATTACTATATATGGTGTTTTGTGTACATGTATGTGGAGGCCAGAAGAAGGAGACAGATCGCCTGGGACCTGTGACTGGGGTTACAGATGGTTGTGAGCTGCCATGCAGGCGCTGAACCTGGGTGCTTTAGAGGAGCAGCCACAGCCACTGCTCTTAACCCCTGAGCTAGTTCTCTAGCCCTTCTGTGTGTGTGTGGTCTAAACTATTTTCTCTTTATCCACTTGTCTGTATAGCCAATTTAAAGAAACAAACAGATCTCTCTTCCCTGTAGTAGAGTACTTGTTTAGAGAACTTAGCAATACAGGCCCTACTTTCACAAAGCTCGTAGCAGAGGGCTGTGGTGAGCTGGATGTTTTCAGGACTGTTGGAGCTCTGGGATGGTAGCAGGGCACGGCTGTGGGGCCTGCAGCACTGTTTCCATCTTGCTCTAGGTCAAGGGGAAACATTCCTGGTCAGGGGCCACTCCACGAGCTTCCACGTCAGTAAACTGCTGGCACTTTGCACTGTTGTTTAACCCCTACTGTGAGGGATGGATTGTTGTCAGCAAAGTGACAGGGCTCCCCTCCTCTTCTTCCTCCTCTTCTTCCTCTTCCTCTCCTCCTCTCCTCCTCTTCCTTCCCACTCCTCTTCCCCTGCTCCTCCTGCTTCCCCTTGCTTCTCCCCCTGCCATCTCTCCTTTTCCTCCTGGCATCCCCAGGACCTTGCTTTCTCAAACTCAAGCTGCTCTTCCAGCCAGCGAACTCTGTCCTCGGCTCCTTCCTATTGCCCCACCCTACCCGCTAGTACACGTCTTATGCAATCTCCTATTTCTATATACCTTTTTATCCACATTTTATAAACTTTTTGTCTTTGCCCCGTAGTTGGGCATAGTTCCACGTCTCGGCGTGGCCTGTGCTGCAGGCTACTGAGTCATTTATATTGAAAAAGTTGTTGTGACTCTTAGGGTTGTGGTGTTTCTGTCGCCTAAGCTTTCTGGGTAGTAGTAATTTGATCAAGTCCATGTCCTCTCACTGTCTCTGGAGAACAGCTTAGCTCATAGCAGCAGGGTCACGCAGCCTGGCCTGGTCTTTGATTTCCTCGAGCCCAGGTTGGTGGTTGGGCAGCCAGAACACAGGAGAGATGCAGCTGCCTAGGTCTGCACTGGGGATCCTGCCTCTAGCATGTCTGAGCGCACTGCCTCACAGCCACCTAGAGCTTGTCAAAGCTGAAGAGAGGCTGCCAGTGGGAAGTCCACATTCAGTGGAGGAACAGAACAGAGCTAGGAAGTCCTCAGCCTGTGTCCCTGACTGAGTGCTCTCCAGAGGAGAAACAGGTTTCAGTCAGGGTGGTCCACAGCCCACAGAGCTCAAACATTGCAGGTTAAGAGTGAACATGGGGCTCAGGTTCTGACTGTCTTTGAGGGACTTCTGCAAAATAAGGTCTGTGTTACCAGGCACCCTAAGTGCGGCTGTGGGTCTCAGGAGCATATCCAGGTGCCCTGGAAACGCTGGCGGCATCCTATTCTGATGCCTCCTGGTGGACTGCCACTCTGGTGAGGTGACTCCTTGCAACTGGACTGGGTGGACAGAGCTTTGGAGACCCTTCTGGAACTGTAAGAGCCACCTCCTGCTACACTGATTTCTTCTTTCTGTGGTTTCTAACCACCACCCAGATATCTTACAGGTTCTCTCTCTGCTCAGATTGCAGTCACAAAGAGTGGAGGAGGTGTGATTCCTCGAGGATTGACTGCGAGGCTTAGGCTGGGGAGGTTTCTGTGTATAGGGGGAGGCTCTGGCCTCCCATCCTAGTCTCTCCCTCCACAGGAAGCCACACTTTAGGAGTGCACCGCAGGGCAGCAGGAAGGCTCCTCTGTGTCTGGGATGTCTCACAGAGGCCCAGGGGTTCCTGCTGCAGTGACTTCTGACCCTGTTAGTCCCACTCAATAGACAGGACTTCCTTTCTTGTTATCTGATCCAACCTACATGCTTAGCAAGGCTCTGCACATTGGCTCTACGTTTGTTGACTGAATCCTAAAATCTGATTC
The DNA here is from genome assembly GCF_011064425.1 of Rattus rattus. Classification (NCBI taxonomy): domain Eukaryota; kingdom Metazoa; phylum Chordata; class Mammalia; order Rodentia; family Muridae; genus Rattus; species Rattus rattus. Next base: position 65,817,809 of record NC_046162.1, read on the forward strand.
AACACAGGACCTAAAGTCATAGGATTGCTCTTAGCAGTTGTGAGCCCCGCTTGGAAGCTGAGCCCTTGTAGCCCATGCATGGGACTTGCTTTCTTCTTTTGTAGGCCTTTGTGGTTGCCTGTGGTTGTTTGTGGGTGGGGTTCCTGGTGCAGCTACTGTGGAGTAAAGCAGTCAAGTCTCTCACTGTTGGCCTGTTTGCAAAGTGTGGAGACATTTTATGCCTTTGTTTATTTTTTTCCTTTTCTTTCTTTTTTTTTTTTTTTCGGACAGGCTCTAACACTGTAGCTTCTGCTTAGCCTGAAAGTTGTTATGTAGACCAGGGGTGGTCTTGAACTCACAGAGATCTGACTCCCTTTGCCTTCTGAGTGCTGAGATTAAAGGTGTGTGTCCCCAGATCACTTTGTGCCTTTGAGATTTCAGTACAATTTATTTTTTTTAAGAATTATTTATTTCATATACTGTACACTGTAACTGTCTTCAGATGCACCAGAAGAGGGCCTCAGATGCCATTACAGATGGTTGTGAGCCACCATGTGGTTGCTGGGAGTCCAACTCAGGACCTCTGGAAGAACAAAGCAGTCAGTGCTCTTAACCACTGAGCCATCTCTCCAGCCCCCACAATTTATTTTTAAAATGGATAGTCTCTTTGAAAGAAATATAATTATTCTATTCTATAAAGATGAGAGTCCAATGTATTATTTTAAAGGGGCTAATATAACTTATAGGAAGGTGGATTAATTTAGGAAACATCAAGTTTAATCCCTTAAAAAATGATTAAAAATTAATAGGTAAGTGTTTGAGTGGTTTCTAAAGCCTCACGAACACAGCCTGGGAGACAGACAGCTGGCAGAGTACTACTTTACCTTGGGGTCTTTAGGACGCGTAGAAAGAAAAAGAAGACACCCCATGTGTTAGCTTCTCACTGCTGCTGTCAAAAGTGATGAAAGTGACCTGCTGTCCTACGGCTTTGGAGGCGGAAGTCTAGTCAAATGGGATAAAACAGCAACCCAGCACGTCCTGGTCTTTTCTCCTCGAGAGGCCAGTACCTGGTAAAAGCCACAGCTCACTGGCTCTTAGCCCTTCCCCCACTTCAGAGCCTGCAGTGGACAGCGGAGTCTTCCTCATATCCCACAATGACACAGACTCCTTGTCGTCATCATTGTCTCTCTTCCCCTTTTATGAGACTGGTGCCCACCTAGACGATTGAAGATCACCTCCCTCTTCTGTGAGCAGTGTCAAGTCCCCCTGCTGCCTTTGTAGGCTCCAGGGATTAGGATGTGGACACCTGTAGGTGTTGTTCTGTTTGCCTGTGTGTCCTGGTGTTTTTACCCTGGGTGTTACCTAAGGACAGGCAGCATCACGGGGACACTGAGTGTTGTTGGGGACTGATCTTGTCTAATTTCTAGTTAGACATGTCTCCCTTTAGAGACATGCTCGCAATTCAAGGGGAAGGGCAGCTGTGATCCTTACAACCTGCACTCTGCTCTCGGCTCCTCAGAGTACAGGGTCAGAGGCCGTGTTGTTGCTGCCTCTTCCAGAGTAGTTAATTCTCTTCTGGTTTAAGGTAGTGGAAGTGCGTCTGAACAATGGGCTTGATAGGAAAGGAATTCCTTCTTCTGGAAGGAACTATTGGTAGAACATTGTTTGGTGATTGTTTCCTCAGATGTCTGTCCCCACACCCCGTGGGCACATTGGAGAGGAGGCAGGGGAGTGCTGTTGGTCTTTTGTGGGTTGTGTTAAAGGCTCACTATGTTCTGAATAGATGTAAGGACAAGTTTCTGGTTAAATAATGTTGTCCTTCCCTTTCTGGCCATGTGTTAGCCTTCTATTTTCTTTTTTTAAAAAGATTTACTTATATATTTCATGTATATGAGTGCACTGTTGCTGTCTTCAGACACACCAGAAGAGGGGGTCAGATCCCCATTACAAATGGCTACCATGTGGTTGCTGGGATTTGAACTCAGGACCTTGGAAGAGCAGTCAGTGCTCTTAACCTCTGAGCCACCTCTCCAGCCCCCATTCTCTTAAACACACAAACGTGAGTGCACAGCATTGTAATACGGGGAGTTTAAACATGTGTCTTTAAAAGGTCTGTAGCAAACCTTCAAAAGTCAATGGAGAATGCGGTTCACAGCAATGCGGTTCTGAAAGGGCACTAGTCAGTTTGAGGGAGTCCCAGGGGGTTTAGTTTCTTATGTTATCAGAGTCCTAGGTCAGCTGGTTTCCATACCAAAACAGGTCAGGAAAGGCAGAAGGAAAGGGGCAGATCCTAGGAGAACTTGTCTCCCTTGAAGAAAACAATGACCTCAGTAGTTGGATTCAAAAGTAGGAAGTGCTCAAGCATGCCGGGATATATACCTGGAATGGCCATCCAGGGTTAGCCCAGGTTCATGCTGGAGAGGGTTAGGCATGCCTGCCTGTGCATTCTGGAGCATGTATGGAGCAGGAAGCAATCCATAAAGTTCTACCTATTCAGAACATGAACATAGCCACTCATGCTGGTGTCCTGAACTCAAACATTTCTCTTCTTTAAAATATACTAGGTTCTGGGTGTGGTATTGACACTTGAATCCCAGCACTTGGGAAGCAGAAACAGGTGCATCTCTCTGAGTTCAAGGCCAGCCTGGTCTACAATATGGGTTCTGGGACAGCCAAGGGCTATACCACAGAGAAACTGTCTTGAAAAACAAATAAAACAGTGTGTGTGTGTGTGTGTGTGTGTGTGTGTGTGTGTGTGTGTGTGTGTGTGTAAATCAGAGTATATCATTCTTAAAAAATATAGCCAGGTATGGTGGCACATACTTTTAATGCCCCCATATGGGAGACAGGGGCAGGTAGATGTCTCTGAGTTCCAGAACAGTCTCGTATATATGGCAAGTTTCAGGACAACTATGGCTGCATAGAGAGAGACCCTGCCTCAAAAAACAAAACAAAAACAGGGAAGGGCAGCAGTGTAGGTGCTGGAGAGATAGCTCAAGGATCAAAAGCGCACACTGCTTTTGCAAAGGACCCAAGTTTGGTTCCAGCACCCACATCTGGCAGGTTATAGCTTCCTGTAACTCCAGCTCTAGTGGGCATCATAGATTCTTCTGGCCTCCTTGGGTACCCATGCTTATGTGCACATAGCCATACACAAGTACACTCATATACACATAGTTAAAAATAAATATATATATTTTAAAAAACAATTCATCCTGGCTTTCTTTTTTTTCTTTTCTTTTTTTCAGAGCTGGGGACCGAACCCAGGGCCTTGCGCTTGCTAGGCAAGCTCTCTACCACTGAGCTAAATCCCCAACTCCTCATCCTGGCTTTCTAATTTACTCATATGAACCAAGTTACCTCAGGCTGGGACCTAGGAATGACTGAACATACACAAATACACATGGATATAAATACATGTGTATAGTTACTTATTTTTAAGGCTTGAAATGTTGAGGACTCTGGATATAGACCACCTAGCTCCAGGAACCTCAGAGTATTCTCCGGAAGGTCCTGTGGCCAGCGGCACAGGCTGGCGATGGCGTGGGCTGGCCAGCACAGTGGTTACCTTCATTGCCCATGTAGACTGTATTGAGTGAGGCAGGAGGGCGTTTGTACCATTGATGTTGCACGGTGCTGGCTCCAGCTGTGAGCTCTCCAGGCTGATTTCTGTGGTTCTGCTCTGGGCCATTCAGAATTCCCCGGAGAGAGCTTTAAGTTTTCAGAGGTTCTTAAGAAGAGATTCAGCAGATCAAAGAAGTAAAACTACCCATGCCTGGCTGTCTTTACCCCACCATTATCATCACCAAGTCTAACTGCCCACCTCCTCTGGCTTCCTCAGAGCCTCTGTGGTTTTCTGTGTTGTCTCTTTGAAGAGACTGACTCCCCATATGCAACTGCTGTTGCTGGGCAGCCCCTGCCCCGTGCCAGCTGTGCTAAGCAAGGGCCCTGGTCTCGCAGCAGAGGCCACGTGCCCCCAGGGCCCTCTGCTTGTCCTATTGGGTAGTGAAGGGCTTGATACTGGTGCCAGGCACAGAGACCCTCAGAAGACTGAGGCCAGATAGTTTGCCCTGAGGGTCTTCTGGAGGGCTGTTTGTCTTTCTGTGGGTTAGGCATGTGGATGTCTCACTTGGCAACAATTGTGCCCTTTTACTTTCTTCTTCTTTTTTTAAAATTTATTTATTTTTATATAGGTACACTGTAGCTGTCTTCAGACACACCAGATTACAGATGGTTGGGAGCCACCATGTGGTTGCTGGGGTTTGAACTCATGACCTCTGGACGAGCAGTCAGTGCTTTTAACCAGTGAGCTATCTCTCCAGCCCACCCTTTTATTTTCTTTGCTGTAGCACTTGGGGAAATTTTGAAAAATTATAAAAGAAATGTCCAAACATTAGCAAGAATAGAAGCGTGTGACCTTCTGCAGCAGTCTCCGTCCACATCGTGTGTGTTACCTTCCAGGGTTTCCCTGGTGCACACCCCTACCCGTTCACCCTCTTTTCTAGGAAATATGGACTACTTTGTTGTCTTTAAATAAATAATATTGTTTGCATGTGTGTGTGTAATAAGCTTGTGTCCTTTGGAAGAACAATGCTCTTAACCTCTGAGTCTATTCCCCAGCACCCCCTTTTAAAATATAATATTTATTGTAAGAACTACCTTGATGTAGCTCTTAAAAATATTTTTGTGAATCTCAGTGTTGGTGGGAATTAACTTTGTTCTATAAATCTTGCTTTGTGTCTCTATCAGTCAAAATTATAGCTGTTCTTTCCCGAGTTGTATGTGTTTGTGTGATGTGATGTGTGTGTGATGTGTGTGTGTGTGTGTGTGTGTGTGTGTGTGTCTGTATACAAGAATGTGGAGATCAGAGGTTGATGTTTGATGTCTTTCCCTCTTTTTTTCTCTATCTCTGTTGTGTTGTTGTTGTGTTGGTTGCTTTGAGACAGGGTCTCTCACTCTGTGACCCTGGCTGACCTTGGAACTTGTTAGTAAGGGAGGTTGGCATCAAAGAACTCCATCTGCCTCAGGCTCCCCACTGCTGGACTGCCATCCTCTGCCACCACCCAGCTCCGCCTATGCTGCTCGGCAGACTCCTGCTGCTGGGCTGGCTTTTTACATAGGCGCCAGGGATCCTGACTCGGGTCCTCAGACTTGAGTGGAGGCAGGTTACTGACCGAGTCGTCTCTCTAGCCGTATCAGGTCATTTTTCAGTTCACTTACCAAACAGGTCTCTCAGACACCTCGCTCCTGGAACCTTTTCCCTGAGGTGACTTAAGCAGAGGTCTGCCCCCTCCTTATATGGCACAGGTGATGAACCAGAGCACAAACTCACCAGATTCAGCCTCGAGAGCCTGTGAGTTTATAGAACAGACGTGCAAGACCCAAAAGTGGCCACAGAACTCAGAAAGCCTTACTCAGCATGGACGACTTCCCCAATGCGACCGAGGGAGTCCTCCCTTCAGTTAACCTTCCGCCTTCTGGCTACTTTAGGACCCACCAAGACTGCAGTGCCACGTGAGCTAGAGTTGAGTTACATATGGCTGCTTGGGATATTCAGGGGGAGCAGCCAGAGTCCCAGTGAGGGAACATCAGTGGTCAGCCAGTCTTGGTGTCTCTCGCAGAAGTCACAGTTACTAAGATGAAGGTGACGGCTGTTCTGCTCAGAGGACCGTGCTTCATAGACTTCAGACTGGAGTCTTTAGAGAGGCTGCTCTAGTTAGAGAAGAGAACGGCCTCAGGGATTTGAGCAACTAGGGAAACAAAGGAATGAAAGACAGACAAATACACAGACAGACAGAAAAGCTGGGCTTGAGCAGGCCAGGCTCCCTGATGGAAAAGCCTAGCTCTGTAGATGCTCTGCATACTTAAGATATACTTATATATAATATATTTATGATATAGTTGATCGAGGAGGTGGGGCTGTTATGTACAGCTGAACAGGGAAGAACACTGCAGTGGCCATTTTGTTGGACAACAGTTGGACACACTGTCAACATTTGCACTTGGACTGGGAGGGAAGGCTTTGCCATTTTCCCATGGGTCTGAGGTATGGTCTTTCATATAGCCACCCACATACACCTCCACTCAGGACTTGAAACACTCGGGGTTCCTGGGCTCCCCATAACTGGGGACATTTGGCTAAGGAAACCTGCTGATTCCACAGAGGGGGATGTTTCAGCAGCAGCATATGGAGTTGTTGAGCTCAGACAGGGGTTTCTTAATAGTTAAAACCACGGTGACATGATGTCTGTCTGCTCTTCTACCCTGGTGACTAATCCTCATCTGTGTTTTGCTGGGTTTGTTGAGCACAGGCCTGTGGTCGACCTTTTCCTACGTTCTCAGCATTCTATGTCCCTGTGACTGACAAGGCATCTTTTATAGAGGCCTCTGTGCTCCCAAATATGTTAAAGAGTTTTGAAAGTGGATCCACTAAAGTGATTATTTTGTGTTTGGTAAGGAAAACATAGCCTATTCAGGTACAGCCAGTTGAGAGATGCTTAGGTAGCTGGGTGTCATCTTCAGCTTCATGAAAATAAATGTCATCTTTGTGGTAGCTGTGTGTCCATGACATTTATGACACAACACAGCACAGCTTGTGATGGTCACTTGACCCTTCACTTATGCCTAAGGAATATAGGATCCCCTCCTGCCATCAGGAAGCCTTGTCCACCTACAGATCACACACAGTTACCACTTGTTATGCTTTAAACGTGTGCGTGTTTCTGGTTCTGGGGATAGAACCTGGGGTCTCTAGTGTGCTAAGCAGTTGCTCTTACACAGCTCTGCCCCAGCCCCAGACAGGTTCTTGCTAAACCTCATTTGAGAGCAGCTCTATTGTTCAGGGGATTGTTTAGTTAGAACTGCCAGGTAGATGAATGGTCCTCTGCTTTGGAACGAAGTTTTTAATTATAGGTTATGCTGAGAGTTAGCGACTTGCGTCCCTGATGAATTGGATGGCAATAATTATATTTAAGTAATTATACTAATTTAAATGTGGAGAAATGGGTCCTTTAATAACTGTGATATGGCAGATTACCATTATGTACTGTTTTCTAATTGTTATTGCTGTTTAATTGATGGTGTGAGCTGTTAGATTCCCCAGTGTCAGTCTATGAGCACTGTGGCCAGCTAGGGGTGCTAGTAGCCAGCTGACCCCTCATTTTGAGTCCATCAGCTTCATTCTCATGTTCTTGATGGCTCCCAGTGTCCTCTGTTTCAGATGCATACTTTAAAGCTCTGGGAAGCAGAATGTGGTGACATATACCTCTAGTTCCAGCACTAGAGAGGTCAAGGCAGGAGGATCTCGAGAGTTTGAGGCCAGCCTGAGGTACATATTAAGACTGTGTTTCAAACAAAGAGGACTTGGGTTGTGGCTTTGGCAGAACACTTGTCTGTCCTGTGTAAGGCCCTGGGTCCTCTTCACAACACTAAACACTAGGGTACCTCTGTCACAGCAAGAGAGAACAAGGATTTCCTCCCTTCCCTCCCAAGTTCTGAGTTTACTAGAAAACTAGAATAAGGATTCAGACAATGGCACTCAAACCATCAGCCCTAAAATTAACAACAAAAACAAACAAAACCCATCATCCTTTGATTGTGGGGAAAGGAAAAGGCATTCCATCTAGTTTCAGGCATCTGGAAAATAAGTTACAAGTTTGTAAATTTCTCCTTGCTTTTTTCTCAAGGTATAATCTTTGAGGCAGACACTTTGGCATTAAACCCCTGACAGGCTGGCAGGGAGGCTCAGAGGGTAGAAGAGCTGGCTGCTGAGACCACAGAGTTCAGTCCTCAGAACCCAAGTGCTGGAGTGAGAGGACAATGTCCCTCAAGTTCTCTTCTGACCTGTGCCTGGGCACCATGGCATGTGCTTAGTCACACTCGGGTACACACGCATGCATGCACGCACGCACACACATGCACACGAGAACACAAGGCTCTTTAATGTAAAGTAGAGTAAGTAGAATGAAATGGCTGACAGCCACAGTGCTACCTGTGTACTTGCTGTCTCCCGGCATCCTGATGTAGGGTGAAGTAGGCTCCTACAGCCACTTCTGGATGGACATAGAGCAGTGAAGAAGCAAAATGGCAGAGTTCAGCTGTTGCCCCATACACAAACGTCTTTATGTGGCCCGATATAATCACATTTTTTGATGTTTTTGTAGATGTTTAAGTGGCTTGCCACGGAGTGCTAAATTGCTCTAGAGCTACGTGTGAGGGCGTGGTTCTGCTGGGGCAGTGCATGGGCCAGCACTTGTTGCTGTAGCTGATGGCTGCGTTTCTGATTTGCTTCAAACCCTGGTGGGGATATTTTTGGAGCTAGAAGACTTTAGTTCCTCTGACTATCTATTATTTGTTTTAAACAAGCATTTAAACAGTGGCCTAATAGAATGTTGGAGAACTTTATTAGTGGCCATTTAAATAATGATTTAGAGGTGTTTTATTTAATTTTTATTCTTGAACAAGCCCTTATTTTCTAACACAATGGTTAGACCAAGCAAGGCTCTCACCTCTGTCAAACATCTATGGCCGGTGTCAAGGAGCTGTTGGCCTACTTGACCTCAGTGGAACAGACTGGAGCTCCAGGTCACAAGCACAGCTCCACTGGCCTAGAGGATGGGTGGAGCGCATTATTTTGTAATACTGGTCTTGAGGTTTTACAAGGAAGGGGCTGTGTGATTAGACTGAAGAAAGGGGAGGAAACAAGAAGGGGATGTGTGCTGCTCCAGTCGGAAGCGGCCACAGTAGAGACCCTGCCCACTCGCCTACCCTGCTCTGAACTGCCAGAAAACTGGAGTTCATAAGTGAACTTAAATTTTGCACGGTTTGACTTTTTTGCTTAAGGCTAAAAACTTTGTCTCAAAACTCCTAATTGAATTTGGTTTAGACATGCAGAGAAAAATATGAAGCAATTGAATAATCTCCCTCCTCTCCCTTTTTATGTCCTGTGTTTTCTAGCTACTTAAAGTACTGGAAAGATTACTGAAGGAGCTAAGAGCTATACTTTCAAAATGCACTGCAAGTGCTTGCAGAGTAGGGCCTCAGTCTAGCTGCAGAGCAGATTTCCTGACCATAAGCGTCCCTGTAGCAACCGCCATGCCGAAACATCTGTTCATTCCCTGGAGGGAAGGTCAGCACTTACGTACACCAAGCTAATGGTACACGTACTGGGTGCCACCTAAGCCACAGGCGCTGTTCAGAGGACATGATCAGTGGAGAACAGCGCTCGTAGGTTGTTAAATCAGAGAGCTTAGAGGAGAACTCAGAAATCTGGCCCAGCACTGTTTCCTTTGTGTGGTCACAGTTGACAGACAGCTGAGAGAGGCTCTGGAGTCAACTTTGAAAGATGGTAGGATCCAGAAAAGCAGAAAACACCGATCAGAGCGCTAGACGAGTCGTTTAAGATGGAGAACCATGTGCAGACGCTGAGTGCCCCCAGCAGCACCAGTCAGAAGAGCCCAACAGTGCACGTGGCCTAGATGCCCACCAGCAGGTCAGAGGAAACAGAGGACGGCGTAGCATCTACTGAGCACTACTGGGCAGTTAAAAGGGCTCTAGAGTAGCTGGGCCTTGAAGACGGTATGACAACCGGGCATAAAGGCCACATGAACACAGCAGGCCTGGCCAGACAGAAAGGGCAATCGGTGGTTTCCATAACTGGGGTAGTGGGAGTGTACATGGGGCTTTCTTTTAGGGGAATTTGGTGTTGGGAACCAAACCTGGGCCCTCTGTAAGAGCAGCTGGTATGTTAAGGACTGAACCATCCCCCAGTCCCTCAGTTTTAAATGTTACTCAAAGGATGTTCAACACTGATGCAATTCTTAGGTTAAAGTCAGTTTCAAAACACTGTCAAATCTTTGCATAGGAATGCCCACAGTATTCATTTCAGAATTCCTCCTCCCCCTCAAATAGAAGTGACCAGAGCCACAGTCTCTGTTCTCTAAAGCCTTCCCTAGAGGTGCTGACTGCATCAGTTTGACATTTCCTTGGTTTTCTCTGAATGCATCAGGCTTGGCATTTGTTTGTGTTCATCTCTACCCAGCTGCAGTATCTTCCGCCTGCTCCCCACCTCCAGGCAGGCAGTTCTTCTAGATGATTCCATAGCCTGCCTTCTCAAGAAGGCAGCACTGACTGTGCTGGGACTTTCGTGTTTTGACTTCCCTTCTGACCTGTCCTGGAAGCACCATGCCGCCTTTACAGCTGAACCCCATCTTTGCTGTTTTACATATCAGTGATGTTCTCAGAACTCTTCTAGAAGTTCCTCAGCGAAGGCCGTGTGGGAGGTGTGCTCAAGTTTCCATGTTAGGAAATGCCTTCGTAAATCTGCAGTGGTTTTGTATTTAGTAAGAATTCTTCTGTTTTGAAAGTGTGTGTGTGTGTGTGTGTGTGTGTGTGTGTGTGTGAGAGAGAGAGAGAGAGAGAGAGAGAGAGAGAGAGAGAGAGGGAGAGATATAATGTTCAGGAGGCTTTTTATGCCGTGATTTTGTTTGCCAACATGTAATAACATACCACAATTTAGAAACACCGCTGTACTTTTGATGAACATTGAGTTTCCAGTGTTGTGAATGCCTTGTGACTGTTTACATTCCTGTCTGTCAGTGTGTGTGACGCTACATCCCAGCAGCGTTTGTGCCGACACAGGTCCCTTTGTCTTCATACACACCAGTGCCATCACCTGTTAAGAGTTTTTCTCTGGAGAGAGATTTCTGAGCTCCATGTCCCAGGCCAGCACCATGACATCCCAAACCCCTAAATCACTGAGTAACATCTGGGTGATGGTTTGCAGTAGCACTGAGCCCGAGTTCACTGAGGGAATTGACTCTTTACTGTGCCGAGTCCTTCTGTGTGTGGGTTCAGCTCCTCTCAGCTTCTTTACAAAGTCTTTCAATAAAGTTTTAGATTTTTTCCTTGTAAAAGTTTTTCCCAATGTGGTAAGTTCAGTTCTGGGCACTTGAGTTGGCAAGTGTGTGGACTTACAGTGAGCAGCCTCGTAAGCTCTATAGTGAGCCCAACCCCTCATCTCTAGATTCTTCCCCTGTGTAGACGGGTCCCAGGCCTCATGCTGGGTTTCCTGCCCTGTGTAATTGGCTGCTACGTGAGAACTTAATCCTTTCAGGGATTTCTGCTAGAGGAAAATTAGGGTAGAAAATTAAGTCATTGGTGGTGTGCAGCCTCCATTTTCTCCAATTTTTTTCAAAAGAAAGATGTATGTATGTATGTATGTATGTATGTATGTATGTATGTATGTATGTATATGGGTATTTTGCCTGCATATGCATTGCACAAGGGCATTGAATCCCATGCGACTACAGTGGGTACTGGGATTTGAACTCAGGACCTCAGAAGAACATCCAGTACTCTTAACCACAGAGCCATCTCTCTAGCCCCCATTTTCTCTAGTCTTAAAGAGAAAATTTGTATCAATGTCCTACAATAATATATATTATCATATATATAATACATATATATTCTATTATATCTCAATAATAGACAGACATTCAGCTTTTTAAGTACTTTTGCACCTGTACATATATGATATCTCAGCAAAATCCAACTAAATCGATGAGGTAGCCTGGTGTGCCCCATCTTGCATGACAGATATTAAGCACTTGAAGTATATAACATGCATATGTGAAATACCGTACTAATTTCTGTGTTGGTTGCATGTTAAGTGCTGTCTCAGCTGTAATTGATTAACTAAAGAATGGTCTTAGGATCAGTGCAGCCTATCATCTGCTTTCCCTTCTTCCCCTTCCCTCCTCTTCCCTTTCTGGCTTCACAATCCTCTCTTTATCAAATGCAGGACCCTCCTACCTTAGCTGGAATTACAGGCATGGACCATATACCTGGCTGTGAAGTATAAAAATGTATTTTCTAGATGAGAAAATTCTCATATGGAGAGGGCAGGTGACTTCTGTACAGCCCAGGCCCAGGCAGCTGACTCCTGGGGTTTTCTGATCTGGTGACATTTCTGCAGATGTTGATGACAGTTAACTATCCATTCAGAAAGAAATTTAGATCCATTTGTCGTTTTGTACCTTGATCAACTGCAGATGAGTTTAGCTTAAAGATAGATAGATAGATAGATAGATAGATAGATAGATAGATAGATAGATAGGCAGGCAGATGTAAATTTGGTGATAATTTTAGTTTTATTGGGAACACTACCTCTTGAGTCACTCTCCTCTAAACCCAGAAGTCATAAAGAATATTTTGACAGACTAGATTATAGATAAGTGAACTTTCGTGGAGCAGAGTCCTTACGTAGAAAGTTGGAGGGCAGTGGAGTTGGAGGTGTGTTAGAGGGCAGTGGAGTTGGAGGTGTGTTAGAGGGCAGTGGAGTTGGAGGTGTGTTAGAGGACAGTGAAGTTGGAGGTGTGTTAGAGGGCAGTGGAGTTGGAGGTGTGTACAGAGGGCAGTGGAGTTGGAGGTGTGTATAGAGTGTACAGACACAGAGGACCCTATCCGAGTTACGTATAGAGCATCTATAACCAGCAATAAAGCCTCAGCCAGGAGAGCATGGTGCTTGTGCGTGTGGCATTCCAGCATAGGCGGCTGGGCTCACTCGGTGGGAAGGAGCGAGAGTGGCATGTGAGTGGCTTTGCAGTTACAGTTGTTCATTCAGCGCAGTCAAGAACCCTGATCTTGGTTTCCAAACACCATCTACATCCAAAAGATTCCACAGTCCTTGACAAGGTAGTCGATGGCATGGCTTGGTGTGACAAATGACGAAATGAGCCAGTCTGGAAGATTGTGTGATGGCACAAAGCAGTGGAGTTCAGAAACGACGGCCACCTGGAGGACACTGGCAGTGAAATCGCCACTCAGAAGTTGCTGAGGAGCCCGTGTCTCCCTAGTAAGAGACTGGTCTGGGGGGTTGGGGTGGGGACAAGGATGACCTCACAGAAGCCCAGCTTACTCCCCTTTACCCAGGGACCGCCATGGGCTGAAAGTGACAGAGAGGTTTGACAGCTAAGTGCAGTGGAAGCCTCTTGTGATGGTGTGCACCTGTAGTCCTAGCTCATGGGTGGTGGAGGAGGGAGTTCAAGGTCATCCTCCCTTACATAGTGAGGTGAGGCTCATCTGGGTTACAGAGACCCTGTCTTAACAAAGAAAGACAAGTAATAATACTTACATTTTTAGAAATGAAATCAGGTGAGGTCTTCTGAGGTTTGGACAGAAAGGGCATTTCTGTGGAAGGTGCTCTGTCTGAGTAAGCTCATGCATTCACAGTTTCTGGCAACAGTGACATAAGAGATGACCACAGGGGAAGTAGGGTGATGGGTTCAGAGAAACGTCATAGCCTCTTCTGCTCATTCAAAAAATTTCAGATAACAGTGAAGAGCTGATTCAGTTAACTGGAACTCAGCTCTGAATCTCTACCTCAGAATTCCCTCAGGCCCAGGCAGGATGGTGGAGAAGGCAGGATGGTGGAGAAGGCAGGATGGTGGAGAAGGCAGGATGGTGGAGAAGGCAGGATGGTGGAGAAGGCAGGATGGTGGAGAAGGCAGGATGGTGGAGAAGGCAGGATGGTGGAGAATGCTCTCTGTTCAGACTGTCCTGTGGAGCACACCCATGGGTAGAACCTGAGGTGCTGCCTCATGCTGTGGCATCTCACAGGAAGTGCTGTTGTTAGTCTGCTGCATACCACCCTCCCCACAGGACAGCCACGTGGATGTTTGTTGAGTTCAGAGAAAATGGTGTAGAGACCATTCTCAAGGATGGATGGAGGCTTCCTGTTGGGCTGTGAGTGGCTGGGATGTTACTTGTGTGTTTTCTGTACTGGGCATGCCCTGAGACCACAGTAGCACAGCCATCTTGTATTCCTTATGCAGTTAGACTAGGAGGAAGGAAGTGCAGGAAGCCGTGCCATCAGTGACGTGTTTTAAAGATCGCATCGTGTTTATAAAATGACTCAGGCTGTGTATTCAACATCTGCCTTGTCTAATAGCAGGCTTTTTGACTGGCATTTAGTCTCTCAGAAAACTCCTTGTTGTCCGTGAAGGGTTTTTTGTTTTGCTTTGTTGTTGTTTTGTTTTGTTTTGTTTTGAGACAGGGTTTCTCTGTGTAGTCCTGGCTGTCCTGGACTTGCTTTGTAGACCAGCTGGCCTCAACTCACAGAGATACGCCTCCCAAGTACTGAAATTAAAGGCCACCACTGCTGGCCTGTGAAGTTTTGGTAGCAAGAAGCTACCATTTAGGAGTTTTAGAGTTTAGGGAAACTGTGCCTCTGTGGTACCATAGGATGACGTACAAGAGAGATGGTGGGAGGGGTGAGGTGCAGGGGAGAACAAGTGGGGGGCACTCAAAGAAGGGCCAGGGCAGGTGGCTGTCACCTCCCTTCACCCCTAAGCATACTTCATCTTGAGTTAGAGGTGGTGGTGGTGGTGGTGGTGGTGGTGACAGTGAGGTGACTGGACAATGCCTATTCTGCCTCAGTCAAATAGCTCAGGGAGATCAAATAGTCCTGCAGTAGTGTCTCTGTATTTTGAACTGATCCGTGCATATAAAACTCACCTGGTGGATTCTCAGACGCAGCCTCTGGTCTCTTAGCTAGTGTAACAGAACTTGCCAGCCCACCAGGCAGTGTCCTGATAGGACTCCCTATCCTGCCTCTGAGTTTGCCTTTTCTCCATCCCTGCTTGTTGTAGCCCACTCTCTGGAGTAGATTCCTTGCCTGAGAAGAGAATGAGGTGTTTTCAAAGAACAGAGTGACGAGGAGAGTTAGAGTGGAGGGTTGGGGGCCAGGCATGCTGGGTCTTGAGGGGACTCCTGTTCTGCGCAGCACTGTCTGAAACTGTCCTCCCTCTCAGATGGGGCTTCCTCACCACAAAGGTTATATCCTTTGAGACGGTGACTTCTGTGCAGCATTTATTATTTCTAGGTCACCTCCAAAGTAAATGCCAGATGATGCTACCAAGTTCCTGGTTTTCTCAAAAGGTATTTTTCCTTTCCTTCTCCAGTTGCTTGCTCGCTCCACTATTCCCACGGGGGAGTTTTTCTTTGTATTCTTCCTCTGAGCTTGGAGCTCTTCAGTCTCAAAGCCCTGTTCATGCCGTTTTGTGGTCAACTGTTCCAGTGCTGCCACCCGTGTCCTTGAGTAAACCTCACACTTAACACTTGGGGACAAAGTGCCAGACAGAATGGCTTGTGAAGGTTCTGCAGTGTTTGGCAGATCAGTGCAGAGCGCTCAGTGCTCACTTGACTGCGGTTACCCTGGGGACAGTGGGAGGCTGGCATCACAGGTGGTATAAGCCTGTGCCAGCGCTGGAAGGCAGAGGCAGCAGTAACTTCGGGGCTGTCCTGGTCTGCATAATGAGTGTGAGATAAGCCAAGGCTCCGAAGTGAGATCCAGTCTCAAAGCCTCAGTGGGGAAGAAAAACCCTAAGGGTGAGTGAAGCTGAAAGTTGAAACAAACTCTGTTTCTTTTTTCCTTTTTTTTTGGAGCTGGGGACCGAACCCAGGGCCTTGCACTTCCTAGGCAAGGGCTCTACCACTGAGCTAAATCCCCAACCCCCAAACTCTGTTTCCTACATTAGTGTTGTACCAAGCACATCCACGAAAGGGAGCTGAACAGCCATAGCGAGCAACAGTTTATTCATTCAGCCAGCAGAGGGCAGCATAGACCCAGTCTCCAGATACAAGAGGTTTTTCTTTTTCAGTTTCTTTTTTAAGTTTTTAATTAATTGATTAAAGTAAATTTTTGTTTATTATATTTAAAGGGTATTTAAAGATACTACAGTAGCCACATTGAAGTGTGGTGTGAGGGTTAATTCAGCATCAGCTTTATCATTCTTCCCTGTGGATCTTACAGTGTTCTCTGCCATGGAGGAAGTGTCTCCCTGGCATCAGAAACTTGCCCGTGAAGGCTGCAAGACGTATCTTCCAACATCTCTGGGCTGTGCTCAAGTGGGGCCTTAAGTCATTGCCTCCAGAGAGTCACTTTAGCTGAGTCTTCCCGATACTCCGGACACCACTGTGCGCTAGGAGGACTGTGGGGCTTCTCTGAAAGCACTGTGGCAGTGCTGTCTGTCCTTGTTACAGACAGGGAACCTGCACACAGTGCTCACTCCGGGGCACTCGATGGCACCAGTAATAGATTTTCTTCACAAAGGAAGAAGATCAATCTTCGTTGGTTTTACAACATTATACCTTTTCTATGTCTTTCTTATTTTTCCTTTCAAATGTCAGTTGCCCTTCTTAGAAAAAAATAAAACAAAACAAAAAAAAAAGAGATGTTCGTGGTGACTCATCCTTGTAATCCGAGCACTTAGGAGTTGAGCTTCCTCAGTTGCAAGTTCAAAGCCAGCCTAGACAAGTGGGGACCTGAAGAAGGGGGAGGGGCAGGCAGCAAAGGCATGCATTAGGTCTGGGTTTGTTTTGACACCTTGTTAATGTTGACGCTTCATTTTGATAATAAAAGTGTTATAATTCTACCTCATACACGCTTATTCTGGCCAGCCATGAGAACCCCATGGGTGTCCAGGTACCATAAAGGCTTATCAGGGGATGGGAGCAGGCTTTTGGGTCTCAGCAATATCACCTCATTTTTCCTGGAGTCTTCTTCTCTGGAAAGCACCTTTGAACACAGTGCTTGGTACACTTGACCCTGTTGGTACTGTTTTATACTGTGGTAGAATTTAAATATTAATCAGTGACAGACATGAGACAGGAAAAAGTGGCCCTTCATGTCACTGTGCTATTCTGTAGGCAATATTTATTTTTATTTTTGGTAGCCCTTAATGGCTGAGCCATCTCTCCAACCCATTTTTTCATTTTTAAATGCTAAGTCGTGGTTTCATCAACAATGTCTGTGTAATTTTGCTTGGTGGGAGCACGTGGGAAGCTACGGTGCAGTCTGAAGGGAGCACGTGCTCTAGAGTTGGAGAGTAAGCCTGACTGAGGCACAGAATATCAGAAATATTCACGCCATCAGTGTCACAGCAAGTCAGCCATCTTTGTATAGTCTCACCCTATCCATTGCAGGTGGGCGGGAGTAAGGATTAGATCTGTTTCTGTGTCTCAATTATTTGGAACTATGAAATACCTTGAGTCTAGACGCCTGCATCAGTATTCGGGGTGTGGCCAGGAGAGCAGCTCACTCAGAAGGCCTGACAGCTAAGCAGTGAGCTGTGCTGGGATCACAGGGAGGAGTGCAGCCTTTTGCTTCTGCCATGGGAACAGGACAGGTGTGCCAACTTGCCCTACATGTCTTCCAGAACATCATGTTGTACACCTTAAATATGCATAATAAAACTTATTTTAAAAACAAACTTGAGTAGGAACGCCATGACACATGATTTGAATATGCGTAGCTTTCAAATGATCTCTCTCCCTTGGCTGGTTTCATACTCGCTTGTAGGGCCTCCCTCAGCTCCTGTGGGGCTCCACAGCGTCTGAAGCCCTGCTCTGAGCCTTGGCTGCTTTTGTTATCTCAAGTGTACACAGGAACTCCCTAACAGTTCCCATCAGGTAAATGCGTAGGGCCTTTCTAGGAGACTCCATTTGGCAGGGACTGGAGATGTGCCTAGTACGTGATGTGCTTACGCATCCCAGTGCTCTGGATAGCCCCTGTTTACCCTAGCTGGATGCTGTAACTAGGGGTTTGGTTGTTTGGTTGTTTGGTTTGTGGCTTTTGAGACAATGTCTCAATATGCAGCCTTAACTCCTCAGAACTCACTGTATAGACTGGGCTGGCCTTGAATATACTTTGTAGCATTGGAATTAGGCCTGAATTTGTAGTCCTCTGCCTAAGCCTTTTAAGTAGTTATTATTACAGGTCTGCACCAAGACCCTGAATGTTGTCATTTAGACTTTGAGATGGATGGTCTTGCTGTGTAGTTCAGGTGGGCCACTAGCTTGTGATCTGTCCCCTGCCCCGGATCCTGAGTGTCGGGATTACAGGGCACACCACATGCCTTGCCTCGTAGGGATGATAATCATGTAGTTACTTTCCTCCGAGTCAAACATGGTGCTTGGGACTTAAGACAGGCTTCTGTATTCCCCTTTTAGTTAACGGAGTTAATGCTGCACCAGCTTTAGGGAGCAGAAATCAAGCAGGGGGAATCATGACATGGCCAGGGGTTTCTGCTGCATTCCAGTTTGTGGGGCAGCTTTTCTGCTCTACTCAGACTCACAGAAGCTAGGACTCAGGCCTGTCCCCTGGACTATTGCCGTAACGTCTCATGATAGTTCAAGTAGGGTTAGTAGTGCTGTATGAGCTATTTTGATTCACTCTGTCTATCTGTCTGTCTATCTACCTGTTGTATATGAGCATGTTGTTGCTGACATACCAGAAAAAGGCATCAAATCCAATTACAGATGGTTGTGAGCCTTCATGTAGATGTTGGGAATTGAACTCATGACTTTTGGCAGAATAGCCAGTGCTTTTAGCCAGTGAGCCACCTCTTTAGCCCTTGATCCACTTTTTGAGAATTATACTAAGAATGGACCATTGAATAATGCCTCTCAGAAGATGGAATTTCATATTTTTACCTTCTCAGGCCTTGACTCTTCATGCTGCACATGGAGTCCATCAGTAGGCCCTGGTACTACCTTAGACATAAATGGAGCAGGGAGTTGAGCCTTTTATTGCTTAGCTGCCCATCTCTCATAGCAGCTTCTCAGGTCATACAGCTTCTGCTGTGGCTGCCCGCAATCTACACTCTCACCAGTGCCCCAGGTGAAGTGTCACAAAGGAAGTCAGATGTCTGCCAGAACGTGGCAGTGGTCATTCATCTCACCCAGAAAGAAACTGCTGTCCTTGAAACAGCCCAAGGCCCCCCACAGCCCTCCAAAGGCCTCTGCCCTTCAACCTCAAACCTCCTTACAATCCTTCCAGCTCCCCAATGGACTCCACAGGCTCCAGAGCCCCAGAGCACATGTCCAGGAGTGGCCCACTCTCTTCATCATCCTCACAGGGGAAACACTGTGTGTCCATTTAGTCCTTGATGTCTCTGCAGCCCACGCCCACTGTGCTCAGGGACCCTTATTGGGGGAAACGGTAGAAAGGAACGATTATAGATTTGATTGGTTCTTAAAACGATGTGTAAAACTGAAGGTAGAATTGGAGTTAAGAACAAGCTGTAGGTCGCAGTACGTGCTCTGAATAGTCTGTTCAGTCCTACAAGCCAGTAGGGAAAAAACCCCACAAGGTGTGGACAGCGGCTCATAGATCAGAAGTGTTCTCACGCTTCGGGGAAAGCCAGCCTTGATGGCAGTGAGGCCAATACAGAGATCAGCACTGGGAATGCCCCCACCCATCAGTGCAGTTCAGTGCAGGCCTGTCTGGACAGATCAAACTCTAGGAATCTAGACACGTGCTGTCCCATTGCCAGGAGACAGGAAACAGAAGTGACCTGTCCTTCCCAAGTCAGGATCATCTGGGAATCAGATCTGATGCCAGAGGTTGAAATAGGGGTTAGGAACCATTAAATGGGTTTTGGATGGAGCCGAATGCAGTGATAGTGGATTCTTCAAGGGCAGAGCTTGAAGAGTACCTCACCCCAGAGAGGGTTTCAGGACTAGACAAGGCAGGCCACATCAGCAAGGCACAGAGAGAAGACAGTGAAAGCCACCAGAACTGCTTAGATTTAACCGTCAACTCCACACAACCTGGAATCACCTGGGAAGGGAGTGACTTGAGAACTGAGGCTGGCCTAGATGGGGCTGGCCTCTGGGCATGTCTGTGGGGATTCCTTGGTTGGCTATTTATTGATGTAAGAGTTCATAGACCACTGTGGGCTCACCATTTCATGGGCTGGGCCCTAAAGCTAACTAAGACAAAATAAGTAAGCAGCTCATTTCCCTCAGTTTTTGGCTATGGATATGATGTGATTTACTGCTTAAATTTCCTGCCTTGGCTTCTCTGAAGTGAGGGACTGTGTCCTGGAATTTTAAGCCAAATAAACCCGTTCTCCCTAGAGTGGTGTTAACTAAGGGCATTTGTCACGTTAACAGAAATGAAACTAGGACACCACCCAGTGATGTCATGGTAGTACTTGTGTTGTTACAGACGGCTTCCTAAGGAGCCTCACAGTCCACTCCAGAAACTCAGGGGAAGCTTTTCTGGATCAAGGACCTCAACTTGTAAGCGAGTCCTATGGGGAGAACTAGAGCCATGTCCAGAGCACGTGTGCAGGGCACTGAGATTGGGCCCTGCTTAAAAGTTACAGGCTGTGGGTAACGAAAGCACATGGCACCCTCTGTAGTCCTGGGAAAAACTAGGGCTAGGGGTGGCTCACTTGGTAAAGTACCATATAAACATGACACCCCGAATCCCATCCCCATATAAACATGACACCCCGAATCCCATCCCCATATAAACATGACACCCCGAATCCCATCCCCATATAAACATGACACCCCAAGTCCCATCCCCACTCCCCTGTAAAGTCATTGCTGGGGGGTGAGGGGGTGGAGACAGGAGGGTCCAGGGCTTTCTGGCCAGCAAGTCTAGCTGAATCAATGAGCTCCAATGAGGATTCATTGATAAACCCACTCCTAAAAATCAGGTGAAGAACTGGGCATGGTGGCACACACCTTTAGTCCCAGCAATTGGGAGGCAGAGGCAGGGGGATTTCTGTGAGTTTGTGGCCAGCCTCATCTACATAGTGAGTTCCAAGACAACCAGGATTATGTAGAGAGACCCTGTCTCCAAAAGAAAAAAGAAAGAAGGAAGGGAAGGAGGGATGGAAAGAGAAAGCAACGGAGGAGTTACTTGATGCACACACCTGTGAACACACACTTGCACACACACACACAAAGTAAAAATGAGGTGTTTATAAACAGCGTGCAAAAACAGTTACTAACTCTGTGGTGTGTACATATATGTGTGTGGCATGAAGGGCACATCTAATATAATGTGTGTTGCATGCAGAAGAAGCCAGACCAACCCTCGGTGGTTGTTACTGGGCAGGACCGGATTGCCTGCCTCTGTTCTCTACTTTCATCTGGGATGTGTCTCGTGAACATCATCAAAACCACGCAGAGAAGAACATCGTGGTGTGCTGCATCGAAAACCAGGAACGGGGTGCTACCCAGTGGGCTTCATCAGGAAGAATAGCGGGGGGCTGATGTCCCCCAGAATCCTTGAGTAAGGTGGAGCAACCTGGCTCAGTGTTCAGGGTGGCAGAGGGAGGACCGGTTGGTAAACTCAGGCAGGAGACCACTTTGGGCTTGTCTTCCTTGGGAGCAATTTACTCTCGTTCTAGATTAGTGTTGCTTGAAACAATGCAGGCTTGGGAATATTGTGGATCAAGCAACAGTGCTCTCTTCACAGATAGGAACAACAAGTTCCCACAAAGTCCCTAATGACCACTGTGGCCCTGAGCAGATGAGCACTGCTGGAGGGAGCGAGGCACCCACCCCCGATGTCACACACACTACAGGGCAGCAGCAGCCCACACAGCATGATGTTGTCACATAGGTTGCAAAGCACAAGTGGGAACCCAGAAGTTGCATATCTGCAGTCTACCAACTTAACAAAAACACCAACGTTGGTGCCAGAAAACCTGGGTGTCCACATATTAAAGAATTTAACCTGACCCTCATAAACAATCAACTCTAGATGATCAAAGACCTGAATTAGAATAAAAAGTACAAACCAACAGAAAATGTAGGGCAGCGCTGTAAGATGTTGTAGATAACGGTACCATGCCTAAGAGCCCCAAACAGAGGCAAAACCAGACCAGTGCAGTTTTATCAAACTAAAAAGCTTTGGAGAAAAATAGGTAAGCTGTGTAGAGAATGATATCCAATATACAAGGAACCACATAGAAAAAAACTAATTAAAAAACAAGTCAGTGGCTGGGCATGGTAGTGCATGTCTGCACCCTAGCACTTGGGAGGGGGAGCAGGAAGATGAGGAGTGAGATCATCTTCAGCTACTGGGGAGTTTGAGGCCAGCCCAGACTACCTGAGGCTGCTAAAACAAACAGATGTAGAGACAACAGAAGAACAAAGAGCAGGAGATTGAAACAGAACTTGCTTGAAAGAAGCAACACAGATAGCCACAGACGCACTGGGCATGGTGACATAGGCCTGTATGCAATTCTGCCACTTCACAAGCTTAGGTAGGGGCATCGTGAGTTCAAGGCCAGGCTCTGTTTCAAGCAAGGAAGCAAGCAAACAAATAAACAAAAAACCCACAGCGCCTAACAATACAAATGACCAAAATATTTTTAAAATGCTCTATATCATTTCAATCATCCGGGATGATGCCAGCAAAAAGCCCCGAGGACAGAGGTCGTGGTGCAGCAAACACTGTGCTGGCTCCTTAAAGATCAAGATGGCCCCGCATGCTGAATGCTTTACCTGTGGAGCCATCTAGCTGGCCTGGTTTTTATTACTTACTTCTTAGGTTTTTCAAGACAGTGTCTCTGTGTGGCCCTGGCTGTTCTGGAACTTCCTCTGTAGGGCAGGCTGGCATTAAACTCAGAGATCTAACTGCCTCTGCTTCCCAAGTGCTGGCATGCACCATCACACTTGGCTTCCTGGTTTTTTTATTATTACTATTATTTACGTTTATGTGTTTATTGTAGTGAAGTGAGGGGTTTGTGCATGTCATCATGGGAGTGTGATGGTCAGAAGACAACTTGTGGAAGTTGGTTGTCTCCTCCTACCTTTACATGCACTCTGGGGGGTCAAACTCTACCCACTGAACCTCCTTGCCAGTCCACAATTTATGATGAGAAGACTCATTGAAGGAAAAGGAAATACGCTACTCACCCTAATTTTGGAGCTAAACACTGTGTACATGGAATTATTAGACAGACCCTCATAAGTGTGCAGTTGTTACACGTGTGTTAAAACTACAGAAGTCAGAAAGGGGTGACTGTGGTCTTGGAGCATGGCCATGACTGTCTCATCCCAGGCCTTGTGCTTGTGGCTGGGGTTTGATAGCACGCTGTGGTGGTCACTGTCTTGTTGTCTGCGGACGACCATGTGCAGCTTTCTAACTGGGGGATGACCCGGGAAGATGAAGCAGCTGCCGCATCCTTGCTTGGGTGAGTGAAGACGGGGAGGGCCCACTGCTGAGCTGGCAAGATGACTCAGTGCTGTTTAACATGCTAGACGGTGCCTGAGCTTGAACTGGGAACTGGGTGGTGACAGGCTGCAGTGGGCTAATTGGTGTGCCACTAGCTCTTCCTCTGGTAGTCCTGAAGCAGTTCTGAGCTGTCCTAGTGGCTGGACTGTTTCCCTGTAGGTGTTTCCAGCTCCACCCAACCACAGCTCAGGAAACGGCTCTAGACACTTTGCCGAGTGAATTAGGAGTTCTCCTTCGTGGTCAAGCCCAGCAAGCCTGTCCTGTCCTGAGAAGTCAAACAATGGTTCTTAAAGAAGGAGAGGGGGAGGACGGTGAGTCCCAGCTCCAGACTGTACCAGGGGCCTATGGTGGCTGGGGTGGAATTCTGTGGGTCTCTTTGGCCCCAGGCACAGTTAGACTATGGTTTCTGTTCTCTTTCTTTCAGAAGAGCTTTGAGCTGCAGTGTACTGAGTGAATAAGATTCTAGTGAGTGTGTGTGTGTGTGTGTGTGTGTGTGTGTGTGTGTGTGTGTGTGTGTGTAGGCAGAGTGAATAAATATGAGAGTCTAGATGAGGTGACGATAATCACCCCGGCGTCTTCCAGCCTCCTTTTACCTCGAGCTCTGTGTGTAGCAGTAGATGCTCCTGGTGGCATGCAGCCTTCTGCTTGTTGACTATGTGAGGAGCATTTGGGCCACAGCTCTAGAACCATGTACCACACTAAAGCTGGGCTGGGAAGCAAAGGCATCCACTGGGCTATGCAGACAAGGCTTGGCGTCAGCAGTTCTTGCTTTTCTTAAATGAAGTGAAGGCAAAGTAGAGGCTTCCTCTTTCTTCTGCCAGGTGAAGACGGACGTCTCCTGGTGTCTGTTGTACTTCCCTCATTTGCCTTTCCGTGGTCTAAGAGAGGAGCTGGGATCTGGAGAGTCTGGGCAGTGTCCTGCTGTGCCTGGATTGGCTGCACTGCAGTGTTTAAGCCCAAGGCAACAAAGAGCAAGTGTCCGCCATCCAGCTGCAGCCAGTGTGGTCACTAGAGTAAACTAGGGAGATGAGGCCATGCTTCAAAAGCCATCGATTCCAGGAAATCTGGCTGTTCCTTTCACTTCCCTCTCCTGGCTTACTGAGCACACACTTGAAGTCTCACTGCTAAAGAGAGCTCACCCTGGGCAAAACTCCTGGTGAGAAGGCTGTGCCATCTTTGTTAAGTACCTCTGCTTCAGGGGGGGAACAGTAGTGGGGGCTGACGCCAGGCTGGGGTGAGGTCGTCTGTTGGAGCTTTCGTTTGGAAGGGTAAGTCCACATTAGCCCAGGTATTGAGCTCCACAGGGAGCGGTTTTGAGAGAAGAGGACACAGAATAAAATGTTGGACTAATCAGAGTGAGACTCCATGGCCAGGCCAGTAGTACCCACTGGCTACTCTGCCACATCTTCATGGTTACTGGCTGCTCGTCCTAGCTACACGCCCAGCTAGGCAGTGTGGGGTAGTCGCTCGGAGCCAGGGGAGTCCTAGCTGCCCAGAGTGTGGGTGCCTAGATCCAGGGCTGGAGCCATGGGCCTGGGGCAGGGCCTTAAGAGCTTTAGGGCCACGGCTTGAGGGATTGGCTCAGCTCTGCTTTGAACAACACTGAAGGCCACTACCTCAGTTTCCCAGCTCCTAGTGCGTTCTACCTGTGACAAAAGGGAAGGAACGGCCCTTTCAATCACTGCCACAGAAGATTCTCAAGATGGAGCCACAGAGCAGGATGACATTTAGGCTGGTGTAAAAGCAGAGCAAGTCGAGTTTCCTGTGGCAAATCCCGGAAGTCTCCAAGGAGGGCAGTGGGTGCTTCTCAGGACGCTACTTCCCCAGATTCGCTATCCCAAGCTCAAGCCTACTCAGTGACGAGGGCTTTGGTCAGATGTTCAGAAGGCAGGTCCTTCTGGTACGCCCATCAGCCTTGCCCCTTTCACCTCCTTCTTTTAAAACATTGTCTGTATATGTGCATGAATGTTTTGCCTGCATGTATGTACATGTACCACATGTGTGTCTGGTATCCTGGGATGACAGAAGAGATTATTGGATCCCCTGGAGCTGGAGTTATAAATGGTCATGAGTCACCCTGAGTGCTGGGGGTCAAACCTAAGTCCTTGATAGAGCAGCAAGTGCTCCAAACTGCTGAGCCATCTCTCCAGCCTTTACCTGTACCTCACCGGTGCTCTCCAGGGTTGTGTGCTTATTTGCCTGCGTGAGAGTCACTAATCAATCAACTGGGCACTGCTTTCTTAACTGCCAGAGCCTGCTCTGATCGGCTGTTTGAGCTTATCTGCTTATGTGCAGTCCCATTGACTTGCCTCTGAGCCTTCCCTTTAGGATGGAATCCAGACTCCTTAATGTGAGCCCATATCCGCCCTGCCTCCACAGACGCAGTAAGGGCACTTCCTGGGACTCTCTGGTCTCACTGTGCCCCAGGCTTTGACTTTTGGTGTGCTCACCATCCTTAAGGCTTCTACCTCATTGGGAGTCACCGTTCCCACACCTTCTCCATTTGGGAGTTGTCATTAAGTCCTGGATCCAGCTGGCCCCTCTGCAGCATCTCAGCATGTCCTTGGCATGCACAGATGCTGTGCCAGGTTGCTGCTGCCACAGGCTTGCCCGCCTCTCCCCACTGGCAAGGCTGGGTCTGGAGCTATTTAAGTCCCAGCTCCAAGCACAGGCTGCGCCTGTGGCAGATGCTCAGCAAATGCTTAGCTAAATGAATCTGTAGGTTTCAGTAGGAGAGTAAATTGCTAAAGACTGGTTGGTCAGGGACCAGGAGTGTGAACCGGGCTATGGGTGTTGGATCTGTGCCTCATTTGAGAACTCTGAGGGCTGTTTACCATCAGGGAGCAGTTCAGACCTGAGCTGTCAGGTTTAAAAAAAAAAAAAAAAAAAAAAAAAAAAAGGACTCAAAAATATCTGACGCTATATGGTACTACAAGGGTATGTAAAATAGTATTATTTATAGAAAAGCACACCATATAGCATCTCTCCAGTAGAACACTAGGCTAAACAGTTCACCCAGTGTTAACTTGGCCTCTGCCCTGGCCCTGCTCAGCTGCTTGCTGCATCTCTGGTGACCTGTGTCCTGGCTTTGGACAAGCTGCTTGCTAGGTGTTGTAAGGAAGACCTAAGGTGCTGCTGCCGTGGACGAACCTCGGATACTACTCAGAGTGACATGTGCTTCCGTTGGATGGAACGTGTCTGACTTTGTACAAAGCATGCATCAAAGCATGACGCTCACATCACCATCTACCATGGCAGTGTTGAAGGGCTTTCTGTGCTTTGAGCTTTACAGACCTCCATGTTGAGCACAGCAGGGTCGACAGCACACAGCAGCCATGCACTTTTTCTTCTTAGTGAAGACGTGGTAGACGCAAGGCCTCAGATTCTGCCTCTGAAGACAGTCAGCCTGGCCCACTGCCTGAGGCCATCCACCACCTGCCACACTAGCTACAGACGCCCAGGACCCAGAGCAGTTAGAAAGGAAGCTTGGGAGGCAGAAAGTGGAATTAGATTCTAAGAGTCCAGAATTGTGGCAAGAAAGGCAGCCTTGGGCTCGGGGTGTCAAGAGCCCTGTTGGCTTCAGGGTTGTCCTCAAAGATGATGCTGGAAACTGCAGACAGGTGATCAGGGCAGCTTGGAGGCAGCGTGCTCCAGTGTCCAGTCAGTCTTCACGTGGCTCACAGAACCTGCTGGATCTGGTGGGAGGGAGGCTGCATACAGTTTGCTGTTGGCTACATCAGAAAAGGAGAGTTAGGCCTTCTGAAAGTATCTGGGAATTTCCACCTTTCATTTTCCCTTGGACCTTGACAACCTTCCAAAAAGCAACATCACTGAACACAGTGTTCTGGGTCTGCTCTCCCATCTGTCTCCTGCTCAGCTATGCTCTCCTCTTAGGAACGACACCAGTGAGTGCTGCTTCTCTTGCTCGCTCTCCCAAGGTCTTCAGCCTCGAGGAGCTGTGTGGCTCCAGCACAGAGCAAGGTATCAGTAGCAGCTGCACAGTCAGTCGTTCAGGTCCAGGAAGAGCCTTTGCAGCTACCCAGCCAATCCCTGGTCAGCGCTATAACAGCTATTGCCAAGGCCCCCAGGAGAGTGGGCCTCAGATCATGGAGCCCCTCACAGCCCAAGTTAACCTAAGTTACCTACTCTGCTAACACTACCCTCTCTTGGCTGCGGAGGTCATCAGCTACCTTTTTGTTTCTCCTGCTTATGTGTGATGGGAGCTGTAGGGGCAGGAGATCAAGTCCTGCTACCCTACAGATGGGCTAGTGTGGAAGGACCCACCCGGTGTGTTCCTTCTTTTGTGGGAAAATAAGGAAGTCATATTCTGCCTTAGCCCTGTGTTTCTTCACACGTCACAGAGGACTCATGGAAACTCAACTTAGGACCTCAAAGAGATCTCTGAGTGTCTCTCCAGAGTCAGTGGCTGCTCCGACCCCTTCTTCTTGGTATTGAGCCTCTTTCCCTGTCTTCCTCTGAGTCCTGTGATTCTAAGTGTGTCCATATGAAAGCCACCAGTGCCACCACAGCAGTGCCACCAAGCAGGGTGAGCCAGTGCTCAAGAATGTCCCTAACACTGAAGAAGGGCTCAAGCTCTGTCTGGGCAAAGGAGCTGGCGCCATTTCTGCGTTTTTTCTGAGAAGCGCCAGCAGTGAAGATTGTGTTTCTTGCGGACCCAACTTACAGAGCAGTAGAAGGGAAGAGTTGGAGCAGGCCCCTTCTCCATGAGCCTCTCACATGGTGGCTGCTGATGTGTGAGGCTCACATGTGTTCGCCAAGCACACACAGTGCATAAGGAAGCATGTGACAGTACTGCCTGGTGCCGTCATGTGCCCCTGCTGTCATCTGCAGAGCACTCACTCTCTAGTCACCACTTCAGTACTGAAAGATTTTCCATTTTCACAATTTTGATGCTGTAGCCATTGGGTAAATTCTTACACACACATTAAGAATCCAAATTTAGTTCAAGAAGCAGACTCAGATTTTCTGATGTTAAGACCTGTGTGTGTGTCACGGTACAGAGAGCTGCAGCAGCCTGTCCACACTTCTGGGAGCACGTGTGGGAAGGCATTCATTGGTGCTTTTGTCCCTGGGTGATTGAGCTCGAGCGGTCCTTTTGTGCTGGTTATTGTGCTTCTTCTGGAATCTGCCTTTTTTTTTAAGACACAAGGCCTTGCTTCTTCCTGTCCCACTACCCACACCCTCCCAGCTCTCTTGGGCCTCCCTTGCTGCAGTTCCTTTCCTGCCAAAAGGGCCCATCTAAGAGCAGCCCCTGAGACATTTGCTGGACAGGGCAGAGATGGAATATTCCCTCCACCCACCCGTACCCTGCAGTCGAAGCCAGAGGCCTGGGCCTCGGCTATCCCCAATCTTGGCTGACTGCAAAGCAGCAGTGACTGCCACGGGGCCAGCAGTGGACTGCTCTGGACTCTACCCGGTGGCTTCACTTGTTCCTGGGCTCTTTTCAGACTTCAGTGTTGCCACTGGGACTAAGGCCACTCTAGAGAGTGACTGTCTAGCACTCTACTGGGACGTGCACTTAGTTTTTGTCACCTTGACACAAGCTAGGTCCTCTGGGAAGAAGGAACCTCAACTGAGAAAGACTGTCTGTAGCCAAGTCTGTGGGACGTTTTCTTGATTAACAGTAGGTGAGGGAGGGGCCGTGATGGTGGTGCCATCCCTGCACACATGGCTGGGGTGTGTAAGAAAGTAAACTCAGCAGGCCTGGCAGCAAACCCGTGACAGCACCATTTCCTCCATGGCCTGGGCATCCTGCCTTAGGTTCCTGCCAGGCTTCCCTTCAAGATAGGCTTTAAACTACAGGCTGAAATAAACCTCTTTCTCTCCAAGTGACTTTGGCCATGGTGTTTATCACAGCAACAGAAACCCAAGACACATGAGGTAGAGATGCCCCTCTCAGCTTTCAGACCCTTCTTGAGCAAGAGGAGATGGCAGTTGGTGGCTTCTTTGAAAAAGCCTCTCCACGGCTGGAGAGATGGATGGCTCAGCGGTTAAGAGCAATGACTGCTCTTCCAGAGGTCCTGAGTTCAATTCCCAGCTCACAACCATCTGTAATGGGATCCAATGCCCTCTTCTGGTGTGTCTGAAGACTGTTACAATGTACCCACATATATAAAATAAATAACCCTAAAAAAAAAAGAAAGAAAAAAGAAAAGAAAAAGCATCTCATTCCTACTAAAGCATCACAGAGTATTTTTAAGTATAAAGAATTTCAGAACCTCCAGTACCAGGAGATTGAGGGTCATGACTGGGCAGAGACTTTGTGTCCCTTGTGGCTCTGTAGTGCCTTGTGTGTAGAGAGAGCCTGCAGGGAGCGGAGGGTACTACCAATGGTACTTGTCTGTGCCCTTCCTATCAGAACTTAGTTACCACATCAATCAGGGTGGTGCCCATTCACCATCCTGACCTTGCACTCCGGTCAGAGGTCTCTCCTTTCCAGCAGACCGCAGGCCTGAGGCAGGAGAGAGGGAGGGCAGTGGGTGTGTGGGGAGTGTTAGTATCAGGCATCTGAGGCCACAGGCACCAGTACAAGAGGACACACTTTCTTTTCACTACAGTTGGAGTTTCAACGCCAGTCCCTGTTCTCCCCTCCTCAAACTGGACGGCCTCCAGGCCCTTTCCCCAAGGCGCCTCCTTGCTGCTTTTGCTCTTCCGGAGTGCTTCTCTCTTTATCTCAGCTCAGCAACAGTGGAACCAACTGTTTGGGTTGGAGTCAAAGACACCAGCCCCACCCCATCTTGCCTTCCAGACTTTTCCCATTTGGACCACCCTCAGGCCTCTGTTCTCCCCTCCGCCCCCAGCTGGGCGCTCCTTCCTTCCTGGTGAATCCTGCAGCTCAACCTCAGTCTTGGCTCTCAGTAGACTCAGTCTAGAGAGTGTGGCCGCTGTTCTGTCATCTGGCCCAGAGCCCCTTTATAGTACACTGTGTGCTGCCTCTTCTGATTGTAAGAGGAGTGATGCTGAGCTGTTTGGGCGTGGAACCATCTTATCAGCTCTGTATCTTCCAGGGTCACTCATAGGTCTCTGATTGATGTGTTCAAAGTCTAAGTAATTTCTAAAAACTTCCATTTTTTTTTCTGTTAGGACTCCTGTTCTGTGGGCAGGATTTTCCCCGTTTTTGTTTTTTCCCCCTGACCACTATGTCTTCATAAACCTGGCTGTACATTGATTTACTTCAGTGTCCCTTTTTCTTTAGGTATGGGAGGGACTTGCTTTGCACCAGTACAGACTTGCTTTCCCCCAACTTCTGGTCTGCTGCTCCCCTGTACTTACTGTTTATGCCCAGAGCTGTGCTCATACAGGCTTTTGCTGCCAGCCTCCCTTAGCATGGGTCTCAGCTTATGGTGGCCAGTTCACTGCAGTGAATAAAGCCAGCAGCAGATCCACTCCGTGTGCGTGTTGTCAGTGGCCACATCTGGGAGACTCGTGGCCAACATTGCACGTTATGTGCATGTTCACTGAGGGTATGTGGAAGGAATAGGTCAGGGTTCACCTGCCGGGGTCTTTCAGTCTCTGGAGTGTGTGTATACTTAAGAGTCAGCACTGTCACCTCA
Source organism: Rattus rattus (assembly GCF_011064425.1). NCBI lineage: Eukaryota > Metazoa > Chordata > Mammalia > Rodentia > Muridae > Rattus > Rattus rattus. The sequence continues at coordinate 65,848,406 of NC_046162.1, forward strand.
ACAAAAAGGATGTCATCCTTGGGACTATGACAAAAACTGCAGATATGTTCAGTGCGAGGTACCACCTGAAGGTGAAACTGTGTGTGTGTGTGTGTGTGTGTGTGTGTGTGTGTGTGTGTGTGACGGCTTGTGTAATACAGACAGACCTGCAGACACTGAGCCCAGTTGCTGTCAGGTGATGCTAATACACATGAACTAAGCAAGGAGGTGGCTCAGGGAATCAGGGAGTCTCCCTGGAAGAAGAGACGTGGGCTGAGTGTGGGGATGAGCCTCCAACAAGAGGAGACTAAGAAGCAGAGAGGGTGGACTCTCCAGACGAGAGGCAGGGAAACAGGAAACCAATTACTGCATCCAGCAGGATTCTCTGCCCTTTTTGTTGAAAACTTGAAGGTTTTTGCAGCCTAAGGCAGGAACTTTGGAAGTGGTTTTAGGATTTCTTTGACCGAGTGCTACCATCTTGGCACTGGCTGGTCATGCTGTCATGGCTGCTTTTAGACATGGACTGGAGTGGAGAGCATGGTGTTTGAGTCCAGCCTGGGAACACTGCCAGGGTGATGAGGGTGTCTGTCAACATTCTCTGACCACATTCTCCAGCTGGGTTGAACCCTGAAATTGAAGATGATTGCAGGGACACCTGTGGAGAGAAGGGTGGCCTCTGCCGTGGTACCTAATGCAGCAGGCTACAAGGACGAGAGGCCTGGGCTGGGATCCCTTGTTATACGTCTGGAGTCATGGTTATTAAGCAGGGTTGCCCCAGGGACTCTCAGCAATGTCGAGAGACGTTTTGGTAGACACATCTGGCTAAGAGGCAGCTGTGGGAAGAGGACACCCACTCTGGCTCTGGCTCTCAGCTTTTGTTTGCTCTGTTACCTCAGCACTCTGGTTACCCCACCGCTGAGCCATGCACTCTTAATGGCCACAGTGCTCCCTCAGAGTGAAGAACTCTGGCTTAGTTCAGTGATACATTTTCTGTTTTCTTTCCCTTCTTATTTGGTGCATGTTTAAGAACCCCCTCTCCCCTTCACAGCCCCAAGCAGTGCTTCTTGGTGAGTCAGCAGTCAGTCACCTTGCAGCCCTTCAGTATCAGGTCTGGACCTGTGGAATCTCTGTCCTGGGCCCGGGATCCCAGTTGGCTAGCCTAGTAGGTATCCTTGTGACCCTTGCAGTCCTTGAAGAATCAGAGATACTGCTTGTGCCTAGGATGTAGCCATGTCCCCTGTCACCAGCCATCTCGCACAGTAACCCCCAGAAGGTGACTGCCCAGCCCTACCCTGCCCTGCCCTGCTACCCAGCGCACTTAGCAAGCATGGTTCACACAAGCCTCTGGTAAAGAACACATGGGTAGCAGCACACATGTACAGCAGAAGAGAGAAAGGCTGCAGTATCCCAGGAGGAGGCAGAGGGAGGAGATTCTCCAGGGGTGGGTCTTGTAGGATGCTGCCTCCCAAGACCCTCCCAGATGGCGTGTATGGGGGAGCAGGCTGGTCTGATGTAGGACTGGCACAAGGACTGAGATTATGCCGACTTAGGTAATAGATGTTTGACCCTGATCTAGTCTGTTTGAGCCGACATCTTAAGTAAGGGTTATCCCCTTCCTGGAGAGAGCAACCGCCAAGCTTTGCTTCTAAGGGGAAGAAGAAAGCAAGCGCAGCCTATGAGCAAACGCTAGCAGTGCCTCCCCTCCCCCAGGAGGCCAGGAAGAGGGTAGTAGGAGGGGCGGTGTGATTACATTCATGGAAATGAGCCTGCTAGGAGAGGAGTCGCGCACAACGAGTGTCAGCTGCTGCTGCAGCTCCGTGCACCATCCCCATCCCCGGGGCTGTGCCAGCCTTTCCCACCAGGCTCTGTTCACTCCCGCCCGCTGTTTGGCCATTCGGCTTTTGTCTCCTCTGGACGCCTCCTCCCCTGCCCTTGTGTGCTGGCACACAAATGCTGTCCTGGCTCCAGCTCTCCCTGCACCCAGAGCTGGGAGAGCTCCGGGGAGCCTGGGCCTGTGGGATTGCTGTACAGATCCACCATGGCCTCTGACTGGAGAACTGCGGATCAGCTGAGGCTTTGATGTTGCTGCCCAGAGCTTGACAGGACGAGGGGGCCACAGGAGAGGGGACACGCTGCCGGTAAGAGCCTGGTGGATGGTGCATGAAGGGGGACTGCAGCTCCCCCTTGTTCTGCCTAGGTGCAGCCTCTCTCACCCTGCACCCCATATCCTGCAGCAGGCAGCAAGAGCTGACATGCTCCGCTGACTCTGCATGTCTGTCCTTGGGTTTCCATCCTTCCTCTCTCCTCTCAGGGATTCTCCACTGTGCTTCTGGATAGGTACCAGTCATTTGTTGTTCTTGTCCTGAGACTGAAGAGCAAGCCAATAACCAGTTCCCAAATTCTGCCTTTGGGTAGGTTAAAAATAGGGTAGCAGAAAGCCAAGGGGCAGATTCACAGCCAGCCTCGTCCCTCTAGATCTGCCGACCACTTGGGGTTTTTGCTGACCCTGGGCCTTTGGACTTCCTGGTCAGGGGCAGCCAAGGTTCTAGTAGTACACAAAGAGGAGCAAGCTCCTTTCCAGGTGCTAGGCAGAGTGGCTTACGTGTGCAGGAAAGCTGAAGGAGTGTGAAGGACTGTGCGTGCGTGTGTGTGTGTGTGTGTGTGTGTGTGTGTGTGTGTGTGTGTGTGTGTGTGTGTGTGTGTGTGTGTGTCTATAGGGAGGAGGTAAAGTGAAGAGAAGTGACTTCTGACACCCCCTCTGCTTCTGTTTGGGATGCAAGGGGGTGTGGTGGCCCAGCTGTGCAGTATGCGGGGACTGCAGCTGGCAGGCGCCAGAATGGCAGTGTCCTCTGACCCCCAGAGGAGGGAGGGCTGAATGACCAGGGAACTCTCCACCTGTCCCAAGAGCTAAGGACCCAGTGCTGTGTCAGGAGGGCTCTTCCTCATCGAGGGTCCCAGCTTTGTCCTGATAGAGAGAGTGCTCAAGGCTTGGGGCTGTGGAGAAGCTGCTGTGCCTCCTGGCTGTGTCGGGCCCTGCCAGGTCTCTCAGCTGTGAGGACAGTCCTTGCTTGTTTGAATAAAACCGGATAAATTTGATGACTCAGTTCCTGTTACTGCCTTGAACTCTGACCTCTTTTCTCTTCATTGAGCTGCATTAAATCATAGCAAATTCAGCTCTGAGCCCTAGCACTTACTCAATAAATTGTGTTGATTCTTTCCGCCAAATGATGGTAAAGTATGTTCTTAGAGCTTTTAAAAGTCACATTCCTAATCCATGTTTACACGTGAGGAAACTGGGCAAGAGAAGTCAGTGAAGCCCTGGCTGGTCCTGGGCCTCCTCCCCACTCCCTCCTGTCCCTGGACAGTGTCCCCTCTGAATTCACTAGGCAAGGCTGAGGCAGAGGCTGTTATTAAGGTGTTCGTCAGAGAACCTGTCCCTAAGCCTTGAGAAGAGGACCAGTCTTCCCTCAAAATTCAAAGTCTTTAATGGATTTACTTGTAGCAGAGGCATGGCCTGGGCCAGTTTGTCTGGAAGAATGTAAACTAGAGTATATAAATCTCCATTTTGGCAGTTTGCCCACCACATCTGTGTTGAGGATCATTTGTGCTTGCTGCATGAGAATGTGACAGGCTTTGGTCCAGTGAGTGTGTGAATTTCTTTAAAACTCTTATGCTGCAAGAGGGTGGTGAGACAAAGTACCTTTTCAAGGGCCAAATCCTAGTAAAAAGGATCTGAAGTGGAGTCAAGAGGTTAGAATACTGCCATTAAAATTTCTGTTTATTTTTAGTTAGGGCAAAACCCACATAACCTAAAACTTACCATCTTTGACATTTGAAGTTTACGATTAATGGTGGTAAGCATATCTAGTGATGCTCACATCCCCAGAACCATTGAACCATAAAACATGGCCACTCTATCCCTACTAATCTTCTCAACCCACTCTCACCTCCCAAACTCTCACTACTCTTTCCCTCTGTGACCCAGGGCCCTGGAGTAAGGGCCGTCTCTGAGCATCTTCAGGCTTCCTCCTGAGCTGTGGTGGCATCGGGGCCTTCTTCTTTATAAACCCCTGACAGTGTACTAAATTTTCGGAAGGACTTCAAAGGCTTTGACTCAATAGGAAGGAAAGGGATTGGTTCTCCAAAGGTGACAGATTCTGTAACGGTGTGACAGGAACATGGCACACTGCTGGCAGCAAGCCTGTCACTAGGTCTCTGACTGTGGTCACACCCCTTCCTTCCTGTGTCTACCTTCCCTCATCCTGGATCCAGAGTTGGAAACAACTCTGGCTTGGTGAGTGACCTGAAGCATCGAGCTTTCGATTTTTCATCTTTTGTTCTTACCTGAAAGATGCTTGAAGGGAAGGCTGCATCCTTAGGCCTTCTGCGTGACTCCATGCCACCCCTTGGGAATGGAGAGTTCTAATGAGGGGACAGACTCTCCTAGCCAGCGTAGCAGTGATCAGAAGAACCTGGTCCCGTCTTTGAATCTGCAGGTGCTTCTGTGCCAGCCCCTCCTGTCCTGACCCCTCTGTACAGTTTACGACTTACCACGACACACAGGCCTCAGGGCTCTCACTTACCTGATGTAAGAGCCATGCTCCCCTCCAGAGTGTTCCTTCTGGAGGCAGCCTGCCAGCTTATTGTTCATGGAGGAGCACACCCTGATGAGATAGCTTACCCAGGGTCACATAGCTAGTCAGTCCCACAGGTGGGTACAGCGTCCTTAGACATAGCCCTCATTAACATGCACTCCTAAAGTTGTTCATGGCCTCCACATCCTCTCTGAGACCGCTGCACATTCAGGAAGGGAGAGTGCCATCCCGCTTGGAGGCAGCAGTGGTTGTAGGTTGGGCGAGCATCTGTGCTGGGTAGGCAGGAGGGGAGGAGAGTGAGCTGGCTCTGCAGGTGAAGGGGCCTGGTTCAGGACAGCAAGCTGGCCTGTCTCCTTTGCTGAGTGTGACGGCTACAGTGATGGGCAGGGGTAGCTCCATATTATGGGGGAACAGCTGCTGTGCAGTGTGCTTGCAAACATCCGAGTCCTTTCTAGTAGTTTAAAGTTTTTCAAAGTGCAGGTCACTGGGATTTCCTGGGAGATGTGATGCAGGCCTCTGGAGGGGACAGACCCTGGCCTTGTTGCTAAGGTCACATTGGGCAGGTCCACTGGAGGGCAGGCAGTTGATGGGTTGGGCCTGATACTGTGGTGGTGCTGCTGGCTTCAGGCTCTTCACGCTGTAGGCCCTGTGGGCCTCACAGAAAGTTCCAACCAGAGCTTCTGTATCTGTGCTCTCGGAACGAGGACAGTCAGTGTCCTCTCAGAGTGGGTGCCAGCTCTGTGGAGGGTGGGGAGACTTGGCTTCATCTCACCACCTCTGCCATTCTGGGCTGTGCTAGGTTTACCTGAAGTGAGCCAGAGGTGGGGAAGGGTGGGAGGAGAGAAAGGAAACAATCCGTGCGCATGTTCAGTGTTCAGGAAGCTCTGCCCAGGCCCAGGGTAGGAAAGGGTGTCCTAGGAGGAAGGCTGGATTTGGGAATACGGAGGAGTCCTTGGCCTGGGTGGGAGCTCTCCCATCGTAGCTGTGCTCTGTATGCCTACCTGATTCACAGGGGAGACAAGGAGACGCACTTGGTTACTCTTAAATGTCTCCTTGTAATTCTGCATTAAATGTAGACCCTTTTATCCACTGAGAGGAAAAAGACAAGGTAGGTAGTGTGTTCTCAAGCCAGGCAGGGGTTTTTTTTTGGGGGGGGGGAGTTGGGGGGCCAAGATGACCTCAAAAAGCAAGAAGGAAATCTGAGTTCCAAAGCATGGCTGGACCCCTCTGATTTCATAGCGCACACTAGGGTTGGGTGAGGGCCATACCTTTGAGCAGTGGCTACTGAATAGAACCTGATGTCACAGGGACTGCATCTGCAATGGGGCCTCGGGGCATCTGTCAAGGGACAGAGCAGGGACTGCAGGCTTTAGACTGCTGCCTGCCATCCTGTGCACATTTTCTGCTCCTTGACTTGAAAAGAAGGCACCGTCCCTTTAAGACAGTCCTCCTTTGTATGTGCTGGCTGGACGATGTTTCAGCTCCAGGTTTCTGCCTACAGTTGAAATCCACAGAGCAACATCTAAATAAGTGAAAGCTTCCCCTGTGTAGCTTCTGCATTTACAGCTGGGCACAATGGCTCCTTGTTGATTGGCTACTTTAATCCCTTTCCTTACATTGGAACTGGAAAGGGATGGCGAGGAGACCAGAGCTGGGCTGTTCCTGCTGCCTGCCGGCTGGACACCTTACACATTAACCTTAGAGCATGGGTCCCTGCCCTCTGGCATAGGCGCTCTAGATAGAAGGGCTCCTCTGGCCTGGCTCCGTTGTACTCAGACTCACTACACAACCTGCTGGCCTGCTCAGTGGCCTTTCTCTCAGAGAACGGGTTTAGCTGCCTCCTGGCACAGAGGCATGGCGGTAGCACGTGGCCGTGGGGGAGGGGAGTTGTTTGTTGTCTGCCATCTGGCCTGTCAGAGCATGCCCTTGTGCAGCTTAGCCCTGGCTGTCCACTGGGTCTGATAGCCTTCCGAGCTGGTGCCCCCACGTCCGGTAGCCCAGGTTACCCAGTGCTGGAGTCCTGTCTCTTCCTCCCTGAATGGTTCTGCTATTCACAGCATCTGTGTGGTCAGCCCAGGTCCTAGGAGCCATCACACCTCCAGCACCCAGCACCCTGGCAATCCTTCAGACTCTTTGGGTTAAATGAAGCAACTGACACAAAGGCTTGAACTAAAGATTTGTTGTTGGTAAGGTTTGGTGTTATGTCTGTAGAGCAAAGTATTCATTAAAATGTTAGATCTCCCTCATCTTAGAGCAAAATTCCAGGAGGATAAAAAGAGATTGAGATTGTTTTGGGATCTTCTAAATTCTTAATTATTCTTTGAACTAAAATGGAAGACGTGTTGATTTCAGGTTATTAAGTATTTCAGAAGTAACTTGGAGATCATATAGTTAGTGTCAGGAGACTGGATCAAAATAAATGACAACAAATGTCATGGTATTTTTTTTTGTTGTTGTTTTATTTTTAACATCTTTATTATAGCTGCAAACTGGCTAGAAGCCATGTGTGTCTGGCTGCAAGGACACAGAGGCCTTTTCCCTGGAGGCCCTGGGTTAGTGTGTCAGACATGTGATGTGTGAATATTCATGATAGCCCCATCATTCCATTCCCAGACCTGCTCCCCAAGGCAGCTGCAGCGGTGAGCTCCTCAGTGTTGGTGCCTGGGTCTTTGGTGACTGGTTACTGTGTCAGAACCAGGAACGAACCCCTAGCTTCCTCTGTGATCGGCAGAGGCTTCAGCTCGCCTTCTTTCCAGCTAAGGGGTTTACTCTGCCTTTTAGTCCTTTCATTTTAACCTCTGCAAGTCCTGTGAGTGTGAGTGTGTCTGCCCTGTGAGTGTGTCTGCACTGTGTCTGTGTCTGTGTCTGCGCTGTGAGTGTGTCTGCACTATAAGTGTGTCTGTGTCTGCACTGTGAGTGTGTCTACACTGTGAGTGTATCTGTACTATAAGTGTGTCTGTGTCTGCCCTGTGAGTGTATCTGCACTGTGAGTGTGTCTGTGTCTGCCCAGTGAGTGTATCTGCACTGTGAGTGTGTCTGTGTCTGCACTGTGTAGCTACACTGTGAGTGTGTCTGCACTGTGAGTGTATCTGCACTGTGAGTGTGTCTACACTGTGAGTGTATCTGCACTGTGAGTGTGTCTACACTGTGAGTGTATCTGCACTGTGAGTGTATCTGCACCGTGAGTGTGTCTGCACTGTGAGTGTGTCTACACTGTGAGTGTGTCTGCACTGTGAGTGTATCTGCAATGTGAGTGTGTCTGCCCTGTGAGTGTATCTGCACTGTGAGTGTGTCTGTGTCTGCACTGTGTAGCTACACTGTGAGTGTGTCTACACTGTGAGTGTGTCTGCACTGTGAGTGTGTCTGCACTGTGAGTGTGTCTACACTGTGAGTGTATCTGCACTGTGAGTGTATCTGCACTGTGAGTGTGTCTACACTGTGAGTGTGTCTGCACTGTGAGTGTATCTGCACTGTGAGTGTATCTGCACTGTGAGTGTGTCTGCACTGTGAGTGTATCTGCAATGTGAGTGTGTCTGCACTGTGAGTGTATCCGCACTGTGAGTGTGTCTACACTGTGAGTGTATCTGCATTGTGTGTCTGCACTGTGAGTGTGTCTGTGTCTGCACTGTGTGTCTGCACTGTGTCTGTGTCTGCACTGTGAGTGTGTCTACACTGTGAGTGTGTCTACCCTGTGAGTGTGTCTGCAGTGTGAGTGTGTCTGCACTGTGAGTGTGTCTGCATAGTGAGTGTGTCTACACTGTGAGTGTGTCTGTGTCTGCACTGTGTTTCTGCACTGTGTCTGTGTCTGCACTGTGAGTGTGTCTGCACTGTGAGTGTGTCTACACTGTGAATGTGTCTGCAGTGTGAGTGTGTCTGCACTGTGAGTGTGTCTGCATAGTGAGTGTGTCTACACTGTGGACTTCTCTTCCCTGGTCTCTACTCAGACTCTTGCTTCCTTTGTCCTCCTGCCTCTGCAGTAGAGACTCTGCCTGTTGGGTGATCCTATCCTGTCACATTGGTTTCATTCTTCATGGTACCATTGTCACCCATGATCACTGTTCTTCATCCTTGGTGAGCATTTTATGCCTTGTGAGTAGGCTGATTCCAAAAGCTAACAAGCAGCAAGCAGGTGGGGACAGGGATGAAAAGGCTGAGTGGGCTGCTCAGCACCCTGGCACCCAAGCCTCTCCCTCCTGCCTCCCAGGAGTCTTGTGAGATGAGATGCATTTGTTTGCTTCTGCATTTTGCATAAACTTTCCATTCCATTAAGAGAAGGTGAAGCAGTGCCTTCCCATTTTCACAGTTCCCAGTCCCCAAGACAGTCTTGTCATACTGCCCTTGCTGGCCTCAAGCTTAGGCTGCCCCTGCCTCAGCCTCTAGAGTGTTGGGATTGTAGAGTGTGTTGTGCACTCTACTCTTTGACTTGCAGTTTAGCTCTTTGGGACACCCTCCTCCAGTCCACAGCTTGCACACCAACCTGTTCCACATGCTTTGTGCCCCACCCCCAGCTGACTTGTTTGCTATCCTCACGCACCAGAGTGCCCTGTCCCTTGTCCTACAGAGTGCTCCTCTGCAAGTCACTTTAAAACATGTGGCCAGGAGATTTGCTGTCTGCTACTTGGCTGTCTGATGATTCTGACTGGTCCCCATTTGGCTGGGGTCATTTTCATTTAGAATCTTGAAGGCCTTCAAAGTTCTCACTGGAGTGTGTAGATCTCTTTAGCTGTGGGCTGATGAACCCCCTACTCCCCGCCATGTAGAGGTCTCAGCTCCTGTTGACTTCTCTGTAGGATTATAGGTTTTACTGTGCCATGGTGAGCTGATGGCTACCCGTGTTCAGGCCTCTCTGTTGCTCCTTTTATTGCTCATTTTGTCCTCTAGTCCTTTTTGTTTGTTTATTTTATATGTATGTGTGTTTAGCCTACATATATGTCAGTGTACCACATGCATAGTTAAAAAAAAGGTTGTAATCTAGCATGCGGGTGCTGGGAACCAGACCTGGGTCCTCTAGGAGTTCAGTCAGTGCTCTTCCCCTCCAAGACATCTCTCCAGCCCTAGTCCTTTCTTTGACATTTTTTATTTAGATAGGAGGATTGAAGGAGGTTAATTTCCAAAAGAATGATCTTTTTTCCCTATGCTTCCCCCCCACCCCACCCCTTTTCAAGTGTCTGGGTTTTCGGAAGAACAATTTTTCTTTGCTCTCTAACATCTGACTGCTCCAGGATTTGTTTGCTTGAGGTCTTACTCTTTCCACTGTAGGCGTCAGTGGAAAAGGAGCTTGAGAGGAAGGCCCTGGGCAGGTTGGGTCTTTAAAACCTAGGGGCTCTGCTGAGGTGGAGCTGGCAGGGCATCCCCAAGGGCTCCCATCCCTCCTGGGGCAGCTCCTCACTAGGTAGCTGTCCACTCTTACGTCCTGCGTGGGGATGGATATGTCCTCTGTCTTCAGCATGCGGAGCCTGGAGATTGGGCTCCCAAGGTTACTGACCAGGTCTGTGCTCTCCCACTTTCTCTGTCCAGAAGACTTGCTGCAATCCTGGTTCTGAAGGCCTGCAGGAGTGAGGTTTGTTTACTTTTTAGAGTGTCTTCCCTATTTTTAAAGAAGCATCTCGTCGTAGGCAGCCGGTGAGAAGCACAGTTTGAATATGAACTGCAGGTAAGGGGTCCCAGCTGTCATGCAAATGAAGGAAGGGCTCAGAAGGCAGCTTTAAGTGGTAAAAGTCAGCAGTCTGGACACAAGGTTGTTTGTTTGTTTGTTTGTTTGTTTGTTTGTTGTTTTTCCATCATCTTTGTAGTAAGGATCTGGAATTTAGTTTTGCCCCTTTCTGCTCAAATGGAGACTCATTGATAAATCTGATTAACCAGCTCTGTAAGCATCAGATCAAATTTTGATATGCTCAGATATTTTTAAAGGGAATTTCTGCCTCCAGTTCTCAAAGCCATGCCATGCCCTGAGTGTTTTCTGAGTCCTCGGTGTGTGTGTCCATCTGTGTTGTATACAGGGGTATATCCCTCCTCTGCGGGGTCAATCAAGTGTCCTCCTTACTGCATCATTCCAGTGTGCCACCACTGTGGGGTATGAGTGCAGCTGAGGAGTCGGCATCAAACCTCACGGGTGCACCTTGACTCAAGAACAGAAGAGAGCTGTCTGTTCATGTTGAGGACACTGGTGTCCTACACCATACTGTGCCAAGAGAGACAGGAGCCAACACTTTGCTCACTAAACACAAGGCACAACTTGAGGCACCTCAGGTACAACCATTACCCACCGTCATCTGTAGCCAAACTATTAAATGGAAAATTCCAGAAACGAACAGTTCATAAGCCTTCACTTACATGGCATTCTGAGTAACAGGATTAATTCTGACCTGCTCTACCCTTCTCTGTCTGACCCGCTGTAAAGCTGAGAAAATCTTTACTCATTTTGCTGCTGTTCCTCAGGCTGCCAAAAGTTTGGCTATGGTGTAGGACTGTGCCTGGGCCAGTCAGAAGAGTCATCCAATGTGGATGTGCACATAGAGACAAGCATGCTGTGGGTCTAGAAGTCTGCTGGGGTTCTTGAAATGTGTCCCTGGAGAATAAGGGGACACACCTTTATTTCACTTCCTCCTCAGATCACTCATGAAGTTGGACAGCATGTGGCTGGATGAGTGGCGGGGACTTAGGGAGGTCTGTATGGGGGTGGGGACTGAAGACACTTTGCTGATTCTAGTGTTTGTTACTCGTGTGGCCACCTGCTTCCAACAGAGTGCTTGAATAAGAAGACGGTCATGTGGGCATGTGGCAATGTTCATGATGAGCTGAAAAGACTCATAATCCTCTCTCCTAGACTTAAACGCAGACTCTCTCTGTGTGCACGGAATTCTCACCCACTTTTCTCCAAAGGCGCCATGTTGCTTTGTGTTCACCTGAGACAGTTCATGGGAATGTAGTTCCACTTTGACCAGCAGGGGACTGGCCTGTCCTTGCCCCGCTGGAAGGCAGGAGAACCGTGGGGAAGATGGTGACCAGGCCTGGCACTCTGCTCATCCGCAGTGGTCCACCTGGTTACATCTCCCTCCCGTCCATCATTTCCAAATTGGCTTCTGGCTTCTTTCTTGGTCACATTTTACCTGTGAGGTTTTGGGATTTTGTTACTTTGTGGAGGAATGCTTTCATGACAGTTCTGTCTTTGCAGTCCCCAGTGACCTGACTGCAGAGGAGCGTCAAGAACTGGAGAACATCCGGCGGAGGAAGCAGGAGCTGCTGGCTGACATCCAGGTTGGAGGGCGCTTGGGAAGCTAATGGAGGAAGGAATGCTTGGGTGTGCGAAGTGCATGTGTTACAGGGTAGGCTTACAGCTGCTGCTTGCCACAGCTCTGGCCAAAGTAGAGATATTAGTGGTCGCTTTTGGTTTCCCAGAAAGTAGAGCCTCAGAACAGCGCTCCCTGCTGCCATTTATCAGAGGTAAAGGGACTCTGAGCTAAGTTTCCCCAGCTGACACACGGAATGCAGCCTCAGGTTTGCTGGTACCTTCTGCAGGCCCTGACTCCACCACCTGTGAGCCGAGGGCCTGGATTATAGCACTAGTTTGTTTTTTCCCTTCTGTTCTTCTGGTCATGGGGTGGAACTATAGCACCTTCACAGCTTCCTGTGAGGCCAGATGCACTGCTGTTTGCAGGGCATGTCCCTAGAGACTAGACTGGACAGCCATGTCTTTCCAAGTTTCCTTCATAACTGGGAAGAAGGAGCCATGCGGTAGGTTGTGTCACTTTGAGCAGTTGGATGTTGCTCTTCTAAAACCTGTGTAAGATTCAAGGCTGCAAAACGTATGGCCCAAACCTCACAGGACAGTGAGAGGACAGGCCTGCTCGCCACTGACGATTAGAACTGTTCCGATGGCGTTTCCTGAGTCTCTGGTCACTGCTGGGGATGAGGAGAGGCTTTTACCCCATGCTCTACATGACCACAGTCACGCCCTTCCAAGCCTGGGTGAAGGAGAAGGCAGTGGCTGGGAGTGAAAAGTCAGCAGATTTAGTGGGGCCTTCCCGTGTCCAGTTAGAACAGCATGAGGCCACAGTATAGGTCCAGCAGCACAGCCTCTGATGTCCCAGACAACCAGACACGTGGGTGGCTGTTAGCTCTGTCACTCTATACTGTAGCAAGACTATATAGCAAGACTATGTTCTGCCAAGATCCCAGACCTCACTGAAGATGGTGTGGGTCACCATGTAGTGGCTGGGAATTGAACTCAGGACCTCTGGAAGAGCAATCTCTGAGCCATCTCTCCAGCTCCCATGACTACACCTTTTTAACGTAGTGCATGTTCCTAAAAAAAGAAAAACCCTTCTTCCCTAGCCCAGGAACTGTGAGCCAAGGAGCCACCTCTCCCTTGCAGGCTCAGTGTCTGGGGGCCTAGTAGGTATCATTGAGTAAAGACATTCTTCTGGGTGACCCGGTAGGTTTGTGCCTGTTTTGTTGTTCTGTTCTCTCTGCTCTGGTGTTAGTGTGGAGGGAGTTGTGTGAAGGGCTTTGGAAGTATGGCTCTGGTCTGCAGCGGTCCTCCTGGTAACCCCTTCTGTTTACAGAGGCTGAAGGAAGAGATAGCAGAGGTTGCTAATGAAATTGAAAGCCTGGGATCCACAGAGGAACGGTGAGTTTGTCCTGCTGCTGGGTAGGCCTCCTGGTCTGGCTCCCAGTGCACCCTCCTTCTCCACACACCCGGGCACAGTCAAGCACAAAGTAGGCTTTCTGCCGCAGAGTCCTAGCAGGCACACAGATAGATGCCTTCCTGTCCTGCCTCTCAGCCCTCACAAGGATCTGACATAGGAAACTTTTTTTTTGAGACAATCTTTCTACGTCTCCCTGGCTGTTGTGAAACTCACTGTGTAGACCAGACTGACCTTGAGCACAGAGATCTGCCTGCCCCTGCCTCCCAAGTGCTGGGATTAGGGTGTGTGCTGCCAGGCTGGGCCATAGGAAAGCTTTTATGTGTAGGGAAGGAGCCGGAAAGTTCAAAGGCACCGGAAAACCTGAAGTCAGTGGTTCAGCCTTGAGACCACGACCTCCTTGGGGGTCAAGAGACTCTTTCACAAGGGTCGTATATCAGATGTCCTGCATATCAGATATTGACAATTCATAACAGTAGCAAAATCACAGTTACGAAGTAGCAACGAAACAGTTTTACAGCTGGAGGTCGCCACAACACGAAGAACTGCATTGAAGGGTCGCAGCGTTAGGAAGCTCGAGGCCACTGTCCCAAGTGCCCATAAGTCCCCGTGGAGATTGTTGTGTCTCTTCTATGATGTCCACTCTGTGTTCACGTCTTAAGTTTCTATTTTACTCTTGCTTAGTGGAAAAGCTTAGTGAGCACCGCTAGTATGATCTCCCGAGGCTGGTGTGCCCACCTATGTCTAGTGTAATGTCAAGTTTATTTGCACCTCCGTATGCTTGAGGGAGAAGACTGTGGAAACCATTACAGTGGAAAATGATAAGACGTCAGTGACCTTGGCTGTAATTCCCAGGCCTTTCCTAACCACCTCCCTCGGTAAACGATCTGCTTTCAGGCCCCTCTCAGTCTGTGTCTGTCTAAGCCTAAGCCTCCCTGTCTGGCTTATAAGGCCTTGATTTGTTAGTTTAAACTTGTATGGGCAATGCCATTAGGGATGGAGGGGCTGCATCCTCACAAGGGCCACTGCCAGCCCTCTGGTTGTCACTTAGATTATAGCTCTCTCATTTTCTATTAACTTTTTTTATACTTTAACATTTTTATGTATATGAGTGCTTTGCTCACAGATATGTCTGTTCACTGCAGGTATGTCTGGAGCACATGCAAGTATGTCTGTGCACTCTGTGTGTCTGGGCACCACATGTGTGTCTATGCACTCTGTGTGTCTGTGCACTCTGTGTGTCTGGGCACCACATGTGTGTCTGGGCACCACATGTGTGTCTGGTGCCCATGGAAGTCAAAAGAGCACATCAGATCCTTTGGAACCAGTTATGGCTGGTGTGGGTGTGGGAATTGCACCAGGTGTCCTTACCGCCGGGCCGTCTCTGCAGCTTCTGACCTTCTGTGTAGATCAGAGGTGGGGTCTCTCGGAGAGTCCATCTAGAGTTATAACTTCTGCGCTTAGGAAAGGTAACAGGCCAGGTGTGCTTGTGCACACCTTTAATTCAGTACTTGAAAGGCAGAGGCAGGTGGATCTCTGTGAGTTTAAGGCCAGCCTGGTCTACAAAATGAGTTCCAGGACAGCCAGGGCTACACAGAGAGACAATAAAATAATGAATGAATGAATGAATGAATGAATGAATGAATGAATGAATGAAAAAAGAAAGAAAAAGAGAACATAAAGAAAAAAGACCAACTTTTGTCAGTGTTTCTGGTGCTTCTGAGCACAAGAGCCATACCTCAGTTATTTATGGTTTAACCCCTGGAGTTTAAAGTGGCATTCCAGAATTGAAGATTCTGAAAGGTGAGCTGTTCTGTGGATTCTGAGCATCTGTGTAGTCAGGGTTTACTCATTCTGGCTTTTCCACAGGTGGGTGGTCATGTGTGTAATCAAAGGCGGGATTCAGCATTCTGTAACAACCCCAAACATTGTGGACGAAGCAAAGACAACATAGTACTATGGAACTTAGGGCTTCCTCAAGGTGACCAGGTGACACAGCTGGTGTGCAAGGGAGACTGCCGAAGTTGGGACAGGAGCTGACCCACAGGCCTGCGTGAGACTGTCTCGGCAGTCACAGACCGAATGCTAGACAGGTAGAGAGAGCCAGGAGCTGACTCATGGAGACGTATGTGGAACTTTACCCAGCACATCCTTTGAGCATGCCCGGCAGCCATAAGCTACAACACTGGATGGTTTGGGGTAGCAGCTGATTCCTGAGGAGCCAGTGAAGTTAGCCAGCCACCCTGTGAGTACCCACAGCCTTCAGAAGCAGCAATTACAGTTGACAGAGATGTGACATGTACTACTGGAGTCTGGGCTCTGGGTTAGGGCTTGCCAGAGACAGGGGGAGCTTCAGTAAGGGACTAAACCAAGGAAAAGACACCGAAGGTCCCTGTGGGCAGTTACGTGCCTTGCCATTGCAGGGCTCCAAGGACTGCACTCTGAGAAGTCGCCCTGCAGTTGTTTGGTTGGTTGGTTGGTTTTTGGTTTTTGAGGGGTTTTTTTTGGTATGTTTTTTTTCTCTCTTTAAGACAGGGTTTCTCTGTGTAGCCCTGGCTGTCCTGGAACTCACTCTATAGAGCAGGCTATCTCAGACTCAGATCTGCCTGCCTCTGCCCCCAGTGCTAGGACTAAAGGTGTGCGCCACTACCTCCCAGCTCACCCGTCAGCCTTTTCTTGTACTTTTTTGGAAATATGGATCAAAGTAGTATTCCTTGACTTGGGGAAAATGTGGTTAGACAGCCTGGGACTCATACCAGTCCTGAACCTCAGTCAGCCTGGCCAAGCATGGTAGGCTCATGTCTATAATCCCAGCATTTGGAGGTGGAAGCAGGAGGATCGTTATGAGTTTCAGGCCAGCCTGACCTACGCAGTGAGTTTTAGCCCAGCCTGAGCTACAGAGTGAACCCATGTCTCAACCTGGGAAAAAAAGAAAAAAGAGGAGGAGCAAGGGACTTTGTACCTTGGGGTCTGGCCAGTGCTGACGGCTCATTGGCCCCTAAAGGCGGCAGCAGCACATGAGTTCTTCCTGAGCAGCTCATTTGCTCGGAGACTAAAGCCCAGCGCGTCCCGGTTCTGCACGTATGAGAGGTCCAGAATTTGGCAGATGTGTACACCAAAGGTAGGTCAAGAGTTAGTTCCCCAGTGGGCTGGAGAGAGGGCTAGCGGTTAAGAGCACTGACTGCTCTTCCAGAGGTCCTGAGTTCCATTCCCAGCCCCGACATGGTGGCTCTCAACCATCTGTAATGGGACCTGATGCCCTCTTCTGGTGTGTCTGAAGGCAATGACAGCATGCTTACATAAAACAAACAAATAAATAAATCTTTTTAAAAAAGAGTTCCCCTGAGTTGAAAGAGGAATGTGGGTGAACAGGAAATGACTGTGGGGAATTTTGTTGGACTGATAAAAGTTTTCTAAAACTAGTTATGGCAATTGGTAAGCTTATTAAAAGCCCTTCAGGTTTACATATAAAATGGGCAGTTCCACAATGTGTAGACAGCAAAGTTTAAGAAGAAATTCTGAGAGGCCACGACTCTAGAGAGAGGAAGCTTCAGCTGAGCCGGGCTGGCCTGTGTGGATGGACCACATCGCTTCCTTACCCTTTAGGCCCGTCTTCCCACACTGTCGGCACCACATACAGGCTGCTCCAGCCTCCCAGATGTCCTGCCGCCAGAGCACTAACGGCCACACTTGTTTTTCAGGAAAAACATGCAGAGGAACAAACAGGTAGCCATGGGCAGAAAGAAATTCAACATGGATCCTAAGAAGGTAAGCAGAAGGAAGAGACAATTGCCAGACTATTACAGTGGGGCAGGGCCGTGGGGACCTCGGTCTAAGCTGCTCTTCTCTGGAGTAAATGTCAGCTCTTGAGTCTGGGGCTCTGGTATCTGACTTGAGTCCCCTGTCCCAGTGTCCGGTGGTGGGTGTGTGCCGACACAGGCGCCAGGGCCCGCACTCATTCTCCAGCCTCTGAGCCAGCATCTCTGCTCTTTCTGACCTTGGTGCAGGGGATCCAGTTCTTAATCGAGAATGGCCTGCTGAAGAACACTTGTGAGGACATTGCCCAGTTCCTGTATAAAGGGGAAGGGCTCAACAAAACAGCCATCGGTGACTACCTTGGGGAGAGGTGAGGCCTTCAAAGCTGGTGGTCAGAACCATGGGAAGAAATAAGCTCCCTGCTCCCTAAGTCATGGGGTGGGGACTGTGGTAGGGCAGCTGGCACCACAGTGGTACTGAGTGGAAGGATTAACCTACTTGTCCAGGGGCATAGAAGCGCCTTGCTTGTTTAGTTAGCAAACAGCCAGGCGGACAGCCTCCTGACTGGATGGCCAGGCTTAGAGGTCTGATGGGCTGGGACTCTGGGGATGCCATCTGCTTGCGATCAGGATGGGTCTTGTTCAGTGTCGGGGTCTGACGTGTGCTTCCTTCTGTCTCTTGTCTGTCCTCTGATAGAGATGAGTTCAGCATCCAGGTCTTGCATGCGTTTGTGGAGCTGCACGAGTTCACCGACCTGAACCTCGTCCAGGCCTTGCGGTGGGTGTTGTCAGCAGGTCCCGTGGGGCAGGAGTATTCCATCCTGTGTGCTATTCCATCCAAGCCTGTCGATGGGGGTTGTTGTGACTGTCATAAAGTATTTTCCAGGGAGGCCATGTACATGCCTGTGTGGGATAGCATTCACTAGGATGGTTTCTTGGTCTTGGGAATGGAGGGGCTGTTAAGACCTTAAATATTGAAATTATTTCTACTCCAGAATAGAAAGCCCTTTCATTTCTTACTCTATAGGTATCCGTGTATTTCATTTAAAAGAAAGAAAGAACGAAAGGAAGGAAGAAAGAAAGGAAGAGAGAGAGAAAGAAAGAGAGAAAGAAAGAAAAGAAAAAAATCAACTATTTTTCCCCCTTGGAGACAGGGTTTCTCTGTGTGGCCCTGACTGTCCTGGAACTTACACTGTAGAGCAGGCTGGGCTTACACTCAGAGCTCTGCCTGCCTCTGTCTCCCAAGTTCTGGGATCACGGGCGAGCTCTACCGCCACACAGCTCAGCTCTAACTCTTTATCAAGCTTGGTTTGTGCCCTTTAGAGACTTTTCCCTGCTCTGGGTATAAATCCTAGGATGACTTTTTGAGCTATGAGTTTTAAGGACACAATATTGCAGCACTAAACCTGTGGCCATGAACAAATGTGACTCACAGGGTTCCATAGTGAATACCCTGGATGGACCTTTCTTTCCCTCAGAGTTCATTTTAAATGATTAACATCCGTCTTACTTTTGTATCATCTTCTAGAGAGAGGCTGTTCTTCTTGGTGTCTCAGTTCAGCTAAGGCCACAGTGGTGGGCAATGGTTACATTTGCTTCTGTTCAGTTTCTGTGACTTCTGTGGACTGGAGCCCCCACTTCCTTCACCCTCTGATATCAAAGCCACACTAGCAGCAGCACAGGTCAAAACAATGCTCCTGTCTTTACCCTCAGGCAGTTCCTGTGGAGCTTCCGGCTCCCTGGAGAGGCCCAGAAGATTGACCGGATGATGGAGGCCTTTGCCCAGCGGTACTGTCAGTGCAATACTGGGGTGTTCCAGTCTACAGGTGAGTGGGGGAGGGAGGGAGAGCTAAGACAAGAGGCCGAGTCCATGCCAAGAACAGTTACTTAATGGTGGGCATAACCTTGAAAGATTCAAAGCATCCAGAAGACCAGCCCTGAGCTACAGTGAACACTTGGTGTGCTTAATGGAGGAGTTCTTGCCTCATGTGATTGCAAGCACTGGGTTCAGAATTATAAAACATGTAACTCTTAAAGATGTCTCAACATTGGGCAGTGATAGCCTTTGATCCCAGCGCTCGAGCAGAGGCAGGCAGATCTCTGAGTTGAAGGTCAGCCTGGTCTACAGAGCAAGTTCCAGGACAGCCAGGGCCACACAGAGAAATCCTGTCTCAAAAGCAAATTTATGAATATAGTTAGCTAGGCTACTTAATCAAGACCTTGCCTTAAAAAGAAAGAAAAATCATGTTCTTATGAAGATATTGGCATGGGAAAATGATAAGATTAACAAAAAGCCACCCACATGTGTGTATATGTGTATACCTGTCCCCTATGTATATATGTCTTTTTTTTTTTTTTTTTTTTTTTTTTCCGTAGCTGGGGACCGAACTCGGGGCCTTGCGCATGCTAGGCAAGCGCTCTACCACTGAGCTAAATCCCCAACCCCCCCTATGTATATATGTATATGTATATACCTATCCCATATATATATACATAGATATATCCCATATATATACATACACACCCATGCATATGCTCAGGTGAGAGTGCATCACAGTGTCTGTAAAGTGATTTTATAGGTACATATATACAGAAGAAATAAAGCAGACCATATTATTACTAAATAGAATTGCATTTAATTTTTTTCCTTTTTTATGCATTGTATTGGTCTGAGGTTTTGTTGTATAGCCTTACCTGGCCCTTTATAGACCAACTGTACTGGAACTCTCAAGAGATCTGCCTTTTGAGTATGGGGGCTAAAGCCAGGCTCCACTGCTCCCAGCCATTTTATTGTTTTCCTATTCTTTTATATCTGAAAAAAAACGAGTGTCCTTAGTGTAGTGATGTGCCTTGTCCCTTTCAGGAACATACTCCTGGGACATATGTACACTTGGCTCGTCCACCCTTCCCGCCAGTGTCTTTACTCCTGGTCCATTGGGGCCTCCTGTCGGGGTAGATGTCCCCTCTGCTCTCACAGCCTGTTCTCCTCCCTAGACACTTGCTATGTCCTGTCCTTTGCAATCATCATGCTGAACACCAGCCTACACAACCCCAATGTCAAAGACAAGCCTACGGTGGAGAGGTTCATCGCCATGAACCGAGGCATCAACGACGGAGGAGACCTGCCCGAGGAGCTGCTGCGGGTGAGCAGGGCGGGAGCCACTCTGTCAGCGGCAAAGCCTGCACTCAGAGCCGGATCCTAAATGTGTGAATTTCACAAAGGCCAGCTGAGAATCAGGATGGGAGGTGGCTTCTAAGTCTGAAACTGAAAACCAAAGGCCGGAGTAGGCTCCAGGCCGAGAGGCTCGAGTAGGCTCCAGGCAGCTATTTCTTTTGTCCTTAGTTATCCACCAGGCATTTCATTTTTGTCCCTGTGAGCTGCTGGGGAGCAGAACGTGCCCATGCTCTTCTCTGGTGTCTGTGCCTTACTCCAGGCTTAGGCCTGTGGACTGAGTAGACAGGGAGAGAGTAAGAGCGACTTCTTGAATCAAACATGCAGTGTCATCTTTTGCCAGAATCTCTATGAGAGCATCAAAAACGAACCCTTTAAAATCCCAGAAGACGACGGCAATGATCTCACTCACACTTTCTTCAATCCAGACCGAGAGGGCTGGCTACTGAAGCTCGGTGAGTCCCCTCCTCCAGCTGGGCCTGCAACAGAGCCTGGGAGGAAAGGCTATGTGCACACAGGCTTGTGGGTGGGAAGGGGGCAGGTCACAGCAGGCCACCTCCAGACTATTCTGGAGGGAGCTGTTGACCAGAAGTCACCACAGAACAGAGAGTCCTGGACATAGACTCTGCCCTTATAAACATTGCCCATATGTACCTGGGCGCTGTGTGACCACCCCCGAATGGATGGTCATACTCTCTGAGGCACTTCCCAGGGACTTGGAGCCTTGGGTGGGTAAGCAGCCATATCCATCTCTCTATTCCCATCCCAGATTTACCCTGGCCCTCCTGCCCACCTAGTACATCATCACTTCCTCTGCATCTGGCTCCCACAGGCAGTGTGCATGGCAAACCTAGAGCCCTTGGCTGCAGCGCAATCCACAGCACTCTTCCTCACGCTCTGGCAGTGGGCCCCTTTGCAGTCCCAATCAACCACATTAATGATTGTGTCATTCCAAAGGCTGAGTGCGTTCCTCTTCCCTCTGCCAGAAGTGAGCCTGTGTTGTTAAGATTTATGGTCATGCCTTGCTAGGAAGGTGACAGAGGAGCCAAATAGAGAAGAAAGCCAGCGGTTCTCAGGCACACCCATGTCCACATCTGACTACTTTATTAATTGTCAGACTTAGAGAGGTCACTGAACCCTCTGCACATGAAAATGTGGAGGCTTTTTGACCACTAGAGAGCATGTTCCAGTGTCCTTCGCCTTGGCCGTGGATGAGCTCAGCCCTATATCAGGAGGGCAGTGCCGTTAGAGACGTGCTCCTCTTCCTTGGTTATGTGACCTGAGATAAGTAGCCCTCCCACTCTTGGCCATTACTGACAACATCCAGTAGAGCTACTGACACACCTCTGTTGCTAACTCCTCCAGGTACCGTAGGGTTGACATTTCCTTTAAAAGGTCCCAAACCTGTATTTATGCATGACGATTCATAAATTCCCTTTAAGAGCGCTTCACTGATCACAGAGCCTCGCAGTGTCTGGACGTGGCCAGTAGCAATCTCTAAGCAGAAGGTCTGAAGAAAAGGCTCCATAACGTTTACCCCACAGTGGCCTCTGCTCCACATTCTTCTTGCCTGACCAGTAGAGTAAATAGGAAATACGCTGGGAAGTTCAAAAGTGTTGAGTGTAGATTTACTTCCCTCCAGGGAAAAGTGTTTCCATGCGAACACTGAGTGTTAGCTCTGACCGCTTAGACACTAAGATCAGAACAGGGACTATCTTGGTTCTTGTACTAGGATGGAATGTAAATTCATGACACATCCTATGGTTATAAAACTCAAAACTTTCGGCTGAATGCAATGATGCACACCCGTGGTCCCAGACACACAGGGGCAGAGCAGGAGAATGCCTTGGGGCCCAAGGAATCGAGGCACCAGCTTGCTGGTAGTGCAAGACCTCACCCCAAAGAATAAGAATTTAACAGTGTGGGACTCGTTCATTGTGAGGTCCTTGCTTCACGTTTCTAACCTCTCAGTAGGGTGTTTCCATGTGGCACACTGAGACCCAGTCGTGTGTCTGTGTGCTGCACAGGGTAGGACTTCATGCCATCTGTAGTCGTCTGTATATGTCCCTGTATGCAGAGAGCCATAAGCATGTGTGTCCCTGTGTACACACATATGTACATGTATATCCATGGGTGTGCACACATTTTGACAAGTGTTGGGTATCTTAAGAAAGGCACTTCTCTCAGAGTGCACATCACCCACTTCGCTTTGGATTGTCAAGAGTCTGGCAAATACTGGCCTTACAAAAACGGATCCGTGACACTGTTAGCCCGTGTGGGGAACACCTCCAATCTTGCCGCACAGCATGGGTGGTCACTTACCCGGTGGCGTTTTCAGGTTGACCTCCCTCTCCAGGCATACATAAATGTGACTGGTATGCTGCACTTTAAGATTAAAAAATCAGGTTTGATTTCTTTGTTTTAATTTTCTTTTCTCCCTCATTTATATGTTTCCATGATTTTGGCTCTCCTTTTCCTTGCCCCAAACTCCAGGAGGTATGTAACCCTGCAACCTGCTCGCTCACTCTGCCCAGGCCACTGTCATTCTGCAGCGTTTCGTTCTTTATTTTGATTTTGTTATTTTTGGTTATTTTGTTTTTTAATTGCTGGTAATAGTGTTAATGCTGCTTCTAACTTACTGTACAGTCCCTAGGGAACTGGCCAGGATCAGGGATTTGGGGCAGTGTTCACAGAGGCAGTGCTGCGGCTGCCAGGCCAGAGCTCCAAGAACTACCTGAGTAGTCAAACAGTGCTAGCCCAGAACCAGCCAAGGAGGCAGAGGACGTTGGCTGCATGCTCCTGGGCATAACTGAATTCAGATGCCATCCATGCATCAGCCTGATCTCTGGGGTGAGGGGCAGAGAGGACGGTTAGGGTCATCTTGTAACTTCCCAAAGTCACGTGCTTCTGACACTGTGGTTGACAATGTTAGGAAAGATTAAACAGTTGACATATGGGGCATTTGCTTTACCATGAAAAAGACAAGTATTGTCTTCTAAACTCACAAGTGGAAATTTTAAAACCTCAAAACCAGAAACCCCTACCTATAGTCCTTTGACTCCATTTCTTGGGTATCAGGAAAGGACTCACAGCCTGAATCCTCTGTCTGTGTCTCCTCTGGTGTAAACTACCCTCTGTTTCAAAGAGTCTCCTCAAAACACAAGTCGGCCTCGGAGTTTTCTGTTGCCGATGTGGGGAAACATTTGGAGGGACCAGAATGCTCCTCAGTCTGTGCCTAAGCATGCAGACCAGAGCGACCCCCGAGAGGACAAGCACAGCACCCCTCAGTGCTGGGACCAGGCGGCTGGACTGCTGGGACAGCATCAGCCCTTCTGTCTAAGGGAGGCCTGAAAAACCTGCGGGGGAGGGGTCCTGTGAGTTCCACAGGGACTGTCCTAGGCGCACATTGATCTGTCTGCTTGTCCCATGTCTGTTTTTCTTTCCACGTGGAAGTGTCCCGTGGGCCCGCAGCAATGCTTTGTGGTAGAGGGCTCTGTGGTGCAGCAGCCGTCCATCTGTCCAGGGGACATAATGAAGCTTTTCCCAGACAGAACTTCAGACAGAACTTCCCAGCTTTGCTTTTTCCCCTCAATCCCTGTCATCTTGTTTCTTTTGGTATCTAACTCACTCCTTCATCATTTCCTGAGTCCATTGTCACCTGGGGTAGTCCTGTGACAGAGTGCATGGGAGGTCAGCATGGGTGGACCGTCCTTGTGCAAGGCCTGGGTGGGGAATGGTCTCCCCGAGAGGAGAGGCTCAGAAGCGGGGAAGGATCCGCTCTAAGACACATTGCCTTCAGATCGAACACGTGCTCACTTGTGCAGCTCCGCCCTGTTATCCACGTGCGTGTAGCATTGCTCCTATGGCTTTCCCATCCACGCCACTTAACCATGAAACTTAGAGTCCCTCACCACCATAGCCACACATGAGCCACAGCACGTGACTGCTTATGGCACACACCCTCTGGGAACCTACATCTCAGTCATGCTGAATCATGGAGTTAACCATGGCTGCTTACATCTACCTCCCCAACCCTCCACGGAGCTCAGACACCAGGCAGAGCTGTAAAATAGAAGTCTAGGCCCTAACCTGTTCTGCTGGGCCTCCTCCTTCACAGTCCAGGGATGAGCCTCAGGCAGATGCTGGCATTGGGAATAGCCTCGTCAAGTTGCCCGGCCCTGCATGGCTGTTAGCAAAAGGGCAGAGGAGTAGGCATGGCAGGTGTGCCACTCCCCTGCCCTCCAGAGACTCAAGAAATGCTGTTCTCCACAGTTAGGGCCTAGCAAAGGGCAAGTGCTAAGGAACAGGGACAGAGTGCGTTTGTGCAACGCCACGGGAAGGCCCTGGGTCATTCTGAGTAGTTCATGTCAAGTCTTCCTCGACCCGAGGTAAGTGGGGAAGATGGGGATCCTGAGCATGGCACAAGTGAGGATTTAGCTTCCTTCAAAGTGGGCCCAGTTAAACATACCCCACCCTCCCTGTACCAATGCAGAACAGCCTTGAGGACCCCACACTCATTACTTCAGTCTTGCTAGCATGGAGGAGGGCTGAGGAAGGCTCCAGCAGCAGCTAGTCACCACCTCCTTGATGCTGGGGTTGCCTCTTGTAAGGGTCACGTGAGTCCACAGTAGGAACGGCTTCCGAGCCCACCTCTTGGACGAGCCAGTGCTTTCCTGGTAAAGGAATCCTGCTTCACCAAGATTCATAGCCACAACTCTGGGACATGACTTTCCGGAGGGACACTAACTGAGAGGCTCCAGTCAGTGTGGGGCTTCACTATAGGCAGGCAGGTGGGTGGTGTGAAGCCAAGGCTTGGCTTTAAAAGGCTCACAGTACCTCACTCTGTATCTCCTCTCCTGCCACTTCCATGGAACCCCTGAGGTGCCCATGCCTCCTGCGTCAGGATGCTGACCCTTCCTTTCTCCTTTCTTGGCCTGTCTCTGTCACAGGCTGTGGCTGGTTTCTCCAGCCTCAGGGACATTTGCTTTGCACCATCGTCACCCTGAGCCTCCTCCCCAGCCCGTGCTCTCATTGCTGTCCAGGACATCTCAGGGTGTCACCCAGACAGGCTTGCTCTGCTCATACCATAGACTTTCACTCTGTGAAAGATGCTTCTGTCTTGGCTGTGTCTTGTCACTGATAGAAATTTTGCCATGGTCTAAATGTTCTCCTGCCCCATCCCACACCCTCCCTGGGAAGAAAGCTGTGTGTATGTGTGTGTGTGTGTGTGTGTGTGTGTGTGTGTATGTGTGTATGTGTGTGTATGTATATATGTTTGTGTGTGTATATGTATGTATTGTATGTGTGTGCATGTGTGTGTGTGTTTGTGTGTGTATGTATGTGTATGTGTGTATGTATGTGTGTTTGTGTGTGTATGTATGTGTGTTTGTGTGTATATGTATGTATTGTATGTGTGTGCGTGTGTGTGTGTGTGTGTGTGTGTGTGTGTGTGTAGCATCACCCACTTGGGTGTCTTTTGTCAAGAGTGTCTCTTTTTTGCTCTCAGGTGGCAGGGTAAAGACTTGGAAGAGGCGCTGGTTCATTCTGACTGACAACTGCCTTTACTACTTTGAATACACCACGGTGAGCATCTGCTGGTCCACTTGGGGCAGGATGGGCCAATTCTCCACTTCCAAACCACTCTACCCAGACACAGCTAGAAGAGGCCCTAGGGAGGCAGTCAGATCTGTTCTTTTACTTCCGTGGGGGTCAGAGAGGAACTAAATCTAGGAGGAGAACACCTGAACACGATGTGGAGGCTGTCAATGTGGAGGCTGTCCTCCAGGAGGCTGCAACCCGGTTCTAGACACAGGAGGCCCAAGTGCCAGAACTGAGAGGGAGCCATGGATACGGAGCTTGTTCAGAGCTGGGCTGGAAACTTGGAACTGGGTCAGTTGCCAAAAACCTAGTGAAGGGGATCATAGCTGTGATTTGGTGAATTCAGGTTTTCTGGGGTCTCAGCAATGCTGAAGGATTTGATTCAGAAGACACAGCCTCAGTGTGAGAGATACAACAGAGGAAGAGGAGTGAGACGGCACAGGAGGGAGCAGGTCATCTCAGGAAATCTGGCGGCTTGGGAAAGTGATGCTTCCTTATACCACGGAAGTTCCGCTGCTGTCTGTTCACTGGGATAAGATCTGGCAGGAGCCTGTCACTTGCAGGTGCCCTTTATAGCTGTAGGAATAAAAAGTACACAGTAAAATCCCTCCAGACTTCCTATGGGAAAGCACCCAGAAAGCCACAGGTTGCTGGTCTCGGGCCATGACTCCACAGTGGTGACATGGCCCTCTGCTGTTCCTGACATCTTCCTGGGCACAGCAAGCACAGAGGTGGTTCTTCTTGTGCATAGTGGACTTGGCTCCAACTGGGTTAGGATAGGCTGGATCTTCACTGAGTAAGTCATTGATTGTTCTGAGGAAGCAGGGCTGAAGGAAGCCTCCTTCATGGTAAAGGTGGAACAATCAACAGGAGGATTGCCATAAGAGTGAGGGCAACCCGGGCTACATAGTGAGTTCCAGGCTAGCTGCCTAGAGTTACAGGTTCAGTTCTCTCATTCGTGCTGATGATGAGCTGCGGACATGACAGCAAACCGTGTCGAGCCTCTTCCCTCTCCCCAGGGCCTCACTCGCCACACAAGCTCTGCAGCTGGCGCTGCTCCTCTGTACCGAGTCTTCCCAGCACTAAGGGACATGGTCAGAAAGAGCCCCTCTGCTCCATCCCCAGGGTGCTGTGGACCAAAGGCTCAGTAGGTTTCTCTCTAGGACCCCCCGCCCCCACCTTCCCAAGCCCTCCTTGTTTTGACTTCATAGGGTTAGGCAGCAAGGAGAGTTGTTCTAGCAAGGGATAGGAAATACTGACACAGAGTAACCCTGGTGAACCTGGGAGGGGTGGCTGAGGGCAGCCAGACAGGAAAAGGCACAGCTGGGCTTGCCACCCTGCTCTCTGCAGTGGAAGGACGTTACGGCTGAGCTGCAGAGTGGCTCTCCTGAAGCCTGTGCTTGAGGTCAGCCCACTCCGCCCTCGGCCTGAAGGAAAAGGCAGGCCGATGTGAGTGGGGGCAGAGCTGTAAGAGGAGGAAAGTCCACTGTGGGTGGGAAGGGTGTGAGGAAGTGAGCGTCTTACTCTCTGTGAGGTGAAGCTTCTGTGAGCCAACAGGTGGAGTCAGCTCCCCCTGGACCTGCTCACCTGAGCTCCCCCAGTTCTCTTATGGCACTACGGAAAAACAAGTCTACAGAGTCAGACACCTGGTCCCCAGAGGTTCCAGGAAGAGAGTGGTAGAGTCACTCAAATAATAACCAGAGTGACCCAGAAGGCAGACCAGGACTTCAGCTCATAAGCGCCAAAGCGGTGTATTTCTGAATCACTTGCTCATTCTTTAGCAAGGCTGTGAGGGTTTAAGGAGTGGGACACATTAACTAATGATGCCCTCACTGCCCGCAGGGAAGGCAGGTGCAACAACATGAGAAGTAGGCTAACAGATGCCAGGACAGGAGACTGTTTCCGTGCTGGAACAGACAATACCTACAAAAGCCAAGTTCGATATATTGGGGGGTGTTGTTCTTAGGATGTAGAAGGTGGGGGTGGGTGCATGCTGACTTTTTTCACTTAAACCTGGGGCAGGAGTGCTGAGCTCCGCAGGCCAAGCATGCGGACGTAAGGGCCAGTGCTGAAGTGTGCAGAGATGGGAGGAGTGACCAGGCAGGGTACGCTGAGCTGTGCAACCAGAACAAGACTTCCAAAACGTGGGCTTCTGCTGAGGCTGCTGCCAGCCACAGGGCTGGCAGGACCAGTGCAGAAATGCTCTTCAACAGACTCATGAGAGACACGAACAGCTGGAACTCAGGTACACCTAACTGTAGAGGACGCTAAAACATCCCACGTACGGAAACAGTAGGCACAGCGGGGACATGAACTGTGCCAAGACCAGGAATGGATTCACTCCATGCTGAGTAGCTGGACCCTGTGGCTGCAGTGCAGGCTGGGAGCATTAGGAACTTAGAAAGTGTCAAGAAGTCAGTGACACAGGAACCAGGCAGTAGGAGGAGTACTGATCTTTCAAACTGCGGAAGCTGAACCACATGATACAAAATGGCTGAACGCTGCAAGTCTAATAAGGCTGCTTTAAAAATGGGCTTGTGGGCTGGATATACTTACCTTGAAGTTCCACATTTTTTCATTTTCTGCCTCATTTTTTCTTTCTTTTTTTTTGAATATTTATTTATTTTTGTTTGTTTGTTTTTTGTTTGTTTGTTTGTTTATTTTGAGACGGAGTTTCTCTGTGTAGCCCTGGCTGTCCTGGAACTTGCTCTGTAGACCAGGCTGACCTCTAACTCAGAGATCCATTGTTTCTGCCTCCCAAGTGCTGGCATTAATGGCATGTGGCATCACAGCCAGCTTCAGTTCTTTTCTTAATAGGACATCCTTTATGAAAATACTACATGAACTAGCCGGTCCTCCCAGAACTTCCCTGTCTCGGCACCACACGCACTCCATCTCCTGTCCATGCAGTCATCATTTGTCATCTGATTTGCAGTGGTTTTAAACTTTTCCTTGATTCTTTTCTGCAGTATTTTAAGTTCTTTATAATGAGCAAGTCATATTTTTGCAAAGATAGCGGTATTTGCTTTAAGAAATCATATAGGCCCAGGTTGGGGACTTAGCTCAGTGGTAGAGCACTTGCTAGGCCCTGGGTTCAGTCCTCAGCTCCAGGAAAAAAAAAAAAAAAAGACAAGAAATCATATAGGCCTCAGGCATCAGTACCGGCTACTTCTGTCCTTGTGGAGAATACAGATAATTTAGGAGCGTATAAAGTTGGTATAGAATTATTTGCTTATTTTTAATTTTGGTGCTAGGGACAGGACCCAGCTCCTCTGACCGAGCTACACTTTGAGCCCCTGGAAATCACATAAGATGCAGAATGAGGGTCCTGCACAGCAACCCCGTTTCATACCTTGGACTTGAATTATAGCCAGGAAGATGACTTCCAGTTGTTGGGAACCACAGTTCTCAGTGCTCTGTGGCCTCTGTGGGATGTGCATAGTGAGTGTCCTGGCTCACTTCAGCCACTACCAGCCTGCAGAACCCCTGGGGGAGACCAGCAGAGGGCCCAGTGGTCTCCCTGGCTGTCACAAGGCCCTTCATAGCTGGTCCTCACTCCTGCGCAGAATATGGCATAAGCCCTTTGCTTTATGGCTGCACATCCGGAACACGGGTCATGTACCACGCACATGTAGTTCATTACCTCAGTCCCTGCAGGCGAGAGAGTAAAGAAGCCATGGCTTCACACGAGGGTCTGCATTAGGATAACTTGACTCAACCCACTTCAACATCAGCATCCTTAAGAGGTTCAGGCACCATGTAGCCTGGAAATGAGAGTAGAGAGGAAAGAAAGGAGTGGGGAAGTGGGCCGGGAATTATTGAGGAAGCCAGGTGGCCACCTTCCCTACAGCAGCCTGGGGCTCCCCCTCCAGATAGGGGGAGTACTGTGAGTCCCTGGACCAAAGGATCCTCTTAGCACTGTTCAGGGTGGGGCCTGTGTGTGCATAGAAGGATTTGGGGAACTCTGGGTAAATGCATTATCTTCCCTCCTGTAATTGCCATTGTGAGTGGCTGATGCCCCAGATAGGGCTGCAAGGATCTCAGGCAGACTGGGTGGTCAGTGTGAGAAGAGCCTGGTGAGGAGTGAGCCTGCAACCCACAGCGTTCACAGCTTAGCCCCCCACTCTGCAAGTGACACAGTTGGCTAAGAAGGCTCTGACTGAGAGCAGCTGGAGGCTAAAGCCGCTCGCAGGCGGGGAAGGACTGCTTGCTAGTGCTCTCCAAGAGTGGCCCACTGCAGTTGGGAGTCAGGAACAGGGACAGTGAACCCACGAGCAGATACACAGACATGCTCTTGAAAAGAAACACAGTAGGAAGACTGGAAAGAAACAGCGGTTTCCCAGAAAGAGTACAAGGACACAGGAAATGACTCCGGACAGAGCTAGTCCAAGAGGCCCCAAGTGCCCCAGAGGATGACAGCCGTGAGATGCTGACCATCCCCAAGTGGAAAACGTGCTTCCAGCCTTACCCTGTATAATGGCTGCAAAGAGATCCTCACCAAGACCATGTCCTTCCTGAGTCTCAGTACCTGCAGGAAGGACAAAGAGAAAGCTTCAGCCAGCAGGAAAACTTAGTGTGAAAAAGCTCTGAAAACTGGAGGGGCCATGTGGCCACGTGCCACAGTAGGGGGGTTCTCTCCCACGCACTTAGACCTCGCCAAGCTCCCAACCAGGAGAGGTCTTCTGGACCAGGGTGGATTTCAACAGGGTCCTCTGCCTTTTGTGCCCTCCCTCAGAATGATGTGGAGACTGGGCCTCAGGCAGTGCAGTAGTGGAGAGCTACAAACTCAGGGACAATGTGTCCCCAGGTTTGACTCCCTCCCACACCCCACCAGCCTCTGGGAGGACTTTGCCTGGAAGTTAAGATTAGGAGACTCAATGTGAGTTACCCTAAGGAAGGAGCCCTTGAGCAGTGCTTTCCTGCTAAGCTCTGCCCGGCAGCTCCACCCGACAGTTACCTAGCAACAGCCAGGGTCGCCTGGCTTGCTGTACAGGGAACTGGTTGGCTTCCCTCCGCTCTGATTCTGACTCTTTTCTGACTCTGACCCCCTTCTCCCTCTCTCCCCTTTTTCTTCTCTCCAAGTGTTCCTGGCCAGCCCCCCCCCCATTCTTCACTGTCTTTTCTCTTTCTCTGCCTCGACTCCCCTTGTCAACTCCCCTTCCCATGCCCCAGATAAACTCTATTGTATATTATACCTCATATGGCTGGGACCTTGGGGGAGGGGTGCCTCAGCAATGGCCCACGGAGGTCGCCCCTCCCACCACACCATACCACGCTCTATAGAACATATCATGGGCGTTATAAAGCACATCAGTGCTATTGTGATAGAAACGTAAGTAATAGATGTGACACAAACCACCCAGTTAGAAGGTGGGCTTGGGGATGGGGGCAGGAGAGCAAAGGTGGGGTAGGTTACCTGTGTGGACAGAGCCTGAGGAGTAGACCAGTGCTGATGAGAGCCCAGCATTTCTTAGCTCAGTTACCTTGAGATGAGGCAGGGAAAGCTGTGTCTCCTGTAGGTAACCTCTCATACTGGAAGCTCAGAGGAGCAGCTCAGATCAGGTGTCCTTAAATGCTTGGCAGGAAGAGGCTAACCTCCCAGAGGGTTTGGAGGAATGTCTGAAAGACATATTTGTTTGTTTTTGTTTTATATGGTTATAGAACTGAATTTGATTGGCTGGTTGGTTGGTGGGGTTGTTATTGACATACTGTGCGTGTGTAACTCTAGTCAGTGTGCTTGAGAAACCACAGGCTTTGGCCAATGTTAGCCGACTGGTAGGGGTAGGAGTCTGCCCATGGTGAGGGCCTTGGCTGATGAGGCAGAGGGAAGGTGAGACCTGTCTGTCTGGACCTGAGCTCCAGCACTAATATGGATCTTGGAGCAGCTGCCCAAAAGACAATGCTTCTCTAAGGTCACACATTTGGGTGATGGCCGTGAGCAGGAGGCAATTTGAAATTCAGCTGGAGTCCCTCCATTGGGCATGGGCAGGAGTATGGAGACCTAGGCTGGGAAAGGCTCCCAGGAGTTAGTGGCACAAAACCAAGAGGAGGAAAAGGAAAACCAGACAGACAGGAGGAGGGGGAAGGCCCTTTCTTAGGGAAAATAGGCTGACATGTTTCCTGCTTGAGTCCCCATGGGTCAGGTACACTTTGATGGCACCTGCTGAGCCCTCTGGCCTTTTTTTTTTTTTTTTTTTTTTTTTTTTTTTCCCCAGGGCTGGGGACCGAACCCAGGACCTTGCGCTTCCTAGGCAAGCGCTCTACCACTGAGCCAAATCCCCAACCCCCCCTCTGGCCTTTTTATCTGTAAAAGGCTACACCACACACTCCTGACCCCTTGCCCTATTGTAGAACCCAAGCATGGCCAACCTGGGAGCTTGAGGGCTGAGAGGGAGGAGTCAGGATGGACCTAGGGAGGGAAAGGAGGTGTTTGCTCCATGGAGAGTGAAGCCTTTCTCCCTGCACCTGTCCAGGACAAAGAGCCCCGCGGGATCATCCCCCTGGAGAACCTGAGTATCCGAGAGGTGGAAGACTCCAAGAAGCCGGTGAGTGTCCTGCTTGTGCCCAGGGTGGGGAGCACTAGAACCTGAGAACCAAAGCTGACCCTCCCCCTCCCCTGTTCTGATTGTCCTTCCTTTGCAAGTCCTCTGCTCTGCTTCCTGTCACATGCTGACTTTGAACCAAGACCTGGGAACTGTCTCACAGCTGTGAGCACCCATAGCCTGGTGCCAGTTTTATAATCTGATGCACTATATGGCTTGGGAGCAACTCACCTGCAGCTCAGTGCGCGCTCCTGTCTGTCAGGAGCGGAGCCAGCCGGTGCCAGGCCAGCATCTCAGCCAGCAGGCCTGAAAACACACTTGACGTCCTGGCACGTCCTATTCCACGCTTCTTTTTCCATAGGAAGGAACTGTGTCTATGCACTTGTGTGTGCATGCGGTCACTCCTCAGGAACTAAGTCTCAGGCTGGGGAGGTGGGTTGATGGGAAATCATGAGACAAGAGCTGGAAGGTCACATCCCCAGAGAAACTAGGTGTGATCATGTGTGTCTGTGGTCCCAGCACTCCCACAGTGAGGTGGGAGATGGAGAAAAGAGAATTTCCGGAAGCCACAGACTTGCTAACCTAGTGTGTGCAGTAGGAAAACAACACGGAGGCCCCTCTGTATCAAACAAGGTAGAAGACAAGGGCTGACACTGGAGCTGGGCCTCTGTGTCCCATGCCCACGTGGCATGCCGCATTCACATTTACAAGTGCTCGGGCAAGCACACACATACATGCACACATACACACACACACACACACACACACACACACGCACACACACACACACACACACACCAGGGTGCCTTATTGGGAACTGGGTTTTTCTGATGGACTGGCTGGCCAGCCCCAGCGTCCCAACAGTCCCCCAGCTTCTCCTCCCATTGTTGGCATTGCAAGTCTGTGTGTATGCCACCACACCTGACTTGCTGTTGTTTTTTAAGTTTTATTTATTTTATCTATATGAGTACACTGTAGCTGTCTTCAGACACACCAGAAGAGGGCACATTACAGATGGTTGTGAGCCACCATGTGTTTGCTGGGAATTGAACTCATGACCTCTGGAAGAGCAGTCGGGTGCTCCTAACCATTGAGCCATCTCTCCAGCCCGCTATTTTTTATTTATTTTTACTTATATGTTTATTTGTTTATTTTTGGTTTTCAAGACAGGGTTTCTCTATGTGTCCCTGGCTATCCTGGAATGGGGTTTGTAGACCACGCTGGCCTTGAACTGAGATCCACCTGCCTCTGCCTCTTGAGTGCCAGGATGAAAGTGTGCAGCACCACACTTGGTCCATGCCTGGCTTTGTAAATGCAGGATCAAACTCAGCTCCTCACTCTTCTGAAGCAGGCACTTTACTAGCTGCCTTATATTCTCGCCCTCAGAAGTACATATTCTGAAGGTGTTCTCTGACACCTGTTTCTTGAGAGTAAAAGTAAAGAGTCTTTGGAAATAAATAACACTTTCCTGGGTCAGCAGCCTTCTAAACTCTGACTGCCACTTTGTCGTTTTCTTCTCAGAACTGCTTTGAGCTTTATATCCCTGACAATAAAGACCAGGTGATTAAGGCCTGCAAGACAGAGGCTGACGGACGAGTGGTGGAAGGGAACCACACTGTGTACCGCATCTCGGCCCCCACTCCTGAGGAGAAGGAAGACTGGATCAAGTGCATCAAGTAGGTGGCTCCCTCATAGGCGAGCTGTTCATGAGTCCTCCCCTGTACTTCCTGTCCCACCAACTCTGAAAGTCTTCAGGGAGGTTCCCAGCTTGCTTCCCAGCAGGCCTTTGGATTCCTGCCTGTTGGAGAATTAGTAAGGCCTGTCTCCAGCCTAGGTACTCAGACAGTTCAGAGACCCAGGTGGGGATAAGTGTGTGAAGAGTCCTTGGCTTTATTAGACCTTTCCATCCAGTGGGCCCGTCCTCGGGACAGCTGCAGATACAGAAACTGAGGCCCATAGGTTCTGAGAGTTGTAGAAGGTCCTTGCATTGATGTAAGGTCGTGAAGCAGAGCCCCAGCCCGTCACCCTGTGATGTGAGAACACAGATGGTCTGAATGAAGGGAGCGGCTTGAAGTCCACCTTTAATCGCAGTCCACGGAGTGAGGCTTACTTCAGGGACAGTGTGGCCTGACTGGAAATAGGTTTTGCAAAGCCCACTGGCAGATTCATCAGCTTTGTCCCCTAGGAGTCACATGAAGCCTGGGCTGACAGGCAGTCTTCCTCCTGTCCCAGGAGGATAGCCATTGAGCACTCTGGCTTTCTACCTTCTTGGCAAGTATTTCCCCCAGTAATATATACTTAACCACAGTCCTGGGTACTGTGGCTGTCGGGAAACATGCAGGTACTTTCCTTAGAAAGTTTTCCTTGGTGGGCTGGAGAGATGGCTCAGAGGTTAAGAGCACTGACTGCTCTTCCTGAGGTCCTGAGTTCAATTCCCAGCAACCACATGGTGGCTCACAACCATCTGTATGGGAACCAATGCCCTCTTCTGCTGTGTCTGAAGATAGCTACAGTGTACTCACATATAATAAAATAAATATTCTAAAAAAAAAGTTTCCTTGGGGTTGGGGATTTAGCTCAGTGGTAGAGCGCTTGCCTAGCAAGCGCAAGGCCCTGGGTTTGGTCCCCAGCTCCGGAAAAAAAAAGAAAGAAAAAAGAATTCGGGCTTCCTATATTCTCTTGAAGCTTCACCTCAGTCTCACAGTTAAGTTTTCCTTGTTGTCCGGGCTTCAGTGACCTGGGAAGTGAGGAAGACGTGCAGACCATCAGGTCACAGGCTGTCTGTGTTCTCAGACATCGTCTGACTGAGTGTCGCGGACCTACCTCACTCTAACCAGTTAGTACTTTGGCTAAGATTAGGCAACAGTGAGTGGGTCGGTGCCCGGCTCTGTAAAGATGGTGATCAGAGTTCCTAGAGAAGGAAGCAGGCGGGTGGGGGTGGGGTGGGGCAAGGACTGGGGTCACCAGTGGAGTCTTGCTGTCTTTGAGGCGTGTTGCCCTCCTCTGTAATTCCAAACTGCAAGAGCTGCTCTGAGGACTGAGGCGGAGAGCTGAGGCTGATGGCTCAAGCACACTGCCTTCAGGTAGATCTCGTCCCCAAGTGACAGCCATTGTTCAATCCTAGTCCACAGATCGGGACCAGGCTGCCTCCTTGCTACAAGTCACACACAAGGAGGCTCAGCACAGCCAGTCCTCTGAGCATTGGCTGTGTGTCTGGGAAAGACCTGAGGCTTGGGAGCACAGGGCACCCTGCATTCCTGTGCCCTGCATGTCAGTCGTTGG
Source organism: Rattus rattus (assembly GCF_011064425.1). Lineage (NCBI taxonomy): Eukaryota > Metazoa > Chordata > Mammalia > Rodentia > Muridae > Rattus > Rattus rattus. The sequence goes on from NC_046162.1 coordinate 65,883,974, forward strand.
GAGTTCATTTTTGCCGGTGGTCTAGTGTGAGAGTTGGAACTGTTGTCTCAGTCCAGTAGCCGTCTGACACTGACTCCCAGGGCTGCCCTGGTTTATATCACATTCTTCATGGCCGCAGGCTGCCCTGTGTGGACTGCTGTTTTCCCATGAGAACACACACGGTTTCTGTTAGTGGAATAGGCTTTGGCAGAGGCTCTTTCCCCTCAATGCTCTTTCAAAAAAATTTTGACTGGTTTTATACATTTTAAGTCTCATAAGTGTTTGCTGCTACAGTCAGAAAAGTGGAGAGTTCTTTAAAGTCCTGTGGAACCTTTGGATGATAGGTCTCTATGATGATGGAAGACCTCTATGGTGATGCTAGGTCTCTTTGGTGAATGCTGGGCCTCTATGGTGGATGCTGGGCCTCTATGGTGGATGCTAGGATGCCTTCTGGGGCTGCCAAGCTTTTCTGACAGCACCCCATGACTATCCCACTGCCAACATATTCTTGATGCTTCCCTGGGAGCTCTGGCTCAGCGTCTGTGGAGGATGTGCAAATGCTAGAAACCCTGTAGCATAGTCTCTGTATGCCCATCCCAGCAGAGTAGCCCAGAAGATGGTAAGCCACACTCCAAAGATGAGGAACTGAGACACAGCCAGGCTAAGAACATGGAGTAGTAGGTGAGGTTTCGACCTATATGGTGACTCAGGAGGATACTGTGCTCACCATGGATATGATACCTTTACAGTACTTCTGGTTGAGATGAGGAGGGGTAGAACAAGAGAGCATTGGGGGAAATATATTTCAGGGTTTTGTAGAAGGCCAAGACATACCTTTCTCTTAGCAGCTGCTCTTTCTAGAGGTTCCCAACAGCCTAATGACATTAGGCTGACATTGCATGTGTCCATCTCGACACTGGATCCAACAGAGTCCAGGCTGCAAGCAGTCACTTGGTAGGCCAGGGATGCCCACTGTCAGCCATGGGGAGACTGTGCCCAATGGGTGTAGAGAGGTTTCCCAGCTCCAAAAGGCTTAGCCGCAGTTAACAGGGCGTGGCATATTTTCATGTGGGCACCATGGGTGCTGCTGCACAAGGACAAGCAGCCAGAAAGGGCTCACCCCAGAGCCAAGGTAGAATTACCTACCCTGAGAATGTATGACTGCCTACCCTGAGAATGAATGACTGCCTAGCCTTGTTCCTCTGGAGACCGAGTCCTTGTGGTGGTGAGACTCAGTTAGCTCAGAAGAGCTGAGGCAGGGGCAGGGACTGCAACTACAGTTCAGATACCACCCCACCCCCAATACATACAGACACACAGACAGACAGAGACAGAGAGAGGGGAGGTGTGGAGACAGAGGGTGAGGGAGGGAGGGAGAGAGACAGAACGCCAGGCTCCAGGTCACTGGTGGCCCATAACCATCACACAGATTCTGCTTCCTAGAAGACCAAGTGGCAGCTCTGTGGCCTTACCCACTGCCACTGTCTAGTGCAGGTCAGGTGTGCAGGTCACGTGCACCTCCCTCACTGCGCTGGAGAGGCAGCATGGCTAGAGCCCTTTTGCACTGGGCCCCAGCAACAGCCGTCATGCACATGGAGCTGGTGCACATCAGCTCCCAGAAGTCCCTCTGCAGTCCATGGCAGCCTCTTGAACACCATGTGTGGAGTGACCTGTAGCATGCGTTAAGCACAGCACCAGGGCTGCAGAGCACTGGTTGGGGAAATCAAATTCCCACACTTGGGACTCAGCTGAGGAACGTAAGATGGTTCAACTCTCAAATGTTAAGTCCTGTTAGTGGGAAGAAGGCACAAACTCCACAGTTACTTTGTTGCGTGTCCCCACATGTCACCTTAAGCTGTCCTGTGGACAGAGTGAGGGTGGGTGATCCTGGTGAGAGCGGCAGCTGACCTGCCTCACGCCTGTTCTTCCTTCTCTGTACTCCAGAGCCGCCATCAGCAGAGACCCGTTCTACGAAATGCTTGCAGCACGGAAAAAGAAGGTCTCCTCCACAAAGAGGCACTGAGGGTGCGCCAGGGCACGGCCAGCCCGTGAAGCTGTGGCCCCTTCTCCTGCCTCCCCTGAGGGCGCTATGGAGCCCAGCAGAGGAGAGCAGAGGGCTTCTCTGCCAGCTCCTGCCCACTCCGCTCCTAGAGACTTGCTTCAGCTTTTGCAGTTTTCTAAGTGGGAGACGGGTGGGTGGGCGGAGAGGGCTCAGCTGGAGACGCTGCCCCACTCATGGGCTCTGGAGCTGCTCAGAACCAGCGCTGCTTCACCGCCTCAGCTCAGCAGGGCTGAGGGCACCGCAGGGAGCTCGCTCTTTACCTCTAAGTGTTCCTGGCCCAGGGCCTTCACCTCTGCTCCATGAATGCCTGTGAGGATGTACTCTCATGTACTGAGGAGAGAGGAGGAAAGGAAGAGAAGCCACACACTATAAAGATTTATTTTTGTTTTTTAAAGCAAAAGTGAACGTAGCACTGTTCTCTGCCCTCCTGTGCCCTGCTTAGGGAGCTTCCCCTAAAAAGGGGGCTCTGGGGCTGCGGGCACCCCAGGGGCTGCTGCCTCATGACTGTGTGGGCAAGAGGGGCAGAAGCAGGATTGCTGGCAGGGCCCAGCAGACACGGGAGGCCTCAGGGCCCCAGCAGGGCAGCAGGCAGGCAGTCTGGGCAGCTCCCACTCAGTGCCTGTGGGACAGGGTGAAGGTGGTTAGCGCCTTGCCCGGCCCTCAGTACCCAGGCCCACTGCTCTTTAGAATGGAAAGTCTTCATTTTCCTAATAACCAAAACTGTGAGGAGCTCACCCATGGTGCTGGGTGGCGACTGTTTCATAGCTGGTTTTTCTTTCTCCTCCCCAAGAGCTCCACTCCTCGTTCTAGAGGAAGGAGCAGGTCTTACCTGATCCCCTTGGGGCTTCAGCCTTTTCTGCCTCAAAAGCTGCCCCAACTGGACTATTCTGGTGCACTCTGTGGTAGCCTCCAGGAGCAGGGGCCTTGCTCAGTAGGTTGCAGTGCAGTCAGGCAAGGGTAAGGTGGCCTTTTTGTCCCCTGCCCTCTATGGCATGGCATACCACAGCACACACATGAGTGAGCCCTGGCCTCCTAACTCAGTGTGAAGGGAGCCATGAAACGCAGCATCTCCTGCCGTTCTCTCAGGGACTCTCAAGGGCAGCTCCTGTTCCTTGGCCAGGGCTAGCATGCCAGTCTAGGCAGAGCAGGTGGCAGGTGATGTCTTGGCACACTCCTCCACGTGGCCAAGGCCTTGGTGGCAGAACGCTGCCTCCAGGCAGGTGGAGGAGCCATGGGTCCCCACTGGGCTGTGTGAGCTCAGCCTCTGATCTCAGAAGGAGGTCAGCATCTCTGGAAATAGCTTTGCAGAGAAGGGTGGGGGTGGGGTGGCACTTGGTCCCTCCTGTGGATCCAGCAGGATCCGGCCTCGAGTGGCTTTAGGTGCTCGATGCTCAGTGTGTGAAGGTGACAGTGACTGCTGAGGTCCAGGCTGGAAACCTGAGCCTCCTGCCACAGAACCAGTCAATGCCTGCCCAGGCTGTGTGGGGAGTCAGGCCAGTGCCAGAGCCCCTCCTGCACACGAGTTCTCACAGGTGTGTCCCAGGCAGGCCCACTCGGCTCAGTGTCAGTCTATTTATCAGAGGTGTACATAATCCACACATAGTTTTTCTCCTTTTAGATTATTTTGTATTTGTTAAAAAAAAGATTTGTCAAAATACAAAGAAATGACTGAAACTTGTTGACAGGGTTTTTAAAAAATATTATTATTATTATTATTGTTGTTGTTTCGTTTTTGCCTTGTAAACTAGCTCCAAGGAACTGCAGCAAATAAACTCCAAATCTGCCCAAACCACTTCACGGTCCGCTCTGCTGTGGGTCAGGCCTGGGGTTGGGGACCGGTATATCCCTGCGGCATGGGTGTGGCCATCCTCAGTGGGGTGGGATTCAAACCAGGAGCTGGGGAGGGGCCGTTTTCTGCTGTGGATGGCATAACAAGGCAGGAAGGGGCTTAACCTTTGCCTCTCTTCCTGAGGAAGAAACTCAGCTCGAGGAGCAGAGAGGGCAGCACGGCACTGCTCCTCCTCGTGAGGCAGCTGAGCAGGACAGGAAACAAGAGTTGCTGAGTGCGTGGTTAATGGGTCGGAGGTTGGCCTCTGTGCTCTTCTTTTCTTTCTCTTTTCCTTGTTGACTCTTGGAGACAGGGTCTCGGGTCTCTCCGGCTGGTCTTAAAGTTCCTGGTGCAGCAGGGCATGGCCCTGAACTTCTGATGTGCTTCCACCTCTCTCTAGTGCCGGGATTGCATGTATGGACCATGCCCTGTTTATGGGATTGCCCCCTAGGCTTCCTGCTTGTGAGGTCATCATCTCAGTACATCGGCGATGAGCGACACAAGACAGGAGACCAAGGAGACAGCTTAGGGGCAGGAGGGGCGGCCCAGTGCTTCCCTCACTGGGTGCTCTTTCAGAGGACCTGGGTTAGATTCCCAACACCCACACTGTGGCTCACAACCACGTCACCCCAGTCCCAGATGACTCAGCAGCCTCCTCTGGCCTTCATGGGCACTGCACAGACATGTGGTGCACAGACACACATGTAGACAAAGTATCATACACACAAAATAAAATTCTTAAAAAAGAAAACAATTCCATTTATTGCCAGAAAGAATAGAGTGCTTAAGTGTTTTCAAAGCGTGAGGCATACATATAATTATAAAATTATATCATTGAAAGGCACCAAAGAAGACCTAACCAAAAACCTCATGTTCGGAGAGCAAGATTTAATAGTGAGATGATACAGCCAGGGGTGGTGGCGCACACCTTAAATCCCAGTGCTAGGGAGGCAGAAGCAGTCTGATCTCTTGAGTTCCAGGCTAGCCTGGTCTACATGTCGAGTTCCAGGACAGCCAGGGCTAGGTTACTTGTTGAGGAAAGAAGGTTGCCCACAACTTAAAGAGTGCATTCCCTACCCCGTGGTAATTAATGTTTACAATTATGAGCTACTACTGTGGCTCAGCGATTATCCCTCTAAACCTCCGGTTGAAACTGGATGGCCTGCCATTGGTCTTTAAAGGTAGGCTCAGTGACGGAGTTTAATGTCTGTTGGGTGAGAAGTAGGCTTTGCTCTTCTCTTGCCTGCCTGTTCTCTGGTGTTTCTTAACCTGGTTCTAAGGTTTGCTTTAAAGCATTCCTGGAACGCATAAGGCGATTTTGAAAGGTTCCAGAGTCTCTGAGAGGCGAGACCTTGAGGAAGTAGGCCACGGAGGGCATGGTGTTTGAGAGTGTCCTGTCTTCTCTGCCTCCTGTGTGCTGTGAGGCGAGCGGCCTCCACCACACGGTCCTGCAGTCCTGATGCTCCACCTTACTGTCTCAGGATCATTAGATCCGAGAACCGTGGATGAAACCTCTGAGGCCATTTTCCAGGTTCCAGCTCACACCCGGGGAGAGCTAACAGCCTGCTCAGCTCCATGCTCAGTAGACAGACCACTGAGCTCCGACTTCCATCAGGGCCGACAGTGGGAAGATCAAAGGTGGCGTGCACTTAGTGTCAGAACACGTGTCCTGACAGGATCAGCCCCAGCAGGGACACTGTTCGTGTCTCCTCTAATCCAGGTCTCGGCATCTCGTTCCTTGACATTTGGCGACATTTACTTACCTCCTCGTGGTTTAAATGTCTGTACATATTTGATCAAAGCGAACCGGCTGGTGTGTTCCACTTGGCTCTCGCCGTTTACGCGGCTGCATCTCGTTCCTAAGCATGAAGTCGGGATTGTGTGCAGGACCCCCATCTCTCCGATGATCACCTCAGCTCTGGGCTCCTGCCGTCTGTTGCTCCCTTAGACGGGCTCCTTGGTCTGAGCTGAGTCACAGTGCTGGATCTCCTGCTGCAGTGGGTCGCACATGCTCTGTCCCGGGGCTCTTCTTAAAGTGGTCGCATTGGAGTTGCTCCCGCTACCCCTTACCTACCCTTTCATTCACTCACCAATTCATTCAACAAACACCGCCTGAGGTCTTCTAAACTAGGAAGCTGAGTACTACTTCCGGAAGGTTGTTTACTGCCGCTCCGCCTGAGGCTCCCCTGTGGCAGAAATAGAGTAACTTCAGGATAGGACAGCAACTGTGCTGGGTGCAGGGCAGGGACCACAAGACCGTACAATGTAGGGCAGCGGTGTCAGGCAAATGTGCTCGGGGCTCCTAACACACCCCCTCCTGAGCAATAAATTGATCACTGGTGCCTGCCACAGAACATCCCGGAGGAGTAGACTGTGGACAGAGCAAACAGCCAAGTTTCTTTTCAGTGTTATTCACAGGCTGAGACGAAGCTTTGGGAAGGTAGGTGGCACAGGCTATCCCCACTAACCCTTGTGCTGTGCTGGCCACAGGAAGTGACCTCATCACTGTTGGCCAGGGTTGTGCCCTGTGTCTGGAGCCCCTCCTAAGCCCCAGCCTTTCAGCCAGGCTGACCTTGAACTGTGTGCCCCCGCCTGGCTTGTTTGCCAGCTTTGAGCCTTTTTCCACAGCACTGTGAATGTGACCCTGAGCTCTCTGGGCCCAGTGGAAGGTAAATGCAAAAAGCCTACTCACTGGGACCAGCTTTTTCTGATACTAGCCAGCATGAGAGGATGCCCAGGGAGGACCAGGCTTCGGCCCAGCTCAGTTCCTATCCGTGGTTCTGGTCCTTCTGTTAGAAGCTGTCTCGCTGTAGAAGGAATCCCAGTCCTTGAGAAATGAGGTTGATCTTCCCAGTGTCCGATGCTTAGCATCCCTGGGGAAAGTGCTGGCCCTCTTAGCCTCAGTTTAAGGCTGAGACCTGTCTCAGGCTGGAGCAGGGGTGGGGGTATTGGAAGTACAGGAGCAGAGGCGCACTGACCCCCTGTCTCCATCCCAGGTTGTTCCATCATATCAGAATGTGACACAAACCTCTCAAGTAAGTGTGTGGGAATTTGGCAGGACTAACAGAACCAGTCACAGATATGTCATCATTCTATAGTTCCATGCATCCTTGGTGTGTGTGGGGGGGGGGCTGGCTGTCCTCTCATACCGAAGCTTGGCTTGTTTTGTTTTGATTGTTTTGTTGTTTTTATGTGTGTTTGGTTCTGATTTTAGTTTTGGTTTTGTCCTTTTAAGACAGTCTCACTGTGTCGCCCTCCCCATATATAAACCAGCCTGACTTTGGACTTGAGCAGAACCAGTCGCTCTGCCTCCTTAACTCCCAAATGCTGGGACAACAAGCCTGTGCCACTATACCCAGCCTCTGGCCTGGTCTATAGGCTTTTTGCTAATTAAGAATCTCACTTTAGGGGGTTGGGGATTTAGCTCAGTGGTAGAGCGCTTGCCTAGGAAGCGCAAGGCCCTGGGTTCGGTCCCCAGCTCTGAAAAAAAGAAAAAAGAAAAAAAAAAAAAGAATCTCACTTCAAGGAGTCAGAAGAGAATCAACTCTGAGTTATCAAACCAGAAGAGAGCCCATTGCTAGAGTGCCTGAGGCTGGAGTATACCTGTGGCCTACCTGGTCCGGGTTAGCAGGTTAAGGGGTGGAGGCAACAGCCTTGGTAACTCCACACATTCATACCCCGGGAAAGTAAGGACACGGTGCCGCCAGGCTCCCATCCAGGTGAGTAAGGACACGGGTGGCTGAGGTGGAGGCAAGGGTGTTGACAGAATGCTAGCCCAAAGCTGTAAGCAGACAGCCTTGGGGGAGAGGGCCAGAAGGAGAAGGATGGTGTGGGCTGCTAGGTGGATGCCCCATGGGGTATCAGAGGGAAGAGACAGCAGGAACTACTTAGCTGGTGACCCACAGAGACCTGCAGAGCACGGCTCTTTCCAGGTCATTATCACTCCTTCGTGTGGCAGCTCCAGGGCATGTGCCACACATGCATGTCCAAGAGGGACCTGAGCAATGACAAGGCCAGCCTCTCCAGGAGCAGGTTCATTTCACCAAGGGCCAGAGCAGCCCAGCATGGACAGGTCTAGCATGAGTAGCCAAGTCCCAGGGACTTCTAATAACACAGTTGGGCATGACTGTGGGCATACCAAGCCGCGGTATAAATCTATGCATCCGCCCTCCTACAGACTGCAGCTGAGTCTCAGACACGTGTTCCACAGACTCTGTCAGAGGACAGGAGTGTAGCACATAGCATTCTGCAATGGGTGAGCACCTCAGGCCGGTCCTGGGCTCCCTTCAGGTGAGCACCTTCAGCCAGGTCGCTGCAGGGATGCCCAAGTGATTCATTTGGTTTGGTTTGTGGCAGGCTCTCAGTCTTTAGCCCAGGAACTATTGCCTGGGACTCACTATGTAGCCCAGGTTAGCCTTAAACATACAGCCATCTTCCTCACTATGTAGCCCAGGTTAGCCTCAAACACACAGCCATCTTCCCACTCTGGCCCTTTAAAGTGCCAAAAATACAGCTTGAGCTCCCAGTGGCTGACTTGAGTTGTTCGTATTACGTGTAGCAGGGGGAATGCTGAATGGACGCTTAGGGGAAGGCCCACTGAGGCACCTGCCTGTGCCCGTGAGGACCTGGTTTTAATGAACGGACTGTGGGAATTAGAAGCCAGGCATTTCCCAAGCAGCCAGGACATAACCTGATGTCAGATCCTAACGGAGTAACTGCTGAAGAGCTCTGCAGAGAGATGGTAGGCAAAGGACCCAAGGTTACCCCAATCCCAGGAAGCTGCTGGCCAGGGCAGTTAGGAACTACATCTCGGACACCAAGCATTTGCCTGTAAAGGAGTTGGTGTTTTAGGTTCCCGCCATTGGCTCCTCAGTGGAACCACTGACTCAATAAATTCTGCATGCTTACAAGTTGGTACGGGTCCACGAGGAAGAGGGCATTGAATCCTTTTCCTCTGTTGGATGGGGCACAGTACATAATGGTCTAAACAAGGCAAATTGTGGGAAGTGACGTTTGTTGGCCTGACTGACCAAGGTTAGGTGAGGAAGCATCTTTCCAAAGAAGAAGGAAGTTTGTTCTAATTTATATTTGTTGTATATGTATGAGTGCTTTGCTTGTGTGGATGAGTACCACATGTGCCCGGTATCCATGGAGACCGGGAGAGGGTGTTAGAGCCTCGGGAGCTGTAGTTGCAGATCAGATAGTTGTGAGCTGCTACATGGGTGCATGAACTCCTCCACAGGAGCAGCCAGTGCTCTGAACTGCTGGGCCGTCTCTCCAGCCCCAGGGCTTTGCTCTGTGTGGTGATGCGCGTGCAAATTGGATATTACCAGGCAAATAAAATTGACCAACTATCAGAGACCCGGAGTGTTTTAAGACCTCCTCAAGCCCTTTCTATCTTTTATTTAAAAAATATTTTTTATTATCTTCTGTGTCTATGTACCACGCATATGCCTCGTGCCCATGGAGACCAGGGGATCGTATCAGATCCCTCAGAACTGGAGTTACAGATGATTGTGAGCTTTCATGTGGGTGCTGGGGATTGAACCTGGAATTCTCGGGAAGAGGACCAGTGCTCCTAACACTGAGCTTTTCTCCAGCCTCACACAGATCCTTTCTTGACTTAGGGTGAGAGGAGGTTATTTGAGAGCCAGTCAGAGAGCTTGCAGGCGGAGCCCAGACAAGCCACAGGCATCCTGTCTCTTCCAACCACAAAAGAATATGGGTACTGGCTTGGCTTCCGGGAGGTGGGGTAGAGGCCTGAGATAAATGGTCCCAGGTGCTAGACAAGGCAACAGCTGTGGTTCTGAGAGGAGGAAGCCCCTGAGGTGATCGGCACAGAGGCATTTTTGTGCCACTGTTTTGAAAGGTGAGGCCTAAGACAGGGGTGTTCAAGACAGGCTGGGGTGGGAACACCCAGTGTCTCGTCCTATCACGTTGGCTGACAATTTCAATCTGGGTTGTAGAGAAAACGTCTGGAAGTCTGTAAGCATCCTTGCTGTAGGTCTTTGTTTGAGGTTGGAGCTATGCGCTATGCAGGGACCTGCAGAGGTATCTGGGCCGAGGAAAAGTGTGCTGGTAGAGGTCTAGCTATTCCAGAGGACGCAGGCTGCTCGGCTGTCCACTGTCTGTCTGACCAGGTCCAGTGGAGAGGTCTTACACCAGGCGAGGCCCCAGAAATATGCCTGCGGAGAACTTTTCCCCAAGACCATTTTCAAGGGCAAAGGAGAGCTCCCAAATAAAGACTTGAGGGAATCCAGTGAGATCATACCTCGGCTCTCTGCAGGAAGACAGCCCCGACTGGTGCCTCTCATGATGTCCACACTGCCCACCACATTAAAAAATAGTGAGGCACGTACAGAGCTGGGAAGAACCACACAACTGAGGGACTAGCAAACAAAAGCAGGCCCCACGGAAAGCTAATGATGAAATCTTATCTCTTGGTGCCCAATAAAGTCACTGAGGCAGTTCGGGGGGACAGCAAAGCCTTTTCAACAAACAGTATGGGAAACAATGTCGCCAATCCAGAATATTTCAAGATGGATTGTGACAGTCTCCAAACATAAAGCTGAGAAGCTTCTGAATGAAAATATAAAAGCATATACTTATGACGACGGAGTCAGCAGCGGCTTCTTCAAGGTGGGTTTCAGAAGATCTGGACCACTTTTGGACATTAGTGAGCGCTGGGGCAGGGTCTCGGCTAGCCTGGTGCCTGGTGCTTCCAGCAAAGAGGACAGACACCACACCTTCACAGGGAGACACACATATTTAATCCTGCTTCTGCTACCTACTGTGGGCATTAACTTCAAGTGACATGACAAGTCCCCAGCAGCTGCCTGGAAGCCAGGATGACACAGCCATGAGTAGGAAAAGTTGCTGTCTGCCACTTCCTGGGGGAAGTTAAAACTCCTTACACGAGACTGCATAATGGGTGCTGAGACCCATTCGAAACGAAACTCATTCCATGAGAAATACTGAGCGATGGAACTTGAGAACTGTTTTTTACAAGCCCGGAAGCTGAGGACAAGGAAGGGGACCCTAAGTCTCTCCAACTAGTGCAGTACGTAAATAGGCCTGTTGAAAAAATATGCCTTGTGTTACAAGAATTGTCTGAGAAACCCAAGGGGATTTAGAACTGGACAAAATGGTCAGGGCAGCTCAGTGCTCCCTGCTCACCCGAGAGATGAGGAGACTGAGACATCAGACCGAGGTGAAGGTCCCTGTACCAGGTCACCCTGGCAGCGTGTTTCAGCCTTAGGAAGAGGAGACTACTGAGAAAGCATCCCCTGGAGTTCTGTGCTGAGCTGAGAGACGCCTGCTGAGATCAGTGTTTTTGTTTTGCTGGCTAAATTATGCAGACCTAAGTGGGATAGTTTGTGGTTACACGCCTTACTTTAGCAACAAATTATTCTAAACTAATGACGCATGTGGCTTCCTGCTACAGCAGCGTTTCTCAAACTTTCCTCTGAGAGCACAGGGGTGCCTCTGGGATGCTGTGGCCCTTGTTTAACCCCTCTTGTTCGGCTTCTCAGAAACCTTCTTCCCTTTGTCTGCTACAATTGGCTACATTAGTAGCAAGGATGTATGGCTGAGCAACAGTGCCTTACACGTGTTGTTCCAGGGCTTCAGGGCCCTGCCAACCTGCCGACACTGGTTTGGAGCCCTGTATGTCCTCCTCTCTGTCAGTCTGTCAGTCTCATACCCTGTTCCTGGCCTTAGCACTGTAATCCTGACTTTGTTTTTTACTCTAAAACCCATCTTTACTGTAGCACACTACAGCTTGTAGTTTTCACTGTGGGCTCATCCCCCACCATCTACAGAGAGCTTACAATACTGGCAATACTATAAGAATGTGTTTTCACTTTAATCCCAGGTAGGGGGATGTGGGGCTGTTTCAGACTGTCTGCAGCATCTGACTGTGATTTGCCTTGTGCTCTAGTAGAGGCGTGGTTTTGCCACGGGCAGATAGTTTCTGAGATTGTGTGCTGTTTGGAATTCTGGGAAGTTTTCAGAGGGTATATAAATGCTAGAGCCGGGCTGGAGAGACGGCTCAGGGGTTAAGAGCTCTGACCACTCTTCCAGAGATCCTGAGTTCAATTCCCAGCAACCTCATGGTGGCTCACAACCATCTGCAATGGGATCTGATGCCCCCTTCTGATGTATCTGAAGACAGCATATATATATATCTATCTTTAAAAAATAAATGCTAGAGCCCCAATAGGTGGGGCCGGGTTGTTGGTCATTCAGGAAGGTTTGCTGTGGTTTATTAGTAGCTGTGCTCAAAGAAATAACAAAAGGAAAGAAATTAGATTCAGGGATTTCTGTACCTCTCTCTCCTCTATCCTTCTTTCTGTCTTATCTACTGATAGGCGGTAAAATGGAGGTGGGGAGTCTGGGGGGTGATAAAGGGTGGGGAAAAAGAACCAACAAAGTAGCAAAACACCAGCTACATCAGCAGTAATTGGGGACTCCTAAACTAAAGTGTGCCTCTTCTCACTGTACTCGTGGAACTACTTGCTAAAATGTATCTCTTAGTCCATTCCTGTTACTGTAACATAAAAACCAGAGTCGGGATGATCTATAAATGACAGGAATGTATTGCTCACAATTCTGGAGTCTGGGGCTCCAAGATCAAGGCCGGCCAGCACTGGAGTTGCTGAGAGCTGAATCCCCACGTCGGTCGCAGATGCCGTTTTGCTGCTGTGGTGGAAGATCAGCAGCTCCTCTGCACCGTCTTCACCTTGTGTGAAAGAGTCCCCCTCCCGACCTACTCACCTCTCTTCACACTGTCTCTCTAGGGATTAAGTTCTAACAAATTTTGTAGAGACACCATTTTAGACCATAGCAACCTGAGAGGTAGGCTGAGACAAACGCACTCCATGTGCACACCTAGCCTGTGTAGAAAGTCAGTAGATTGAGACATACCAGGATCCAAATCAAGAAAGACTGAACAGCTCAGAAGGGGGACTACCACAGTTCTCAGGTGGCAGCCACAGGCCCTGGGATGCCCAAGAAAGGAAGCCAGGTCTGCTGGGTCCTGAAACAGAAACATCACAGATCAGTTCCCACTGGAAATACATCACAGAGACAGACTGAATTCCAGGTCAGTATGAAGTATCATTCCCCTGCATCTTTTTTTTCTCTTAAGATTTTTAAAAATTTTATGTATACGAGTACACTGTTGATGTCTTCAGACACCAAAAGAGGGCATCGGATCCCATTACAGATGGTTGTGAGCCACCATGTGGTTGCTGGGATTTGAATTCAGGACCTCTGGAAGAGCAGTCAGTGCTCTTAACAGCTGAACCATCTCTCCAGCACCATGCAGATGCATCTTGAAGGAGAGAAAAGAGAGATGTTTGAGGGGGCACATTGTCCAGATACAAGGAATTGAAAATAGCTAGCTTTCCCCAATTTTTTGTTGGAATCTTCTTTATGTTTGCTGGGTTGCACTTCTTGCATTGAGAATGGACAGGCGCGCTTGGCTGTGATGGGCAGCATGGCTCCAAAATCAAGCTGGCTGGAGTACACAGAGGTGGGACTGAGGAGACGGCTCCGTGGGTAAAGTGCTTGCATCAAAGGCAGGAGGACCTGAGTTCAGTTTCCCAGAACCCATAAGGCCAGACACCGTAGAGCACATCTGCAAGAGGTGCAGACAGAACACACAGAAGCTCACGAGTCAGCTAGCCTAGAGCACAGCACAAGTAAGAAAGCATGCTGTCACAAAGGAGATGGAAGGCTGCTGCTGCCCTCTGACCTTGACACAAGCGCCATAGTACATGTGCACCCACACTTGCACACAGCATGCATACCACCCACCCCACACAGAGAGCATCTGTTAAAGTTCATGGAAGCGAGAGAACTGAGGAGAACTTCAGGTGGCCGGAAATGGACAGCTTTCTGTTCCCCTGGCAGCCCTTCCCTCTCCTGCATGTCTGGGGTTGGAGGGGTCCTAACCCGCTTGCTCTCAGCCAGCACCAGTCTGTAGCAGCTGTGGTAGAACCTCGAGGTGATTGTCCTTGAGGCTCTACGTGTGTCTCTCCCCTTTAGATAGATTAAATGGACCTGGTGTGACCTGGACCAGAGGACCGTTCATGGTGTCCTCAGCAGACTGCAGTCCAAGGCACGTTTGGCATACCTTGGCCCATGTCACCCTCAGATGCGCATCAGGCCTGTACATAATCACTGTTTAATTTTCGGCGACTGGGAGCTTTGTGGGGGCAAAGCATGAGCTAACGGTAGTGCCAGCCAGTTCCTAGTGGTCTATGAATCAAATCTGGTGATGTCAAGTACTGTGTGGAACTCACCCTAAAATGTAGTCAAGCAAAAACAAATACCAAGAGTTAAAATTATAGAAGAATAGAATTCATTGCCCTCTGGAGCCAGGCTGTTGAAAGGTCTGTTATTGACCTAACCCTGCGCTCCAAAAGAAGCATCGGTTTTGAAGCAGATGAGTTCTGCCCTGAGCTGTGAGGAGTTTGGGGTCTTGAGTCTCCTCAGAGCTCCAGGCCCTTACTTTCCTTCCTGCTCTTGGGCAGGCTTTGCCATGTACCAGACTCACCGCTTGGCCTAGAAGAGTGCCCCGCTCAGGTCCTGTATGCCATCCTAAAGACATGGGCATTGCCTGTGCCCAGGAGGTTTGTCAGAACGGTGACCTGGAATTCTGGGGGCCCCAAGTCAGAGTGTGGCCTCTGCTGGGTGGCTCCTTTGGGGCTACCCCAGGCCTCTCCTGACTTCTGATGTGGGTGTCGCTTCTGTTGCCTAAGTTCTGCGTATTCCTGTGGTGTTCTGGGTATGACCACATTTTCCCTTTGTGTAAAGATGCCAGTCAGGTTGGATCTGGGCCCACCAATTCCAACATGACCTTACCTTAACCACCACGGCCTTGATGGTGGTCGTAGATATGGCTGCCTGTTAGCACTTCAGCCTGCGGGTGTAGAGAGGAGGGGAGACAGTTAAACTAAGCAGCAGGTGGGGGTACCCCTTGTGATTTCTTCTAGGATGGTGGCTTGCTTCATATTCCCTGCCTTCCTGAGACCCATTGTCTTTGTCTGTGTCCTTATGGCTATCTGTGTCCTGTGGTCTGACAGTTCTCAATGTCAGGGCGGACAAGAGTCCAAGATCTTGAAGTTCTGCATCTCTGGATCACCTGGAGGGCTCTGGAGCATAGGGCTGGAAAACCCATTTGGAGATCCTGTGGAATAAATGGCTATGACAGAGAAAAGGCTACACAGATCTGAACTCTATAATCTGCATCTACATTCTCAATCCTAACTAGTATTTTTTATTTTATCTTGACTTATATTTTAACCATTTGGTGATGTTTGTTTGTTTGTTCGTTTGTTTTGAGACTAGGTCTTTACCCCAGGCTAGCCTAAAAATCAGGATCTCCCTGCCTCCAGTTTACAGACATGCACCACTCTGTCCAGCTTGCTAATCTTTTAAGCTTTATTATTTTTAATTTTGTGTGTGTGTGTGTGTGTGTGTGTGTGTGTGTGTGTGTGAGAGAGAGAGAGAGAGAGAGAGAGAGAGAGAGAGAGTGCTGCCCAACGGGGGTTCTAGAAACCAAACTTCAGTCCTCTGTAAGAGACAGTGTGTGTTCTTAACTTCTGAGCCATCTCTTCAGCCCCCTTGATCTTTCAAAGGGCTGAATTCTGTTTGTTTCAAATGTGCCCCATGCTGTCCTTGGGGTCAGGAGGGCAGGTCCATGGTTGCTACCTCCTTGACTGCCGCCCTGGCTTCCCTGGGGCAGAGTCAGTTAAGGCTCTGCTCTAGCACAGGTTTGGCTACATCTCTTTAACTGAGGTGGGTGTGAATCCACCTTCCCCAGTCAGCTGTGTGCAAACGTGAAGTTCTATTTTAAGGCCCCCTCCGCTCCTTTGACAGTGCCTCTCTCCCGCTTAGCAACAAGAAAACCAAATTTAACTTCACCTGTAAACAAGTCTGTCAGGCAGCTCTTCCCCCGCTGATAACCAAATGTTTAACTTTGTTGCTCTCAGATAAACATCAGCCCCTGCTCAAGTACTAGGCCCATAACCTCCAACTGGCCCCGAGCTTAGCTGCTCTGGTGGTTGTCTGTCCCCTCCTAAGCGGCCGCACCCTCGTACTGGCTGTTAGGGCTATGGTGAAGGGATGTAGTTTGGGGGAGGGGGGTGTCGTGGTCACTCTGGTGGTATCAGGTTGTGGCACACTGGAAAGTATGGCGCATCCTCCTTTACTGGTCTCTCAGTGTTGGGCACCAACAGAGACCTGGGGGCTCATTGCCTCTTATTCCTAGGTCAAGGAGCCCTCCCAGCCCACTGTGCCCTAGAAGACAGTCTTGTGGCTGCCTTCTGGGGTCTCTTTCTGAGAGGAACTTAATGAATTGTCGCTCACTCCCTTGGGCAGGTAGAGGGAATCCTCTGTGTCACCCCCTACTCACTGAGACCCTGACATAGCTGTGTTGAGGGGGATGCTGCTGTCTGATCTCAGGGTCTGTGGGCACAGGGAGACTATCTGGTGGCTGTTTGGAGCCCAAGGACCTGCTGGGTGACCACAAAATGGCATCAAAGCTGAAAATCTACTTGGCTCTTATTTGCAAATCTATTATAGACAGGGTCCAAGAACCCTGTTTCTTTTGTTCAGTTGTTTTCTTCCGTTGGAGGTCCTGGGCTTCCAAAGTGTGTGTGTGTGTGTGTGTGTGTGTGTGTGTGTCCCTCTCCATCCGTCCATCTGTCTGTCTGTTCCCTCCTTGGTTCCTAGAGAGTCTGTGATAATCTAGTTGTCCATGGGTGGCTGTCAGGGAGAGGAATAGAAGCTATAAGGGAGAGATACCTTGTTTGTTAAAAATTGATTGATTAATTAATTATTAACCCCTGCCCTTCCAGGGAGTACAGCATCCTCTTCACATCCTGCTGTGCGCTCTTGTATGGCCTCTGTCCCTCTGGAGGCAGATGGAGCACCGGACGGATGGGCTCTTCTTCTCACTCCATGGGTTTGGCCCCGGGGCCATTTGGAGGGTTGCTTCCTCTGGGCAGGTACTGGTTAGTGTCTGGGGCAGAGGTGGGCTCCAGATAGTCAGATACAAAGGTGCTTTAAAACACATTGTCCATGCCTGGCTAGACCTTCGACTCCTTGGAATCGCTTCTTGGTTTTGTTTTATTTTTCCCGGTTTGTTTTTGAGACAGATTTTTCAGGTAATCCAGGCTGGCCTTGAGCTCACTCTGTAGCTGAGGGTGATCTTAAGTTTCAAATCATTCTGCCTCTACCTCCCAAGTGGCAGCCGCCACTCCCAGTATTATATAGTGCTGAGGACTGAATCCGAGGCTAGGCAAGTACTCTACGGACATCTCCAGCCCCTGAGGAGGAGCCCCCACCTCTTAGCACTCATTGTAAAACTATTACGTCAAGCTGTCTGCAGTAGGACCCCAGATTCCCCACTACTTAAAGGAGCTGCAGGTGACTCATGTTCCGCTCTGGGAAAGGGTTGCGTATGTGGCGGCCAGCTGGCCAGATGTCCCCATTGGTGAATGCCGCACAAGCAGCAAGTGGAGAGTAGCAGGTAGCAGAGGGCAGACAACAGCAGGACCTGCCCCAAGGTGGTTGTATGCCAACGATAGCCTATGAGGTGAAGCCAAGGAAAGGGTCTTGACATGAGCCTAGGGGCTCCATTAAGACCACAGCTCAGTGCATGTCACCTTCTGCCCAGGAGAACCAGGTGACTGATGGTGTCTCAGCAGCGTTAGGTCCAAGGTGGCCGTCTCTTTGCCAGAGTCTTCATCAAGTCCCCATCAGAGGCCTGGTCTAGCCACAGCTGGCAGAAATAGTATCTCACCAGGAGCTACCTGGCTAGGCCAGGACTTTGGTAATTTATTCAGCTGTGCCTGGAACATTCCACTACACAGCCTGTAGCTGTTTTTGGTGTCTGAAGCTTCTCTTTGGAGTTGAAGGATGGCAGTTGGCTCTCCTCCGGGTGTCCCCAGGCGTGTTTTAAACTAACAAATGAGGTATAAGCATCTGACGCCGAGTCACGGGCTGACTGCAGCATGGCAACGCCAGGTTTCGCTGCCTCTCTGGTGCACTGCCAAGCTTACACAGTACCTTAATTCCTGCTGGATGCGCACATCCCCTGGGAGCGTTCCCGTCCTCATCGCTCGTCAAGTAGGGAGAGCGCCGTGCTGCCTGCGATGCCTGCTCAAATGGCTCCCACAGTTGCACCTTCCGTGGCATCAGGAGTCCTGTGCAGAGGAAGTGAGGCAGGTTTGCAGTAATCGCTGTTGCCACGGAGACTCATGGGGCATGAAGGAGGGATGCGCCCGGCTGGGACGGCCCATCCCTTACTCAGTTTACACCCATTCCTGCCTCACGCTGGTCCACCAAAGTCCACAAGGAGGTAGCAAGAACGGACAGCATTTTGGGTCTCTGCACCACTGAGAACTCAGACCCCGCGAGTCCCCTCAGAAGCCTAGTAGGTGTTGATTTGGAGTTGTTACTTCAAGGCCCATGTGTTGCAACTCAGTCCCAAGATGGTGGTGTAAGGAGCTGTTCTCTGGGAGGGGTGATTAGGCTTCAGACTCTGACCCCACGGTGGGAGACATCAAGAGAGCCATTAGGAAGGAAGATGAGGAGGACATCTTGTTTTTTTCTTTTTTCTTTTTTTTAACATTTATTTATTTATTATGTATACATCATATAGCTTTCTGCCCGCATGTAATGCACCTGCAGGCCAGAAGAGGGCACCAGACCTGATTACAGATGGTTGTGAGCCACCATGTGGTTGCTGGGGTTTGAACTCAGGACCTCTGAAAGAGCAGACAGTGCTCTTAACCTCTGAGCCATCTCTCCAGCCCAGGACATCTTGTTATATCCGGTGCTCCCATCTCTCCCACACTAAGGACAAGATGTCTGCCCTTTCTGCCCCTTTCTCCTTCTGCCATGCAAGGCTCCAGGAGGAACCCTCACCAGCCACTGTCTGCCAGTACCTCGGTCTTGGACTTCTTGACCTTCAGGACTGTGTGGATAGTCTGAGGCCTAGGATTGGGTGTCCCCTCTGAGAGAGCATCTCAGGGTCCCCTCAGCAGAATATTTGTCCCCTGTGTTCTTCTGGTCCTTGCTGCCATGTTAGCCAGGTCTTGTCATCTTTCAGATGTCTATGCGGATTCCTCTCAGAGCATGTAGTTTTAGAGTCCTGGCGGTCAGCCTCACACTAAGAGACCTGCCAGGGGAACTCAGAGCTAAGGCTTGTTATAATGAGTCAGATGCCCAAGAGGGCAAGGAAGAGAGAAGTCCACACACAGCCCTCTACATTCCCCACACCTAGGAGGGGAGAAGGACACCAGCTTCGTCCTCAGTGAGAAATCAGGAACATGCGTGAAACGAGGCAGAGAACATTGGATCTACCGCCCTGTCATACAGAAACTGTTACCCGGGCAGCTTACGTGGTCCACAAAAGCCTCTCCATGTGCGTCCACCTGGCTGAGACTCTCCAGACCGCCTCTATATAGCTCATATTTCTTGCCTAGTCCCTGTACCTTCCAACATGCCACCAAAGAGAGGGGATCGGTGAGGACCAGTTAGGGAAGATTTCTGACCGTAGGGGTTTGCTGCACTTGGGTGTGATCAGAATGTAGCCCTGGGGTTTGTGTGTCAGGTGCTAGGTCCCCAGTGTGCGGCTGTTGTATTGTGTTGGTGGGCCCTTTAAGAGACAAGACCTCAGACCTTCGAAATGGCTCAGCAGGTGAAGATGCTTGCCACTATGCACGACGACCTGAGTTTGAGCTCTGGGACCCACGTGGTAGAAGGAAAGTTACAGCTCCCAAAGATTATCCTCTGACCTCCGCACGTGCACACGCTGTAGTAGGTATACCCCGAGACCCCACCCATACATAGATCAGAGGTCATTGGGTCACCAGGGTCCTACCCTCAGAGGGGATAACGGTATCCCTCAGGGGATGCTCAGTTCTCACAGAGGTAACAGAGTGAGCAAGGACCCTCCGCACTCATAGGCTCCCTGTTGTCATATATGTTTATTTTCAAATGTGCTCCCTCATGATACTATCCATATCCTTGAGCTTGTTATCCTCCTGCCACCACCCTGCACTGGCCCCGTGTTATCAGACTCTCACACTCCAGAACTCTTTGTCCATCCATCCTTAAGTTCCTCGTGATAGCCATGACAAGACTTGTACAGGGTCTCCTGTCTTACACTGGGCTGGAAGTCTATGAGGAAGGTACTCGACTTGCCAAGCATCGTTTAGATTTAGAAACAGACTCTCTCAGCGGCTACCAGGTCACCCATGACGTAAATCCTAAATTTGCCTCTTTCTTTGCCAAGCAGGAAAAAGCCAGATAGGCCTCAGAACATTTGGCCAGATACATTGTGAAACTGTGAAGTGTGTCCGATACTGTTGCTAAATCAAAGTCATCTCTGCCTTTGTGATGCAAGTGTGTGTGTGTGTGTGTGTGTGTGTGTGTGTGTGTGTGTGTGTGGTGTGAGGGGGAGTCTCAGTGGGGAGTCTTGCCTGCAGGTGGACTTGCCTGTAGTCAGACTTTTAACTACTTTGTGGCTTCTTTATTCTTTACCCCTTTTCCCACCCTTTCAACCCCCTAACACTAGGTAGGAGGAAAAAAAAAAAGATAGAGGATTTCCTTAAACTACTTCCTGTTGATTGGGGGCGTTGAGTTCCTTGTGGTAAGTTTGACCTTCTCCAACAGTTATCTAAGTTCTTCTTTCTTCTTTGCACCTGAGTGTTTGACAAACGACCAATGGTAGCCAAGCAACAACAACAGCAGCCCCACCTCTCCTGTCAGGGCCCTGGCATTTATGCACTCTCTCAAAGTCCCCAGCATTCCAAATGTCACGCACTTGCTGAAACTGTCTGTAGCTGGTAAATGCACACCCCTGCTAGAGCACGAGGTGAATCACAGTCAGCTCCTGTGGACAATCTGAAGCTGCCCCATGTCTCACACCTAGGATTAAAATGAAAACATAATCCTATAACATTTCTGTGTTTTTCAAAGAAACCACTTTACTTGCGGTATCCCTCCCCTCTCCCCATAGAGGGTCTCACCATGTAGCCCTGGCTGTCCTAGAACTCACTCTGTAGATCAGGTTGGCCTCAGACTCAAAAGATTCCCCTGCCTCTGCCTCCCTAGTACTGGGATTAAAGGTGTGCGCCACCGCCTAGCTTTTTTTTTTTAAGATAGGGTGTCATGTAGCCCAGGATATCCCTGAACTCACTATGCAGCTTAGGCTAGACACTCCTGATTCTCATGTTTCCACCTTTCAAGTACTGGGATTGCAGGTGACCCCAAGCCTGGCTGGAATCACTAACCTTGTATACATGCTGTCCTTGGGAGAATCTGAGGGCTCCCAGACCTGTAGCATAGATCATGCCAGTCACACATACCAGGCATGCCTGCCACCTCACCATCTCCAGCCTCTCAGCATGAGACAGAGAGTGCTGTCTGGATAAAGGTGGAGGGGGATGGGACAGAGCACTGAGGAGGAGAGTCTGAGGCTAGACCCTGAGTCCAGCATCACTTCCTCTGCAACCTGTTGTCCACAGCAAATCATAAGGTCAGGGACCCAGGTGCCCACCTCCTGTTGGAAGGCACTGCAAGGCTTTGGTCAAGGTGCCTGCTTCTTAACTTCTATTGCGGACTTCCTGTTCCTTGTTTCCCACTGGGAAGTCTGAGTCTATTCTGCTTCTCAGACATGAGGCAATTCCAAGTCCTTGAGGTGCCAAGGCTTCACGGTGCCACCCCTCCCTGCTGTGTTCCTCCTCAGGTTCCGTTTATTCCCTGATCACCATGGACACCCACAAGCTCTGTGGGAGCCGGGCTATCTCAGTAACACCCAAACCACCATGCCTGCTGTCAGTCCAGAGGCTTCCCACGTCGCTGCCCTCCCAGTCCTCCTGCCTTTCTCCTCCTTCCTGCTGTGCTCAGCCCACCCGTGTTCTGAAGGCTGCCCTCCAGCTGTCGTCCTCCACTCCTCCTCTGGCGCTCTGCGCTCTGCTGTGTATGCTAGCTTCCAATCTGATGCTTGCCTCCTGTGAGAGCCTTTGGAACTTGCCGGGGAGCCGCAATTTGGTGAGCTGACATGACAAACGCACATGGCCACGGCAGGGCAGATGTGCCCAGAGCGAAGCCGAGGTGATGGTGAAGGGGACCAGAGCCTGTGGCGTGTGATACATCGGTGTGTGCGTCCCTCAGGATGTACTGAGCTATGCTCCTGTGAAAACAGGAAAGGGAACTAACTCAGTGTCACAGGACCACTTTCTTGTGGCGTGTGCTGCCGGAAGAGGAAGGGCGTTGCAGTGAGTCAGGCACAGCCACACGCCCAGTCATGTGTCGCCGGTCCAGAAAATCATGGCAGCATACAGCTCAGAGGGTGAGGTGCTGTTGTCTTTACTGCACGCCAGAAGGAAAACTGGGCTCTCTGTTGCTTCATTATACTGTGTTTTTATGTGTGCACAGGTACACATGTGTGTGCACTGGAAAATGTGTGTGTGCACAGGAAAACATGTGTGTGCATAGGTATACATGTGTGTGTACTGGTAAACATTTGTGTGCACGGTATACATGTGTGTGCACAGGTATACATGTGTGTGCATGGGTATATGTATATAAGAACAACTTACAATAGCCCATTTTCTCCTTCCATCCTGTGGGTCCCAAGAGATCAAATTCAGGTCATCAGGCTTAGCAGCAAGTGACCATACCCATTGAACCACCTTACTGGTCTGTTATACTTCTGAGACCATGCCTCACGTAGCTGAGGCTGGCTTCAAACTCACCGTATGGTTAGGGTGACTCTTCCCTTCTGATCCCCTTCCCTCTACTTCCCAAGTGCTGGGATGACAGTAGTCGAGTACAGTTAGCCCAGTGGGTGGAGTGCCGGGGCTAACAGAGTGAGAGCATGGTGAATACTAGGCAAGCACTGTGCGCCATGCTGTCCTCAGCCCTAAGAAATACACTCTGAGAAATGACCGGTGACTGTCACACTGGGCAGTCGCCCTGACAAGCCTGCCTTGAGATGGCCACCTTGCCAGCTTCCGGCCTCACTTGAGGGCATGTGTACAGCTAACACCCTGGGTTGGTTAAGGAAGGAAGGGTGTTTTATCTGCCTCACAGTTGGAGAGCACGGTCCACCTTGTTGGGGAGGACATGAGGCAGGAGCATGAAGCAACTGGTCACACTGCAGCCGTGGGCAGGACACAGAGAGAGATGAATGCTGGTGATCAGCTCGATTTATGCAGTGCAAGCCCCCAGCGCAGGGGATGGTACTGCCCAGTCAGCGGCTCTTCCCTTTTCAATGAACCCCTCCATGTCTGATCTTACCCAAAAGGCTGAGCAGCGATAGTTGAACCTTTCCGGAAACACGCTAGGAGACAGCCAGAGCTGTTCCAGAATGAGTCAAAGTCCAGTGAAGTTGACCTGGAAGATTGGCTACCACAATACCTCAGCAGGGTCCTGGGAGAACTGGGTTAGAATCAGAGAAATCGGCTTCTACAGTAGGCTTGGCCCCTTGCTGTGTGACCCACATTGGAGATTGACCCTCTCTGAGAGCTCCCTTAAAGGGGTGGGGAGTATTTAGATGCCTCCCTGGAAGGTCACTGGAAGATTACCAATTGTTCTTGTTAGTTTTAAGTCAATTTGACCCAAGCTAGAGTCGTCTTGTAACAGGGCCCCCCAGACCTCAGCACAACTGAGTCCATGATGGAAACCCATTCAGGCCATGCAACAGCAGCAGACGGCACTGCCTGCCGAAGACCTGATCCATCAACATCTGCGGCTCTGGGAAAGTCTCAATGTACTGACCTTGCTTTTTAGCTCCCCTGCTTCCACTTCTAGCTAACTGTTCTTGTTCATTGTGCGTCATGCAGGATGTGGGTTTGTGCTTTAAAATTTGCCCTGAGAAAGGGCTGAGGGCTACACTGGGATCACAGAACACCCAGTGCAGTCCCTGGCTAGCTAATAAATAAAAACGTCCTATTGCAGTGATTCTCAGCCTTCCTAAGGCTGGACCCTTTTTTTTTTTTTTAAAAGATTTGTTTATTTTATGTATATGAATACACTTCAGACACACCAGAAGAGGGCATCGGATTCCATTACAGATGGTTGTGAGCCACCATGTGGTGGCTGGGAATTGAACTCAGGACCTCTGGAAGAGCAGTCAGTGCTCTTAACCGCTGAGCCATCTCTCTCAGCCCCAAGGCTGGACCCTTTAACACAGTTCCTCATGTTGTGGTGACCCCTGACCATAAATGGGGGTGTTATAAATCTTAATGTGAATATCGGGGATGCAGGGTATCGGATATGCGACTTCTGTGGAAGGGGGTCGAGACCCACAGGTCGAGAACCAGTGTTCTATCACCTTACACCCACGTCTGAGTGGTTTTCACTGGTGGATACCCCCACAACATCTCTGGGACAAGTTCTCCCAATGGAGAAATGTATCCATAAAAATGGCTTGCAGGGAAATCTGTTGAGCATTTTCTTGATGAACGATTGGTGTGGCAGGGCCCAGCCTGCCATAGATGGTACCCGCCTGGGCTGATGGTCCTGGGTTCTATAAGAAGGCAGCAGGTTGGGCAAGCCACGAGAAGCAAGGTTCCTCCTCAGCCTCTACTTCAGTCCCCCCAGGCTCCTGCCTTGAACCCCTTCCCTCATTTCCAGTGCTGCTATGGTGACCTGAGAGTGGTACGCCGAAACAAACACTACCTCTGCCTTGTTAGGGTTTCTAATGCTGTGATAAAAACACCGTGACCAAAAGCCACTCTGCTCAGCCTACTTTCCCCCCCACCCCCCACCCCCGCCAGCTGAGGACCGAACCCAGGGCCTTGGGCTTGCTAGGCAAGCGCTCTACCACTGAGCTAAATCCCCAACCCCTTCAGCCTACCTTTTAAGGACTAAAGAGGGAAAGCCTTGTGAAAGGCAGAGGCACAACTGCCTTATCAACCGATGACTTTGATTTTAACAGAATGTTCTCATCAATAAACAAAGAAATACCCAGGACAATGAGCCTGGAGGAACAGGGGAGCACTTGACTCCTGCCCAGAAGGGATCTTAGAAGGCAGAGGGGGAGGAAGAACAGGAGTCAGAGACAAAAGAATTTATTAGTAAAAAAACAGCTCTCTGCCACCCATGAAGCTCAGCTAGTGGGGAGGAAGGTTCCATGTTAACCCGGCAAGGGCAGAGGAGGAGGCCCCAGAGTCCCGTAAACCTAATGGTGCGGCCAAGCTGGGGGGTCATTAATCTTACTGCAATTAGCAGTTCTCCAGCAACAGCAGCAGGTCGGCAGCCTCAGCTGGTAATGGGGCTGACCTGTAAGGAGAACAGAGCAGAAGCAGGATCACAGGGCTGCCTTCCCTGTGCGAGGCCCTTCAAGGTTACTGAGCAGTGTGTGGAATGGAGGGAGGTCGGCCTGGATACTCTGTTTCCGCCTGGATACTCTGTTTCCGCCTGGATACTCTGTTTCGTTACACACTCTCCTACTAGGGGAGAGCCTTCCCCAGACCTTCTCCACACTCTCAGCAGCTGCCAGTCCATATCACTGCACACCGGCATGATCACTATTGTTTTTAATTCACTTATTTACATGAGTGCACCGTCGCTGTCCTCAGACACACCAGAAGAGGGCATCGGATCCCATTACAGATGGTCGTGAGCCACCATGTGGTTGCTGGGATTTGAACTCAGAACCTCAGGAAGAGGAGTCAGTGCTCTTAACCACATGATCACTATTCTCGGTTGTCAACTGGACAACATCTGGAAGTTACTAAAACCCAAGAGGCTTGGCTCATCCTTGAGGGATTTTTTTTTTCTTAATTAAAATCATTTGAAGTGCGAAGACCCACTTTTAATCCAGATTTTTTGAGGTAGGAAGATCCCCCTTTTAATCTGGGCCACACCTTCTGACAGCCTATATCAAGGACGTGGAAGAAGGAAGCTTGCTCTCTCTCTCTCTGCCTGCTTGCTCTTGCTCTCTCTGGCAAGTCTATTCCTTTGCTGGCATTAGGGCCTGCTCTTTGGGGATTCCAGTGTATACTGAAGACCAGCAGGGATATCCAGCCTCGTGGACTGAACAACTACTGGATTCTTGGGCCTGCCTTTGGTAGACAGTTATTGTTGGATTAGGTGGACCGCAGCCTGTAAGCCATTCTAATAAAACCTCTTCATATATTGTGTGCGTGTGCATGCATGTGTGTTCATGTATCTGTGTGCATGTGTGTGCATGTATATGTATCTGTGTGCATATATGTGCATATATGCACACGCACACACCCGGGTGTGTGTTATGTGTGTATGAATGTGTGTGTGTGTGTGTGAGAGAGAGAGAGAGAGAGAGAGAGGAGAGAGAGAGGGCTATATGAGGTCGTTTCCTGAGAGGCCATAGATGAGACCTGCTCTGACTTCTCAATGGAACAGAGCAGTCCCCGGGAGTCCCTTCACTGCCACCTGTAACCACATAGCTCAGACAGCTGGGAACAGTAGAGGGAAGGAGGCCATTCAGTCTCCTTAGCCTGACTCTACCATCCACCTTCAGCGGGGTCTCCAGGAGGAACCAAGGACTTGTCCCTAGATTAGGACAGAGCTCAGCCAATGCTGGTCATCTCAACGATGGCATTAGAACCTTTCAGGTCCTAAAATTTTGCAAGCTCTCAACGCTCTGTGTAGCCGCAACCGCATCCTTTCTTGCCCTGCATTTTCTGAGTGAGGTCCCTTTGCCTGTACCTGCCGTGTGAGGGGACAGTGGCTTTGCTTCCCTGCTCAGATGTTATTCTCTCCAGCAGGGGCAGGACTTGACAGGCTTATGTTAACATTGGGGGTGGCGGAGGGTCAGAATTAAGGACTCCGGATTCTCCCTTCCAGGTTCTGGTATGGTCCATCAGAGAAGTTAACCCCCTTTCCATGTAAAACTTGGATACTGTACCTGGAAGGCACAGCACACACCTGTCACAGTACTCGTGAGGCTGAAGCAGGAAGATTGTGGTTGGCTGAAGTCTAGCCTAGTCTACAGGGTTCCTAGCCTGCTGGGGCTAGACAAGAAGACCCTGCCTTGAAATTTAAAAAAAACAAACATGGATAGTATAATGCCAACAGCAACTTTGATTTTTCTTCAAATATCACATGCATTAAAATGTGACTGATTTTGACACAGAGCTTTGCAAGGCCATAAAGTCAATTCCCTCATTTGTGCTCCCAAATCTTTATACTCTTACTAAAAGCTTTAATTCTTTTATGTCTGAGAAAAGGTCTCGCTATGTAGGTCACTCTGGTCTCTGACTTATTAACTATACCAGGTTGCCCTTGAATTCCTGACCTTCCTGCTTCAGACTCTCCCGTGCTGGGATGACAAACATATACCACTGTGGTTCTGCACAATTATTCCTTGTTCTGAGAGTTCCACTGGGGACTCAAACCCACATGGGTACTGACCTTGTGAAGAGCATGGTTTCCCTTTGCAATCTTAGACCTGCAGTCCTGTTCTGGCTTCATCTTCTTGGTCTGGAGAGGGAATTGGATCTACATCCTGTTTTGCATTTGCAGACTTTTGTTGGGGGGGCACAAGGCAGGGTGGGGGAAGGGCGGGCACCTCTGGGCCCTGTAAGGCAGGCTGTCTTTCCTGAAGGTGGAAGGGTGTCTCTGTCTCAGGTGCTTCCTGTGTCAGGGGAACAATAGGCAGGACCAGCCGGCAGGGTCATTTATGGAGTGAAGAGTAGGTAGTCTTCACGGTTGGCACATTCTTGCTTTTCATAATCATAGAAGTTTTGGAAACAAGTTTCTAAAGCCCCCAGCCCAGGACCTCACATGTGTGCCCCCCGACCCCCAACACCGCCCCCCTCCGTAGTATACTGAAGAAACTGAGGAATGAAGACAGCTGCGGAACTAATCATCTACCTTGCAAATCCAGCAAATCCTTGCTGACAGTCATTTCTGCTGCCCTGCCAGGGAGGCCCGCCTGCTATCTGCATGCAGGACTAAGTTCGTGACTGTCCACACTTTGCCTTGCTTGGAAATAGATGGAGAAAGAGACAGCTCCATCACGGCCCCGAGGCTGGCCCTGATCTGAAGCTTCCCCACCTGTACCTGCAGCCTTCCTCTGCCTGTCTGACCTATGAGCCGCATCCTCTGGGGCTGGTTCTGGGGCTTTCTTACCAGTGTCTCTCAGTCAGCCGAGGAAGGTCCCCAGGTCTAAATCATAACCTCATCTTTCATAAGCGTCTCCCTACTCTCCTCCCCTCACTCAGGCCTGGCTCTGGCATGTGATAGGTTTTCCCCCATGGACAAAAATGAGCCAATATAAATTATATAGAGGCAGGTTTGTTCTGTGCAGTTCTGGGACCGATTCACTGATCTCATAGGAGGTTAGGAGAGTTGCTGTGCAGCTGGGGAGACAGAAAGGGGCAGAGGGATGAGGGGAGGGAGGGAGGGAGGAGGGAGGGGAGGGTAAGGGAGGGAGGAGAGAGAGAGAGAGAGAGAGAGAGAGAGAGAGAGAGAGAGAGAGAGAGAGAGAACAAGAACACACCAAAATGTCTGGATTAAGGTATGGACTGAGGGATGCTGGGAGAACCTGGAGGCTAGGTCCACTTTGGTATGCCCCTGGTCTAGATCCCAGCATGGATGCCTTGGATGATGAAACCACTGGCCTGGTTACATGCCACCCTCCTTCCTGTCACTAACGTCCATCTTGCCCCATCTGTCCCTTGTCTCCCACCCCCTCTTTGTCTTCTTTCTTCTGTGTTCTGTCTGTCCTGTCCCTGGTTCTCTCAATGGTCTCTCATTTCTTCCCAGACACTCTTAATTTTATTTTACATGTATGGGTGTTTTGCCTCTGTGTGTGTGTGTGTGTGTGTGTGTGTGTGTGTGTGTGCCTGTGTCCTCATGTGTACGCGTCATGTGCACACACCACGGCCTGAGTTTCCTCACTTGTTTTCTGCCTAAACATGGAGAATTTCCCCCTCCCCCAGGAGAACCAGGGTCCCAGCTAACATCAACCCCATCACACGGCCTGAACGTCCGGGGAGTCCCTCTGGAGACAGACAGGCGTGAGTCAAACCACAGGAGGGAATTCTCTTCTTCAGACCTCATTCAAATCTGTTTTTCCTGACCCATTTTGTTCATTCGAGTCACGGTCAATTTAGCAAACAGAGTGGAGAGAGGGCCTGACAGCCTGAGGCCCTGCTCACAAGCCACAGGGCCTCGCTGTCTGATCCCTGAAGCTCAGAGCTGACTTGAGCCCTCCCCAACCTAGCAAGACCAGAGGCAGAGGCAGGCAGGAGGCGGGTGTGGGCATACATTTTTTTTTGCAACCTTACTTTTTACTAAAACACTCAACCTCTCTCCTCTAGCCCACCACTCACCAGCGGTAGTGGAAGAGAATTCTTTAGTGGGGTGAGCTCCATCTTTCTTAGCAGTTCAGTCCCGTAGCAAATACCAAATATGACCCAGCAGCTGCAGACCAGTCCTCTGGGCAGGTGGACGCCGCACATGAACCAGCAGCTGTAACTCAATCCTGCGAAGAACAGCGAGTGGAAGCAAACCAAACCGACCCTCAGTGCTCGTCTCCCACTGTCTGTGGGGGTCACATTTATACTCCTTCATCACCTGTCCTTTCGTGTGTCTGCTCTATCCAAGCATCCTTTCACCTGTGTGCCCCAGCAAAACGTCATTTGTCATAACCGACTTCCCAAGCAAACCAGAAGTTTCCCCTCCAGGGGGTGGCCTGTGCCTAGGTTCCTACAGCTCTCAACCATACAGCAGACCACAGTCCCCGAGCACCTGCCAGGCTGGAGGTGTCCCTCAGGTCACTCTGTCCTGCCCATGAACAGGTGATACCCTGGCTGCCTGGCTGCTTTGAACGTGACTCTGCCTTTCTGCTTAATATGGGGGCAGAAAGTGCAGGCAGGATGACAACTCTGCGCTTCCTGTCCTCAGCGTGGGGACATTGTCACCAGGCCAGCACAGATGCAGGGGAGCCTCCACTGCACCACAGAGCAAGACTCTGCAATCTGAGTTAATGGTGGGTAAGTCTTTTGTGACGCCGCCTCCCTAATTCCCTTTGGGAGGGGAGAGGGCGTCAGACCACAAGCAGAGCTTTTCAGCTCCCGCAGGCCTCCACCCCACACAAAAGGGGGAGGACAGATCCCTCAGCCAGTGGCCCTGGCACAAAAATACCATGGCTTCGCCTGTCCATTTCCAGTTGGGCGAGAAAGGGTGTAGCTTCGTACATGCCGCTCTGGCCTCTTCCGCAGCCCGGCCGTGATGCAGACAGCATGGATGTATGAAGGCCAGTGGCCCCCACTCGCTCTCAGGCACGGCACAGGAGTGGGAAGGCCAACTCTGTGCCACCGTGAGTCAGAGCCCTGGTGCTATGGATCAAAGGCCCCGTTGTGTCCCCGGAGCAGATCATCCTTTGATCCTCTTTCATTCTTCCTTTGTGTGTGGATATGACATGTCTTAGGGTTTCACTGCTGTGAACAGACACCATGACCCAAGCAACTCTTCTAAGGACAACATTTAATTGGGGCTGGCTTACAGGTTCAGAGGTTCAGTCCATTATCATCAAGATCATGGCAGCTTCCAGGCAGGCATGGTGCAGGAGGAGCTGAGAGTTCTACGTCTTCATCTGAAGGCTGCTAGTGGAAGACTGGCTTCCAGGTAGCTAGGATGAGGGTCTTAAAGCCCACACCCACAGTGACACACCTACTCCAACAGGGTCACACCTAATAGTGCCACTCTCTGGGCTGAGCAGAGACACAGCGTAACAAGGCTCCACACTGTTGCCAGTGTAAAAGAGTCGTCTTGCAAAGGATCGTCACAGCCAGGAGTGTGTGGGTGGGTCAGAGGACCCTCACCTGCGTATCCACCCGCTCTTGCCAGACGGCCGTAGGGAATTCTGTCCAATTGCCCCTGGGCTCAGGATTAGGGAAGGAACAGTTGGGGGACGACCAGGCAGCTGTCTGTGCTGCTGTGCAGAAGCCATTGTCCGCTCTGAGTGAAGATTTTCCAGTATGGTTGCTTTGGGGTTGCCCAAGCTCCTGTCTTGCCTGTGCCCCACGGTAAGTTCAGTAAGCTCATCGGTTGCTCAGACTGTGGTGGGACTGAGGAGGAGGGGACATTGCCAGCTCTGGGAAGGAGAACAGTTTTCCAGTGGGGTAGAGGATACGAAGCTGTCTCGTGTGCGTGTGCCCAGGGAGGTCAGAAGTTATCTTGAGGTATCGTCTTTGGTGGCTCTCTGTTGCGTGCAATATTAAAAACGATCCACACTAATGCTGGCCACTCCCCGGCCCTGGTGGTCTCGCTGCCTCCATGGCTAACTCCAAGCAGCAGCAGCAGCCCAATTCGCAGTTTGCTTCGGAACCTTACATTCCCAGCCATCCGCCCCCTGTAGTTAGCTGTCACAAATCCCCGTAACTCAGTAAAATCAGAACACTAGAGGCTCGGAATTTATCAGTCAAATTTATATCAGTAAATTCTCGACACACAAAACGCCCACACAATAAACCCAGAGCCAACTGATATTGGTACGAGATTGCCCGCTGAGATTGGACAGATTGTCCTGTATTAGTCCATCCCTTCTACGATCAACATAGCTACCGGTGGCTACTTAAAGCCACGTGGATGGGGCTCGTCCTTCTCTTCCTCCATCTTTTCTCCTTTCTCCCTTGGTGTCCCCTATCTGTCCAGTCTCTAAAACTCTGAGCCCGCCTTCTTTTTCCACTGCCCAATCGCAGGCTCTGGCCTTATCTTGTGCCCGCCCTCACCTGCATGTAGACAGCAATGCACAGCTCTCTACCTGTCTTTTGAGGTAGGAGGTCTCATTGAACCTGGGGCTTGTTGATTCAGCAAGATGGACTGGCCAGGGAGCCCCAGTGCCCCTCTTGTCTCTGCCTCCGCTACACTGGAATGATAAGTATTTGTCACCATGTCTAACTCTTTCCCTGAGAATCAGGGATCAAACTCAGGTCCTTGTGCCTAAACATAAGCATTTAGCCCACCGAGCCATTTCTGCAGCCCCATCTGGCTTTGGAACCTGGAGTCCCCAGGGAAGAAGGATTTGTGCTTAAGTTGGTCTGACTGGAAGTCTGGTCTATGGCTCCCCAGCTGCTCCGTGAGTCAGAGACAGGGCTGCAAGGAAGGACTGCCTGGAGGCCTAGTGAGTTTGGGGGATGCTGGGTTGGGTGAGGTTTGGCAGCTGTCATTACAGCAGGATGTCTCAGAGCCTTGTCCTTTCAGGGACTGCTCTGGTCCAGGCTTGGTGCCAGACCCTGGAGTGACTGTGCCTATCCATCACCAGGAATTCAGGAGGCTGGCAACTGGGGCTGATCGCAAAGCTAACTAATTACAGAGCTGTCGTGTGAGAAACCAGGAAGCTGATAATCTTGGTTGGGAGGTTGTGGGTGGGGCTAGGGGTGGGAGCTGCAGAGGCCTGGTGAGATTCAGCTGTGGTCCTGAGGATGGGGCCAGGCAGCTTCCTCCTAAAAGCAGGAAGCTGGTGATGGTTCTTAAGGGCTATTGCCGTGACAGATATTTTAAAGATGCTGGTGGAGTGGGCTCCTACAAGATGAAACTAGATGGAAGGAACTGAGCGAGGCCTTCCCTGGGCCCAGGAGAGGGGCTTGAAGAGAGCCACAGGCAGAACTGGATAATGCTGGAGGCTCAGCATTGAGCCAGGGATGTGTGGGATGTTGAGCAGACCGAAGTAGATCCCGGACAAAATGAGTTTAGAAGCTTTCACAGTAGCCTTGAGCTCTAAGGAGAGATCTGGACCAGTATGAGAGAAACTGGTATCTCATTCAGGGGATCCCCTTTGTCTATCTCCTTAGGAACTCAACAAGTCCAAGTGGTCACATGGAGGCCAGCTCGAAACTACATCTCCCAGTTTCCTATGCAGCAGTTGTGGCCGGGTAACTACCTTGGCTCAAGGAAACTACATTTCCCATGCAGCAGTGGTAGCCATATAAGTAGTCATGGCTCAAGGAAACTACATCTCCCAGCCTCCCATGCAGCTAGTGGTGACCTTGTAAACAGAAGGCAGTAGGACCAGAGTGGCATGATGGGTATCTTCTGGCTAAGTCATCAAACTGTCACACTCCGCCAAGGTCACTTGTCCCTCTTCTCAGGGACAGTGAGGAAGCCTGATGTCTTAGTTAAACGGTTTCCATTGCTGTGAAGACCAAGGCAACTCTTATAAGTGGCAACGTTTAATTGAGGCTGGCTCACAGGTTCAGAGGTTCGGTCCATTAACATCATGGCAGGAAGCAATGGCAGCGTCCAGGCACAGTGCTGTAGGAGGAGCTGGGAGTTCTGCATCTTGATCTGACTTAGCCAGGAGAGACTGTCTCCCAGGCAGCTAGGAGGAATGGTCTTAAAGTCCACCCCCACAGTGACACCCTTCCTCCAACAAAGCCACACCTACTCCAACAAGGCTATAGCTCCTAATAGTGCCACTCCCTGGACCAAGAATATTCAAACCACCCCGCCAGATAAGAATTGTTTTCTGAATTCCCCATCATGGTGTCCATTGCTAGCATATAGAAACAATGGACTTTTAGACACCAATCCTGAATCTAGCTGGCTGTGTCGGCACATGCCCTCAGCTCCAACACCTTAGGAGGATCAGTTGGGCACAGGAACTGGTGGTCAGCCTGCACAAACCAGCAAGCACCTAAAGTCTGAAGTAATCCCCTCTCCCAGTGGCTTGCCGACCTCTGCCCAGCTTAGTTTGCTCAGGGTTTCTTGGGATTTTCTACAGATGTTCCTCTGGGGAGAGTGGGCTGAGGAATCCTTTCTGATTTGAATCCTCTGGTTTCCTTTCCTTGCTTGGCTCATGGCTGGCAGATCTTGTGTGGCAGACCTGTGGTGACAGCCAGCACCCTGGTCTTGCTCCTGATTTGGGGGGACTCTGAGCGTAGGGAATGGCCTTCAGGAAATGAACCTGGTCCTGCCTTCACTCTGACAGTGAAGCATCTTCCAGAAGATGCCACAAGAGGGAGAAATTGACTGATAGAAGAGGGGGCTCGGGGTTGGGGATTTAGCTCAGTGGTAGAGCGCTTGCCTAGCAAGCACAAGGCCCTGGGTTCGGTCCCCAGCTCCAAAAAAAAAAAAAAAGAAAAAAAAAAAAAAAGAGGAGGCTCAGGGGTGCAGGAAGTAAGCAGAAATTGAATGTGGCACGGGCAGCTGAAATTTTAATTTGATGAAAATTAAAATTTTAATTAAATAGAATTTAATGTGTTGGGATCGGTCTCAATTTCATGTGTTGGAATGGGTCCCCAGTATCACAGTGTTACGGAGCAGTAAGAAGGTCCCGGGCGGATTCAGATGTCAGGCTGAGAGTCCAGCCTCCACATTGGTGAGATGAAATACACCTCTCTACATTATAAGAATTAAGAATGTCACTGTTACTATGTGTATACATGATATAGGGGGGTGGCTTATGTATCACAGCAAGTGGGCTCAGCAGACTGCCTCATGGAATCCCTTCTCCCATCTTTATGTGGGTCAAGGGCTCTCAAACTCAGGAGGTGCAGCTTGTGGGGCAGGTGTTTTTGCCTGCTGAGACATTTTACTGGCCCAAACCTCTGTTGGTTACCATTTGGCCAGCCTGTGGCATTTCGTTACAGTAGCAGAAAACAGAAAGAACAGGGGTGGGGTTGGGGAGAGGAAGTCACGGACAGGTGAGAATCCTGAGGCAAAGTGCCCAGTATGTTCAGAATCTTCTGATTGGTTCAGAGAAGCAAACATGTATGAAAACCACACCAATTCCAAGTGAGGGCTATGAGCTCCTAAAACAGATTATCCCTCTAGAGGAAGGAGAGTCCACGTCGTTTAAGAATATGGCTATGGTAGGTCAACCACATCATGTTCCAGCGGACAGCCCTGCCTCCTGGGATATGGGCACCACAGCCTGGACTTTGTACAAAGAACATGAAATCAGAATGGAGGAAGAGTGGATCTAGGAAAAATTAAGAGAAGTAGGCAGTGATTGTGTTCAAAATGCATTGCATGGAATTCTTGAAAATTGATATTAAATATAAAATATGTATGTAAAATGGTTCGGTCTGGAAGAGTAGAAGGTTTTAAGAAAGTAGATGTAAGCCCCAGGTAGTCGTCATTCAAGAGTAAAACTCCGTGGAGGACTCTGTGTCCTGAGAAGGTGAGTACCTTCTGCTGTCTGCAGCCTCAGAGCCCAGACTTCCCCGTCGCTGAACAGTGGGCAGCACCAGTCACCTGACCCTCTACCTAAGTAGCTGGGAGAACGTTCTAGAAGTTCCAGGTATCTTGTGGACACTCCGAAGGTTCTATGGCAGTTGGAGCCTCTGGAGGAGCAGAGCCATTTCCTTTGGTCACTGGGAAAGGGCTCACTCACTCTTGACAGAAGCACACACTGGTCCGGTGAGCCACTGTGAACCAGCTTAGGGTATTGGGGAAGAGCTGAGGGGTCTTAGCACACAGGGTAGGAAGGAGCCCAGGTTCTGGCCCACAATGGACTCCTGACTTCCCAAGCACTGTCCCTGATCTGTGCTTGGAGCTGGCTTCCACAGCCCCACCCCTTCCTCACTGGCGCTTCCAGGTATCCTCCCCATAGCTGCCCTTGAGCCAGCCCAGCCCCAAGCCTTACAGTCTGAGGGGCTGGTGGGCCCGAGAAGCACTTCATGGGACAGTTTTGTAAACTGCCATCTCCTGGCCGCACACCAGGAAATGGTGCCACTGTAAACCAGAGGGTGTTTCCTTCGACCTCAGTAGTACCATAGACTTAGCAAGACTTGGAGGAGGCCCCCTTTTAAACACTCTCATTCCAGTGCCTACACTTAGTAATGACATGGATCTGGGAAGGGTTAGCTCAGCAGTAGCACCCAACAGACATCACTGCATGGCTCCTCCCCTCATGATGGAGGTGTCACATTAACTCCCCTAATCCAGAGATGGGCCCAGACTAGACAGGTTTGGTTCAGGAACCGCTCTGAGTTTCTCTCTCCCACTCCCCTCCCCCCCTCCCCCCCTTTCCTCTCTTTGTATACGGATCTTGTAACCTGCCACAGAGAAGCCCTAGGCTCTAGGGAAGCCTTGGGTCCCTGAACACCACACAGAGCACCTTCCCATTCAGATGGGGATGGGGCTGAGCCCCAGTTCTGGTGTGGGATGGTGACTTTGAGGACCCGGGTGTGGTAACATCTTAAAAGCTTTGAGCCTTGGCTTTAATCCGAGCCAAAGATTAGGATCTGAGTGCTTCCAAGGTGGCCTATAAAAACTGACATCGGCAGTGGCCAGTTCTGGAACAGGCTGAAAACCACCCACAGGGCCCAGAGGAGCCCAGGTTTTGTGTCTGTGCAGATGCCAGGGCTCGATCCCAGGTTATCCTTGGTTTCTTCTCAGCGGCTCCCATCGCCCCATCCCCCATCCCCATCCCCCTTTCCCTGCCCCACCCCCACCCAGATACAGTCATTTCCTCTTCTCTTTTCCCTGTGTCCATTTCTTTTTTTTTTTAACTTTATTTATTTATTTATTATGTATACATCATACAGCTTTCTGCCTGCATGTATGCCTGCAGGCCAGAAGAGGGCACCAGACCTGATTACAGATGGTTGTGGGCACCATGTGGTTGCTGGGAATTGAACTCAGGACCTCTGGAAGAGCAGACAGTGCTCTTAACCACTGAGCCATCTCTCCAGCCCCCTGTGTCCATTTCTTATCTTTCCCAGCGTACTCAATTTTATGGTCATAATTACACCGGGGTACCCTGTTAACCTGATGACCCTGCACCAGGATAGGAAAAGGCACTCCTCCCTTGTCAACAGCCCAACCACTGATAAAGACAGAAAGGCCCATGAACCCCTTACACCGGTGTGGTTAGGTTGGAGAGTCCGTGTGGTTCTGAGAGCCCAGAAACCAGCTGGAACTTGCCTGTTCACTCCACAGAGGACCGAGGTGTAAGGAAAGGTGACAAGAATGCCAGACCCCAGAATTGATTACCTGGAGACAGTGTCTTCTGCTCTCCTCAAGTTCAAGCCAGACAAGTGGAGCAAACTGGTCGGAGCCGAGGAGAACATGGCCATGTTCACGGAATTCTTCGACAAAACGGAACACCCTGTCCTGGTGATGACACTCAACCCTGCTGGTATAATCATTCCCTGCCTGGGTTTCCCAGAGTCCCTCAAGACCAAAGGAGTTTACTTCATTAGGACGAAGCCGGAGAACATCACCAAGGACAACTACAAGAACCGTCTCATCTACGGGGACATCAGTCCCACCCCCGTAGACCAGTTGATTGCAGTAGTGGAGGAGGTGTGTGGGCCTAGGCTGGCGGGGGCGGGGCCGGGCGGGAGTGGGGCGGGAACTGGAGAGCGGAAGCTTGAGAAGGACTCTGAAGAGCCCAAGGCTTTGCTGTTCCAAAGGGATGCATCTCCCAGGGGCCTCGCCTAAGAGCTGGTTGGAAATACAGGCAGACCCACTCGGGGTAGTGCGGCGGGAGTCCAACAGTATCGTCCCCTTCCCAGCATTAAAGTTGCCCTCTCTCCTCTGGCAGCAGTCTCTGCCGCCTTGCTCTATGTAGCCCCAGGTGTGGGCCATCCAAGGACCGGTTGACAGTTCCCCAATCTCTGAGACTTTGAGCTAGGAAGGGCCAATGGCACGGTCTTTTCTACTCCTCTATATATGCTGCTACCATACCTCATACTCACCCTCGGCAGTGCAACAGGTCGAGAATAGCCTCTGGTGGGCCACACTAGCAGGCTAGGTTACATAAACCTCCCAGTCACCATAGAACAAGGACCCGGGACTCTGCCCGTGCTTATTCAAAGAGGAATATGAAGGGCCTGGAAGAAGAGAGTGGGAAGCCTGGCAGGCCACAGCCAATTCAGCTGCATCTCTAGTCCCAGATGCTCTTGAAGCCGGAAGCCCAAGGCCCAGGGGTCAGCTGGCCCTCTCCTGATACACCTCTGTCCTGAGCTTAGATGGCCACCTCTCCCAGTTCCCTCCCAGGATGGATTTTTGTGTCCTGATCTCTTCATACAAGGCCCCACGCCCTACTGAATA
This sequence comes from Rattus rattus, assembly GCF_011064425.1. Classification (NCBI taxonomy): domain Eukaryota; kingdom Metazoa; phylum Chordata; class Mammalia; order Rodentia; family Muridae; genus Rattus; species Rattus rattus. The sequence goes on from NC_046162.1 coordinate 65,921,866, forward strand.
GGGCTCAGCCTCCTGGCCTAAATGGCCTCATTGCCTCTTTGAAGGCCATGTCGGCCTGAGGAGAGACGGCTCAGCGGACACAGGGCTCGCTGCACAAACAGAAGAGCATGGGTTCCCAGCTCCGACACGAACATGAAAATCTAGGTGTGCCTATTGTAACGACGGCCCTTTGGAGGTAGAGACACGAGGAGCCTGTTGACATGCTGGCCGTCTGGTCCAGTTGATGAA